>NC_143217.1:14428672-14744237 GCF_030267445.1 Bombyx mandarina
TACGCAATTCAGATCAGCCTCTTTCTTGGCTTTCTGAAGTTTCTGTACTAATTTCTTAAGAAATAAATTTTCTTGCTGTGCCACCCAATACAATTGCTGTAAATGTATGCATTTAAATTTAATCTCTTTAATCAGTTTTTGAGAATCTTCATTGTAACTTTTAAATCTATCTTTCGCCATAATCTGTAATTGATATTGCATTCTGATTCTTCTATTTTCATTTAAGGCAGTCATTAGAAAACTTTTTAACGTCTTTCTCTCTTCATCAAATTCTTTCAATTTCTTTAAAAAAACATAATCCACTATAGTTTTGCATTTAATCGATTGTCTATACTCTGCTGTATTTTGTTCATGTCCTGAACTTCTTGTTTTGATTAATGTATTTCGATATATATTTTTAATTTCAATTAAATATTCTACAACAGCAACACAACAACATCGAGCGGTATTTTTGAAAACGCTTTGAACTTTATGAAAAATCCATATCATTAGATTATTTACTGCTAAATTTTTCTTAGTAAATATTTTTATGAATTCCTTTTGAAATATTGAAAAGGCCAATGCCCCGACTGTTATGATTAAACAGTAAACAAGGGTCACACTTTTTGAATTCAATACTATGACGTCAACTTTTTTTGGCTTTGGCAATGTGTAATTCCTGAGTAGAGACTTCGAATGAAAATAAGCACCTACAACAAAATTCATTAATTAAATTTATTGTATTGATCATGTAATTTACCTATCAAATTATGAAATTATAATTAGGTACCTACCTAGATTCAGATGCCTATACCAATGAAATGTAGGCGACTTCAAGTTAATTATCCGTTGTCGGTATTGGCAGTTTATTTGAATTTCTATTTGTGAAGCCGTAATGGGTTATCATACTGTTTGAGCTTACGACATCAAACATACCAAATTGAACACACCTTACCCCATAGAGCGCAATCCGTCCATAGATCGACTCTCTATTTATGCATATAAATTGTGGTGCGTCGGAATACCGACTATTGCAAAGTTTGACGTTTTTATAAGTACCGACTACGGACGTGTCTTAGCGCGCTCATGGATGACGTTTTTAATAAGTTAATAGCATTTATAAATAACCATTTAAAACTATATTGCTGCGAACTTAGCATTGACTGCAAAGATTCTGTACACACTTAAAAATGTACTTTTTTTCAAAAATCCTTTAGCAAGTTCTAAGCAGGCTATTATTTGTTGTCTAGAATACAGAGCCCCGTCTCATCTACACACTGCCTTAATACTTGGGCCGTCAGTTTGGTCTTCACATGTGCGGCACATAAGGCAAAAAAAGTTGTTATTCTAAACCATCAAAGTTAAACTACCCGCAATTAACTAATTTAGACATCAGCTTTAATGTTTAGATTGTTTTAGTCCGGGTATTTTTACGGTACTGCTGCTCTTAGTTGCAAGAAAATGCTGATAGATTTATTAAGTCTTGAAAATACGTTTATTTTCTATTAGCTTTCCGCCCGTAGCCTCACCCGCGTTTTCTATATTTTATATCGATTTTTTTTCTTACCTAAACTGATGGTCTTGAGAGACCCATATCAGCGTCACTGGGCGAGGTGGGTGAGCTCACGGGGCTCAAACCTGACGTTCGGATCGGAAACGCGACCCTCAGTAGGCTGTGTCTGTGGGTTAATTTACTCGTCGAGCCCTTTGTCGCAAGCGACGGGTTCGACGAGAACGGTGACCGGTGCTTGAGGTACCTAAAAGCACCGTTAGTGGATCGGGAGGATCCGAAGTGACGTGTTTTGGGCGACGTCGACTGCTTACCATTTGGTCCGCAGGATCGGAAATGGATTTATATCGAGTGAACGGAGGCTACTGGTCAGCAATGGAATGAAAAAAGTTAAGATCTTCTACAGGATTCAAACGCATTTTCATTGGACTTTGCTGTTTTAGAGGATTAATTTTAATGTAATGAAAAACCTTTTTGTGTATCTTTTTTAAATAATAAGTACCTAGGTCTAGTTCACAAAATTTGCTCATTGGCAATACTCGTCGTTCTATCGGGCAGTAACATCAGACTTGCATAGAGATCATCATCATCATCATCATCAGCCTTTATCTGCCCACTGCTGGACATAGGCCTTCCTTAGATAATTTATTTATTATTCCTTGCATAGAGATCGGCGGTACCAAAATCGTTGTTGGTAAATCTTTGAAATGTGTAGGTACATTGTAAGAATGCTACGAAATTTCTAATGCAGGTAATGTTTCAACGAACCTTTGTATAGACCTATGTTAGGTTTTGTATTTCTTTTCAGTATTATTTGGAGACTGCACATCGCCAGCCACATGGCGACCGAAATGCCGACAAGCCACTTAAACGCAATATACATTACGATTATTTACTTGAAACAAGTAATTTTTAATTAAATCCCACCCAACCAATGTAGACCGTTAATTTATATGAATCCATCAAAATCATAGTTTGTAATATGACAACTTCAAATTGAAGTGTACATTTTTAAACGTAGACAAGCTGACTGATCTTATTTACCTACGTACTTTGAGTTATTAGATTCACTTACAATCTTTCTCGTGTTTTGGATTAGAAACGGACAGCCGGCGTGCTATAGTACCTATTTATATGGCTTTATTTTTTATTAGTGAAACAGTATCGCTCTCCGCTGTGCCAATTAAAAAATAAAATAAATGTAAAAAAATAAATCAAATTGGCCTTACACAGGTTTTGTTCCGTGGTAGATAGGTGAGCCATATGCTTGTCGTCGTAACCACTTAACACCAGGTGGGCTGTGAGCTCGTCTACCCATCTATGCAATAAAAAAAACTAAATAAGTTGATCCTATTTTACATTCACTAGGGCTGATGCTGCTACTGCTACTGCTTCAATGTTCAGCCCTTTTCTTGCTTGCTTAAACATGTCATTATCTTACAAATCACTCTGACTCTCAATTCATTAGAAGTTATAACATTATTCAACTATGTTAGTGCCTGATTACATTGAAGAAATATGACTTGAAGTAGCGTTGTAACTGTGAATGGCTTTCAGGACAGATTTGCTGACCTAGAGAATCCTTATGGGCCAGCCACTTGCCGTGTTGGCGGCAATCGCTAATGCTGGCATCATTTTGCCGATATTTTCTGCTTGAAATACTGTATTGTGAGCTCCCAGCTCTAACTATGGAGTTACTATGAATGTCTTCCATAAATGCAACTAAATCCTTGCCTTCTGATGTTTTCGATCCATGATGAAGGCACTTTGGCATGTAATAGTAAGCATAGATAAATACAACTTAATTAGTAGTAAGGTTCAAGTCTGTCGCCCCGTCCAGATATATCTTCTATTTCATGTCAAAGATGAACTGTTTTATGATTTTGTCACATAGGTAGGTACTGCCACAGTGCACGATGCTCTGCACTCAGCTGCAGATAGGAACAGATGGCGGTGCACTATAAAAAACAATCTGTTTCAAGGCCATGACCACGACCCTCAGTAATGAGGAAACCGACGCAAGGAGGAGGAGGTACTGCCTCATATGTCAAGATGATTTTTATCCGCTTTCTTGAGTATGGATGTAAGTTATCTGAAGTCCTATAACTAGTAACCTACCTACCGTAGGTGCAAGTTCTTGGCCTGGTGGCGAACACTTTACACCTCTTACTGGACGAGAACGTGACATGGTAGCAGGTCTAGTGTAACCTCAAAATCCACAGTTTGCGTGTATCTTAAGTATCTACGAAACGCAATGCATACCAGCGTCTGGAGACGGCATAGCTTATCGTAATTGCAGATCTGTGTGAATATTGTCCACTAGACTTCTGCGTCGCGACATGTATTCAGTCCAACGGTTTTTATAAGCGTCGATGCGATTTTACGAGGGGAGGGGAGCATTAGTGGCTATTCCAACTTAGCTTGCTATTAACATAGCAAAATATCTGGCATCTATTTCATTGACTTAAACACAGAAAACAGCAAGTCCTTTCATCCAGATCCGTCTTTAGATCCAGATGTTCTAATTGTTCAATAGTTCTTATCATGAATAGATCAATAGTAACTTTACGGGGTAATGACGACTGTACAAATCGCTAAACAGGAATCCGTGATAATAAGTGTCCACTTCTCGACAGACACGGGGAATATGACAATTTGCAGATGATATACAGATTCACAATATGCTCTACATAATTTTCGCATTAAAGTATGAAGTAATAAAAACAATTATTATTATTTCATTCACTGATCCTTTATTTTTAACAATTTTCTAAGTCTTATGTGTAAACCTAGTCTTAATAACTTAAAATTCTTCTTGTACCATGCAATGTTGTACGAGATGTGAGCTTTCCAATTTTTATCTAAAAACGCTTTGTAGAATACACTCATTTCGTCAGCTGACAAATTTTGTTGTCCCTCGGGTAAATTCTTCTTCAAATAATCTTCTCTTTCCTGCAAATTTTGCAAAGAGAAAATTATAATTATTATTAGTCTTTGCTAAATATTTCAACTGATGTAGTCGGATTAGTTGTATGCCATGAGATTATATGTTCGATTACTGGATTGCAGATACATATAAGATAATGGTACTAGCCAGGGAATCTTAAAGCTTTTTGATCTCAATGTTTCTTTAAGAACTTAATTCTATACATATAAATCGGGTAGGCAACGCACTGGCGTCGCTGGTGACCGTGGGCGGCGGTGAATCACTTACCATCAGGTGACCCGTCTTGCTCGGAAACTTGTATAGATATCTTAATATTTTTTTTAATAATTCTTTCTTTCCCAAGTACAGTAAAAGATAAATTCTAAGAATCTCACCAATAAATATATTTTATACAACTGAGCTGATCTTACTATCTAACCAAAATAACTCAGCAGCACAGTAAACAATTGTTATTATTACACTATTATTTTGTTTTATAACTAAACATACCAACAGCTCTTGTATATTTTCTATTGGTTTTTGTTTTAGCTATTTTTAAAATTTTATGTTTGTTTTTTTGCACTGTTGCTTTCCCAAATAAATAAATAAAAAAATACCTATTTCTAGCACACCTATTCAAATTGACCAGTAATTTCAAAAGTTATCGATTTTTTTTATTCTATTCAGATAATAATTTCTTCTGGAAAAAGAGAAAAATAATTAGAAAAAAAAAGAAGGAAAATATAAATATACTTAATCTTAGAATTGTATTATAGTGTAGTGACTGTATTAAATGTAAAAAATTTACAAAGGTTTCATAACAAGCAATTTGACCAGTAACAGTAGGTTTAATGACGAAATATAAACCTTAAGCCCTCATGAGAAATCTAAAACAAAATATTGACTCACATTGGTACCATAAATTAGTCATATTCGAATCTTGGGAGAAATATACTCAAATATTTAAGAAGTCTCATAAATATCTAAATAAAAATTAATAAAAAGAGACTTCCTCTTAAAAACTATTTACATAAAGATCTTAGCGCCATAAATATTTTTCACTTATTAATTTTATTTTTAGAAGCATTGAAACACAATCGCAGTTTATATTTATAGAATGTACGTATCATTATTGTACATCATACCAGATTATGTAAACAAACCTGAAAAAATCTTGTATTATGGTGCGTCCAAAACTTTTGGTTAAACTCTTGTACCTCTGTTCTCATCTCTCTATACGTTTTCTCGATTTTCGTTTCGTTTGTAGGCTGTTTAAAAATTACCCTTCGTAAATTCGATACTGGATCCGGCGGACCGACCATATCACTTGAGATCTTCTTCGGATTTGGAATTTGAACGCATTTAGAATCATTTGTGTTAAGTTGTCTTAAAAGTAAGTAGCTCCATACTTTATGTCTTTTTATATTTTTTACACGAATTGGCACCATCACGATACTATTCATTTATTTTCATATTAATTATAAACCGTGTATAATATTAAACTTTGTTGAAAATTGAAAATAATGCTAATTGTCAGAATCAGCTGTTTGAATTGACATTTTTATTACGTTCTGAAAGAGTAGCAACCACGGTCACCAAATAAAAGCGGTGTCAATAATTCTAAAATAAACTCAAATCTTATGAAAAAGACATAGGTTTCAGAGAATTAATAACTTCAGTCCTATTAATTATCCTAAACTCAAAATCCTGATCAGCTCATGTTTTTTATTTCATACAATTTCAAAACTGTGCCGATTTGGGACCTTATGACATTTGTCAGTAATGTCAGCTGCCAAATATTTTGACATTTCATGATTTTAGGCCTCTCGCAGCCGAATTATGTAAAAGCGATTGTTTTACAAATAATTTCTACTCAAAAAAAATAAATAGATAACTTTACTAAAGTACCTGTTTAGGTTTCCGAATACAGAAAAAAAAACGAAATGTCCCGCAGTCAAAACAACACAACAGATGATTATTCAGCGAAAATAGACATGTGTCTTACTGATGGCATTGTAAAGACAGGTAATAAGTTAATTATTAGCTAGATATGAAAAAAAACTTCGAGGATGTCAAATGAACATATATATGTGTCGTTAACTTACACCTTAATAAGGTCTCAATTTAGCTGGACCTACAACCCGGTAGCACTGCCATAAAAAAAAAGTTAGATTTCCTAAAATCGTTAAAATTGGTTATTTTATGTAACATTAAAAGTGTAACTTATTTGTATAATTCATTTGATAAACAGATTTGTTTCTACTTCATCTGGGTGCTTATTATTAATTGATATTGAATTATATTTTAATATATTAAAGATATGTAAACATATGTGTGTACATCAGCCTCCGGTTCCTATACTATAGGGAATCTTAATTTGTTGTCCCTGAGTAATTGTTTCATCGAAATTAAATACAAACATAATGTGAGACTAAATCTATGGAAATAGTATTAAATTTTCTTCTTAAATTGAATTTAAAAACTGTTTTTTTTTCTTTAAAAAAAAAAAAAGAATTACAATAGTAATGAATAGATGATTCTAATTCTAAGTATGAAAAATTGTACAGTTGGAAATGACAAGTTTATTTTGGAGCTGTGCTCTGCAGACATAATCTTGTAGCTGAAATAATGTTAATTTAATCTGTGCATATACAGTTTCAAATAGAAAAGAAGAAGAGGCTCACACTTCAAAATCTCATTTACCTTAGATATCTTCTTCTTCTTTCTTTCCTATTAGCCTCTGCTGGGGTGTAGGGCTTGAATCACATTCTTCCATTTACAACGGTCTTGGGCAGTCTGTTCTACCCCCTACATCATTCCCAAGACACCCAGCTATATATATAAGATATGGTATATTTTTTTTATTGCTTAGATGGGTGGACGAACTCACAGTCCACCTGGTGTTAAGTGGTTACTGGAGTCCATAGACATCCACAACGCAAATGCGCCACCCATCTTGGGATATAAGTTCTAAGGTCTGAAATATAGCTACAACGGCTACCCTACCCTTCAAACCGAACCGCATCACTGCTTCACGGCAGAAATAGGCAGGGTGGTGGTACCCATCCGCGCGGACTCACAAGAGGTCCTACCACCAGTCATTACGCAAATTATAATTTTGCGGGTTTAATTTTTATTACACGTTGTTATTCCTTCACCGTGGAAGTGAATCGTGAACATTTGTTGAGTACGTATTTCATTAGAAAAATTGGTACCCGCCTGAGATTCGAACACCGGTGCATCGCTCAACACAAATGCACCAGACGTCTTATCCGTTAGGTCACGACGACTTCAAAATATATGTTTATCTCAAATACAAAAATTTTAAATTATTAATAAAATTTTCAGGCAGTGGAGTTTTACTGGGTGGTCTTGCCTCAGTTCTCTTTCTAAAAAGAAGGAGATGGCCAATCATAGCCGGTATGGGTGTAGGCATCGGTATCGCTTATGCAAACTGTGAACATGAACTAAATAAGACAAATGCTGCATAGGATTTAATAGGTAATAATATAATATAGTAATACATCATTGTCAACCATCGTTTTATTTTAAAATTATATTTAAACTACCAAGTTATGGAATATTGGACAGCCTGCGCTAATAAGTACTACAGTAACAGAATTTCAATAGTAAGGTGATCTTCCATCTCATCTCCAAAATTGAGAAGTAATATGGTAATCTACTAAAAACAATTTTTATCTTTAATATAATTTTATTTTAAATAAAAACAATTTTTATCTTCAATTTTATTTATTTTGAATAATTTATTAAAATCAATTTTATCTCAATAGTCGTTCAATATTTTCCCATAACAGAATATATTTCTTCTATAACTAATTAAAACATCAATGTTTAGATGCATTAATTAAAAATTAAAAATAGATATGCCAAATTTAGTTTTATATACTAATAATTTTTTATGATGTTTAAAATATACACATATTAGATGAAAAACAATTATTGTAACACAAAGACAACATGAAACTCATCTGAAGAGAAGGTTGATGTCTTCATTGGATTAATAGCTATCCCAATTTTTTTACAGAACATATGACTTCATATAGACAGAACGAGGGATCGCCCTAACCCCTCATGATATCTGTTTGAGCTAATGTTATACTTTTCAGTTATCATAATTATAGTATTCATAATTACATATTTTTCAGGTAAGAACTACAAAGAAACAGTGAATAAAAGAGGGTATAGTACAACTATCATCAGAGACACCCATTGTCTTGAAAATACAGTCATTTAGTGAATCGTTTTATTTTGTTGTCTTAGTAATTATTAAATTATGTAATAAATACTGTTTATTTCTTCACTGTTGACTTTTTCTCGTATGCCCTGTTTCTGCCACAATGATTTGCAATTGTTTGAAATTTTTATTGGATTTAGTTTTAAATCACATAACAAGTGGCTGCTTTGTATTAAATTTGAATATGGCACTTAATTTAATCGAAAACATGAATAACGAACTACATTAATACAAAAAAGTAAATTTTAATTTGTTATCACTATTTGACGTGCCATATAAACTATTTTCATATATTGAGGTATCAATTTTTCAATCGAAGAAAGTATTAAATAATTTAAACATATACCTAGACAGGTCATAAATTCTGTCACATGTTTAATGTAAAATAATTGAAACAAGTTTATTCATTATGTAACCATTCATATACCAAAATGAACTTAACAAAACATAGATTCTTATGACACTAAAGTTTATACAAAATGACCTCCGTGATTTTGAATACAGGCCTTCAATCTGCGCGGCCAGTCGTCTATCGCAGCACGAACGAGGTCCATGTCAATATCGGCGGCTGCCTTAATCAAGGATGTCTTGAGTGACTCCAAATTGGGATGAGGCTTTGAGCACGCCTTTTCCTCCAAGTGTTGCCATATCTTGTAATCTAACGGATTCAAATCTGGACTGGAGGAGGGCCAGTCTTCGTGCCGGATGAAGTCGATTTCACGCGGCGCCAGCCAGTCTTGTGTGCTCTTCGCTATATGAGCTGGCGCCGAATCTTATTAGAATACCCAGTGCCTGTTATTAAACATGGTATGAGAAACAGGTTCCACAAGGTTCGTCGGGACTGTATTTTGATACACAACTGCATTCGTTTTTACACCTTTCTCACAAAAATGATTGTAGCTCTCTTCTACGGTAAAAAATTTTTCATCCGAAAAAAGAATTTCCCGATATTTTTTTCCCGCGTACCGCTTCAACAAAACGCGGCATCTCTTTAGTCTCAGGTCCATTAGACGAGCATTCAAACGATGTCCTGTTTTTCTTCGATATGCCCAAAGCCCTAAGTCTTCATTTAACAACCTTTTCACCGTGGTTCTGCTTAACCCCATCTGAAGGGCCAACAGTTTCTGCTTACGTTTGGGATTTCTTTGAATTCGCGCCTTCACAGCTTTTATCACTGCTGGAGTCCTAACAGACCGAGGGCGACCACTTCTTGACCTGTCATCTACACTAGAGTCTTCATTGTATCGTTTGATGGTACGATAAACGAATCTTTTGGTTATATTCAAATTTATCAGTATGTTATAAATTGGAATTGGCGCGTAACCGCAACGATGCAACGCAATAACTGCAACACGGTCTTCTTTAAGCGTCCACTCCATATTTAAAAATGAGTAAAATTCTAAAAGTATACATTTTTATTTTCATGAACAATTCGAAATTCGAATTCAATAAACTTTTTTGTGGCCAGCATTCTAAAAGAAAAGTTTTTATTGTGTGACAATACTTATGACCTGTAACGGACGTGACGTCAGCTGTCATGCCCTGCCGCCAGCCAAGCCGCCAAGCCATATTAACACGCCCCCTTCCGCCACAGCCAACGCCACCGCCGCCAGCCAAAGCCAACGAAGGGGGGATAGTGTTAATAAAACAAGCCGTGCCAGCCATTTCTACCTGCTTTCTGCATTCTCGCACAAATAAAAGAACTTGTCGTTACGCTGCTGGTTTTTATTGTCTCATCATTTGCAACAATCAGAAGTGGCATAAAGAAATGAAACAACGTCATATACACGCTCAGATGTCTCGGTCTTCTGACAAGTTTGAAGAAGATGAAGCTCCTATTTCACTGGCGAGGAAAGTGTTGAAAAATTGCTTCAGAAAGAGGTCCACAAGGCGATACTTGAGCTACAGGATGAAGAACCTGGAACAATCAAATCAAAGGGACTTCGACGTCGTCGGACCAAAAGCGCCTGCCGCCCTGTCCTTCCATCATTCTGGTTCACGTAGAGGGAAACTAAAAGAGCAGCAACGTGGTTACTCCACTGCGGCACTACGAGCTTCACGGCGCTTCACGAGATTCACGGCTACGAGCTTCCTTCTCCCTGCCTGCGACGCTGCTGCGCGGCGAAGACAGCTACGTCAAAGTCATCAACATGAGCTCGGAGACCATCATGTGGCCGCCGGGCGAGGTCCTGCCGAGGGCCAACAGCTGCGAGGAGCCACAGCCAAACAGCCAGGTGTGTTGCATTTCTACTTGCCCTAGCCATGCCATTACAAATATTTCGAGATTTGAGGGTAGAAATAAAAAAAAATTAAAAGGAGCCATTGAATAACAAGGGTCATTCAGATTTAAAAAATACAGTATAAGCATTGCTTTGCTACGAATACACATGATTTAGGTATTGCCAATTTAGTCCAAATGCAAATTAAGCTTACTAGTGATCAGCCCGTGTATCGCCACCTTTACTTTCTCATAATGAACAAACGATAGTTAAATCTAAAGCTAATTAACTTTTAGATGCCGGCATTATAAAATAATCTCAAGCTAGTCATGCTTCACCAGTGGTCTTATTAAGAAACAGAACGGCGACAGTAGGCTATGCGTTGATTATCGTGCGTTAAACGCTATGGTAAAATATAAAAGTATCCACCGAACAGTACTTCACGAGTTTAGATTTAGACCAGGGCTACCATAAATTAAGCATTGTGCCAGACACACAACTGCTTTCATTACGCCGCAAGGTCATTATTTCGAGTACAGTAGAACTCCTTTTGGTTTAGCATATGTGCCATCTGTATTCATGCGTTTCTTCTTTTTGTCCACATTATTCTTCAAGATGGGGTGGTTAAATGCGTTTAATTAATAAAATAATTGAGTCTGTGGGTAGAAAAGAAATGAGTAAAAATAAATGTAGGTCAAATCGAGATACTAGCAATTTTAAACGATTTACCTCTACCCTCGGTTGATATAAAATCAGGTTCAATAGTTATTGAGAAAGTACTTGGGAAATTTTATGGTGGAGACTTCAAATTAAATATGAGTAAATGCTCATTCTTGGAGAAACAAGTCACTTGTTTAGGTCATAAAATATCTTCAGACGGTATACAGCCGGGTGCAACAAAAATTGACGGCCGTTTCGCAGTTTCCTGTGCCAAATAATGCTCATAGTGTGCGACAGTTTATTGGTTATATGTTACTTGCGCGTCCATTAACTGAGTTAAGAAAAAAAAAAAAAAAGATAAATCATGGGTGTGGGGCCGTGAACATAACGCGAATTTCGAACAACTGAAAAACAGTTTATGTTCCAAACCTATGCTAGCTCTGTATAATCCTATGCTTCTTACAGAAATACAAACCGATGCGTGTAACTTAGGAATTTCTTGTATACTATTACAAAAACAAACTGACAACTCACTGCGGCCTGTTATGTATTTTAGCCGGGTTACTAGGAAGGAAGAGTGTGTATCATAGTTAAGAGCTCAAAACCTGGCGGTCGTACAATCGCTACGTAGGTTCCGTGTTTATGAAGTAGGTAAGCATGATATAATAGAAACTGATTGTACTGTGGTTTGTGCTACGCTTACCAAACGCGGCATTATACCACGCATGGCGCGATGGTGAGTTTTGAAAGAAGATTATGACATTAGTGTTGAGTATAGACCTGGTGAACGTGTGGAACATTTGTAGACGCGCTTAATAGGCATCCTGTTGACATGATGAACGTAAATTATCTTAAAGTTACTAATTGATTCTGTACTGTGCAATGTCAGGACGAAAAGCTTAGTTCGATTATAAAGCAATCTATACTAGCATTATAAAGCTGAAGAGTTTGTTTGAACGCGCTAATCTCAAGAACTGCTGGTCCGATTTGAAAAATTCTTTCAGTGTTAAATAACCCATTTATTGAAAGGTTATAGGCTATATAAAAGGTTATAGGCTATATAACGCTAAGACCGCTAAGACCATCATTGTGTCACGCTAAGGCCAATACAAGCGAAGTACCAGTAAATAATGTTTCAAAATCGGGTTATTTTCCCTTTTAAGAGCTTCCGGTGCCTGCGCTGCAGAAGCGGTTAAAGTTTCGCTAAAATAATGTGACAGAATTGTTCCCCTTTAAAAAAAAAATGTCCGCGATAGCATATATCTATATGTTAAGGTTGGCTCACTATAACGTTTTTTTATGCTAACCAAATTTGTTCTAAAATAAAGCATTATTTGTGAACTATATTCCACGCGGACGAAGTCGCGCTGATGTTAAAGATAATTATGAACTAGTTCGAAATTTTTTTAAGGGAAATAGACTCGCAGTCCCTTCGGCTAAATGGAAAATTGTACAAATGCACTATGACGACATTTGTCACGTGGATCTAAATCATCGTTTAGCTTTGATTAAAAGCCAATATTGGTTTCTTAAAATGACACGCTTTATTAGGAAATACGTGGCAGCATGTCTTTATTGTACACATGAGAAGGATAACTATGTTAAAAAAAAGAAGACTGTCTATATCCGATCTCTAAACCATCTGATACTATGCGCATGGTACAAAAAGATAACATGATGCCCTTCTGTAGGACATCTAAAGGGCACCAACCAGTACATGATCGTAATGAAAGATGCGTTGTCTAAATTTGTGATAGCTGAACTAACGCGTACTGTAAATTCAATCGGGACCATTCGTGCATTGAAAAATATATTAATAGGGTTTGTCCAGATATCCGAATTACGTGGTGACAGACTACGGGAAAGCTTTTACGAGTAGGTACTTTAAAAAAAATATATCAGAAGATAAACAGTTTAGGCATACGTTAAACGGTATTGCTTGTCCGCGCGCTAATTGGCCAGGTTGAACAAACTAAACATATAATTTTATGTGTTGCGGGCAACTGATCCTAGTGAAACTTCAAATAATTTAAACTCCGTCATTTGAGGCACAAATAACACAATTAAAAGTAACAGCGGCTACAAGCCTTGTGATTTAATCTTTACGCGCTCTGGTAGGTCAATATGTGATGTTTTCTTGGTCGCGAACCAGAAACTGTTGACGCACGGCGTAAGATAGCTGCAGCTAGGATAAAACAAGCGAGTACAATAATGACACACAACATTAATATAAAAAAAGCTCATGTTTATAAGAAAAGGCATATTTGTATCGTAGAGACAGGCGCCAACTGGTTAGTAGCGCCGCTAGGATTAATACCAAATTAGACGATTTGTACTCAGGTCCGTATGTAGTAACTAAAGTAGTAGGTAACAATTGGTATCGAATTAGAAGTATATCTAAAAGGTTTACGAAGTTATAAAAACTTCACTGGCCTGGTATCAACAGATTCATTAAGGCCCTATAAAAGTATAACCCATGTGTCTGATAGCGCTAGTAGTTCCGATGAGCAGGTCGAAACTGAAGACCTTATTGATTTATTTGAGAACTAAATGTTTTTGTGTGTTCCCCATTGCGGGAGCAATTGTTGCAGGATGGCCGAATGTAACGGACGTGACGTCAGCTGTCATGCCCTGCCGCCAGCCAAGCCGCCAAGCCATATTAACACGCCCCCTTCCGCCACAGCCAACGCCACCGCCGCCAGCCAAAGCCAACGAAGGGGGGATAGTGTTAATAAAACAAGCCGTGCCAGCCATTTCTACCTGCTTTCTGCATTCTCGCACAAATAAAAGAACTTGTCGTTACGCTGCTGGTTTTTATTGTCTCATCATTTGCAACAGACCTGACTAGTTACATACTAAAATAAGTTGCTATCTTCCCTTTCGGTATTGCGTATACCTACATTCAGTATCAAAATATATGGGCGAAGTCATTTTTCGTAAGGCATTTCTGTAGTTATAATAGTCTAATTATAATAGTATATTAGTCTAATGTTATGCTGTTTTGATTAAAGGAATGTTATATAATCTAAAGTAAATATTAAAATATGAAATAAAACAACATAAAAACAATATTTAATAATTTATTATATAAATTGATATTGGAATTAAGATAAAAGAGGATAGATTTATGTCCTTAATAATAAAATAAAAATTTAATACAACAATAATTTAGTAAGAAACAGACAAAAAAGCTATCAACAACCCATATACAGACACCCAATAACGGTGATAATTATAAACTATAAACATGGCAACACTGAAGAAATTGACAAGAAATTTGTTTTTTTTTCTCCAAGACATTCAAGGTCTAGTTTTCATTCCTAACATCCCGGGAACAATAATAACAACATGGTTGTAGTGGTTATATTGAATCAGAATCACCAAATAATGAAAAAAACTGATTTGGCCGTCACTTGAGTAAAACCAAGCTACCGAATATGTCCAAAGACCGTTCGGAGTTCACACGTTGAGAACATCAGTTCAAGAATCAATACGGGTTTCTGAACCAACATACTTTTTTGCTAGACCGTTTTCAAAACTTTTTTTTTTGCGAACCATATATAAATTATGACATTCACATTTGTCTTTTATATTAAAAGCATTTTCATAAAAAAATTTAGATAAGTTATATTAAAGCAAAAATGCATTGCTCAAGCCACATTATTTTTTTAAAAGATATAACTTCTAGTCCGTAATGACCATACCAACATAAACATCATCATGAATGGAGATGAAAAATGCTTTTTTTGTTTACTTTGAAATCAGGGTTTGCTGCTAATTATCATAACTAGATTGTTAGGTATCATCAATTGATTCTTTGGCATTTTTGTTTTAAATGGGCATGTGCAATCTTGTCATGATGAATAACAGTTTTCGCTACCAAGATGTGAGTCTATAAAAAAAAACCAATCTTCTTTATTAAGCCTCAATTTTTCTGTAATGGATATAATGCTAAAAATAAATGCTAAAAACTAATTGAAAAATTTTCATGTATCTTTACTACCCAGTAAAATATAAAACAGTAATGCGATATTTATAAAATACTAAACCCTGATCTAAATGAAATGATATAGTACAAATCATTATACGTCGATTTTGGATAAAAGTACCTAAGCACCGCTTCAATAAAGGCGGGCTATTATCGATTATCAAAGAGTACTAAAAAGAATTACTTTTTATAATGTCATGGATCAATGTCATAGTTTGAAATACAAATTCAAGATTAATTATGTAAATTAAACAATAGTTTTCCGAGTTTACTACATTGACGCATTAAGACGCTTTCTGTAGTCAAAATGAACAGAACGTACGTAGTATTTTAGATTGACTAGATCTATTAGACGAAGTTCAACAAAAATATATTTTAGGTAGAGAAGGAATTGAATAATAATTATGAACCAAATAGAATTTCGAAAAGTATTATTTCTGTGGTCCAAAATTAAAAAATAAAAAAAAACCACGAACTAATATTTAAAATATTTTTTATGAATTTGAATTCGTACTTTACTATCTAGTTTTATTTTATAACATCAGACGAAATGATATAGGAATTTTATCCGTTTCAGTGCTCATCTGGTGCAATACTCGTTTAAACTGACGATTGACAGCGCCTTCATCATACAAATATTGTTTTAGAATACCTACTGCACAATTCCAGTTGTTACGAAAATTATCAGAATAAAAATTTAAAATAAACCTAACAAAAAAATTGAAAATCTATATTGTGATATTTTTCGAATGAAGATCCTACCTATAGTATAATAAACATGCAAAAGCAGCATTTTTTATTTTAAAATCCGTGTAGCTATCTTTACTTTTGTAAAAAGCGCAAGGTTGCCAGCATTTTTTTTGCTTAGAATTATTTCATAACACATCAGAGACTCAATTCGAAATTGAATTGACAACTAAAATAAATTACTAAAATTAATTTTAAGTCCAGTTTACAAGAAGTGTAGTTAATACCACGATAATATTAAATACTATAAATTTTAATACTTATTTCGACATATTTGTCAATTTTGTTTTGTTTAAAATGACACGGATGCGGTTATATCTTCCTCGCACAGAACATAGCCGTATATGTATCGCGCTACGAACTTGCTAGCTCTTCTCAGAGGCACTAGTTATATTTTATACTGGCAACATTTTAGATCGTGTAAAAGTGCTGCTAACTCAAGCCTTTTTTTAATATTTTTTTTTATCTACAATAACAACGTGCAGGTATATGTATATTATAATATTACTTGTATATTTATTGTACTATAAACCGTGAATTAGTGACTGTCAAACCTAAATGGTTGCCATTTTTTTACATTTGTTTCCATAGTGACCATATTAAAATGGCTAAACATTTTTACTATGTACACAATATCGAGTAAGATGAAGATCAGTATGGATCTTATTTTACTATTGACAAATATCGGTAAAAGAATTAACGGCATAACAAATTGACGGTCTAAGTTTAATACTGAACCGGAACCATAACCTGACTTCCTCCTCCCACATTTCCGCTCATCCCCGCAACCCCCCCCTAGTAGGTGAAACCCCCCCCCCTAGTGCTTTGGGAATTGCCAACTATTTACTGTGGGGCGAGCTCTGTTCAGAGACAAACAAGACACGAGACATGAAGTCGACCATCTCAAAATTCGCCTTCGAAGCTGCCTAAATTTAAAGAACATTACTAAATCAAAATATCCAAAAGAATCCGCACTGACCTTCAAACTGTTTCAGCTAATTTACTAATTAATAATACGATATACTTTGATCTTATTGTGCCGTGTGAAACGGTCACAGGAGACCGAATACGTTCCAACGTAAACACTACCATCTCCCTTGAGATTTAAAGTTCAAAATGCCGATAACAATCAACCGAAAACTTTGCTTCTTCATTCGATATGAAATGCGCGATTCCTTCGCAACAACCAGAGGCCCATAAGGAGGGATTCACAACAGCCTCCATTCAGTAAAAACCTTCAGATTTACTTCATATATTAATGTTATTACAAAACCAACTGCTGAGATACAACCAGTTCTTAATCTAAAAGAAACACTAAATATTTTTGACTAAATATTATTAGAGGTATGAACGTTTTTTTTGTCACGTACAACCCTCGTCAAGCAATGAACTAATGACATAATAACTTCATTGTTCGAATTAATTCAACAAACTCTTACTTTTTAGGAGTTTGTGTTTAAGAGACTTATAAACAGTCAAATTTGACTCAGATAGCTTCTAGTATTGTGTATAAATAGTGTATATATATAAGCGGAGATAATTTTATTAAATAAATAACAAAAATAATACTTAGTTTTGACTAGGAGAACTAAAATAAATAAAAATTTTGGCGACCCAGGAAATATTTTTTTTGTAAATCTGTTGTTTCTTGTTGTTATTTAGATATATCTACGTTATTTACTGAAATAGTAGTCAATGTATTCAATATTTTAATTATATAGACCTATAGAACCATTTCTTTAAAAAAAAAACAGAAAAACAACACTATGTATACAATGAACCAACAGCGCCATCTGTTTTTCGAATACATACTGCAAACATATTACCTTAGGAGATAATTTAAAAAACTCCATTAATTAAATGAATAAACATAAAACACAGTAAAAACCCTCAGTCGAAAACCAACAAGCACATACACATGCACAACAATTAAATTTATAATTCATTACGTACTAAAACTCGCAACGATCTAATATAAAAAATCCCATCTACCTTCATTTCGAGGCTGGTCACCCGACAAGCCTTGATATATCTCCATGGCGTTATAACACTTAAGCATGACCTCTACAATAAAATAAAATAGAAACTTGTCTGTAAATAATACGAGATAGGAACCGTCATTTTTTTTCATTATAACGGGTAAAACAGCAAGCACAAATAGTCCTTGCTCAGTGTACTTTAAGGCTTAGAATTCAAGGTGCTACTTTTTCAAGCAGATCATACATTAAGTCAGTGTTGGGTGACGACAATTTCGTCCTGTTTTGAACACGAAACAATTTTTGGAAACGATATATTAATTATATTGAAAATATTTTTAAACAAATCATTATTATTCTTGTATTATTTTATTGCAGTTTATACCATGTTTTAAAAAGCCAAATGAAAATCAACGGTGTTCGATGCATTCATTTTGAACAGCATCAGCTGAGTCACCTCCTTTTGTCTTTTTTTTCTTCTTTTATTTGTTTACCTAAATCTGTCTGAAAGGCAATAATTATTTTTTATTTTATTGTTATTAAATATTTGTCTGTGTTAGTAAAATTTATTTATAAAAATTATGAAGTTATGTTATTGTTCTGATTAAAGTACCAGGACCTATAAGCCACTGACTATGTACAGGGTGTGGTTAAACGCTGCATCAGTGCGGGTTGTGATTCAATTTCAATGACTATATCCGAAATTTACGTGACTTTTCCAATATAGAGACAAATCAGGGCAGCTCGTAAATATGACCATATTCAGGTAGATAGAATCTAGATATATTTTTTAAAATAAACAATTGGCAATAACAGGGCAGTAATGTGAATCACGTGCAAACGACAAATATGTAAAAATCTTAATATGGCTGTTTAGTATGTCCACGTAACACCGCTTACAAAAAGGACACAATTATTTTCGTTCTATTTTTCCCTGCACATTTATCTTTTGCGACAAAAATGTATTCAAACAGTGCATCTTTAAACTTTAAACAATTACACATCGCACAAAACACCATGGTGCGAGTGAGATGAAGATAGTCAAAATCTCAATTACAATTCGATAACGGCGGAAACCATTAGTGGAATTTATAATGTTCATAAGTTTGAACATGGGTAAGCCATACTAATAATTAATTACCAAAGTACCAATGCACTATAAATTTTTGCAAATTTCTACTATCCAGAGAATATATACTGTGTTGCCATCAAAGAAAATTCGGAGCTTACAATAATTTCTACCAAATTAGCCAATTAAGATAGACTGAAGTGTCAATGTACATATCAATAACAATTTATTCTTTAAAATATCTGTTCTTAGCCATATACTATGTCCACTAAGCAAATGGACCCACAAATATACATTCTAAAGTACAGCTTATTTCCAACGCAACAAAACTCGAATTCCTTTAATGAAATCGTACGCAAACCAAAAGACAACACAGCATCAACCGACAAACGATTTTGAACGTTATATCCGTAGCAATAGAGCACATTATTGATTAGTTCTATGTTCATTTCGTCATGTCGGGCCAGTAGTTGATGTAGTAACGGTGGGTGCTTCCTTCGAACAGCCGGTCCAACCAGTTCTCCAATCCGTCGAGGAGATTCTCTGTAAGATATGGTTATGATTATAAATACGTTATTTTTTAAAAATAGTTTTCTGTTAGAATTTCGTAAAAATATAAATGGATTTATTTAATAAAATAACTAGCTTTGTGACCGCAGCTTTACGTAGTGGGATTAAAGTTAACTGAAATTCTTTCTCTGGCTATTTCCATACCAAATTTCTTCAAAATCGGTTCGATAATCGAGGAGTGGAAATATAATAGACAAAGTTACTTTTGTATTTATAACATTAGTATATATTTGTTGTGTTAGGTAAAATAATTTTATTTTATTCTTACAGTATATACTTAAAATGTATTATTTTCTGGACCACAAAAGAAAGTTTAGCCCAGTAAAAATTTGTACAAACTGAGTTGCTCTGTAAAGAGAAACAACATTTAAAGCCATTGCTTCACCAGTTCTTGTGTTTCATGTTTCAATAGTCAAAATGTTTCAATGTTTCTAATGATTCTTCTTCTAAAGTTTCAATATTCAAAATACCATTTATGTGTCACCTGTATAACTTTATTATAACCTCTTTAAGAATTATGTCATATATGATATAGAGGTTACATACATATTAAAATTGTTTATTGAATGTGACTGGAAACTAGTAAACATGTGTGTTTTACAACAGCGGGCGTAAGATTTATCTTTCGAAAAATTTTCAGTAGATTGTATATGTATAGAGGACTTTTTTTATTACACTTTTTTTTTAATTGTTTAGATGGGTGGTGTTATGTGGTTACTGGAGCCCATAGACATCCACAACGTAAATGCGCCATCCACCTTGAGATATAAGTTCTAAGGTCTCAAGTATAGTTACAAGAGCTGCCCCACTCTTCAAACCGAAACGCATCACTGCTTCACGGCAGAAATAGGCAGGGTGGTGGTACCTACCCGCGCGGACTCACAAGAGGTCCTACCACCAGTAATTACGCAAATTATAATTTTGCGGGTTTCATTTTTATTACACGATGTTGTTCCTTCACCGTGGAAGTCAATCGTGAACATTTGTTGGGTACGTATTTCATTAGAAAAATTGGTACCCGCCTGAGATTCGAACACCGGTGCATCGCTCAACACGAATGCACCGGACGTCTTATCCGTTAGGCCACGACGACTTCAAACGCACTCTAAACATACTCCAGGTTTTTTTATTTCTTCTGTAATAAAAACTATAAAATAGCACCAAGTGAGATGTGATAGATTGAAAGAAATCGACAATTACCCTGTAGCAATACCGGAGAGTCCTGCTCATCATCAGAAGAGTCTTGGTCGGAGTGGAAGCCGATGAAGGCGCCGGCTTCCGGGTCGGCCCGTCTGCTTCCCAGGGCGCGGGTCATGCGGCTCATGCGCTGTACCAAACAATATTTCGTTAATTCACTTTTTATTTTGTCACCCACCTCTCTGACACAGGGTGTGAGGTCAGTTATAAGTCTCATAATAAATTTTATTGTCTTTTTGGCGGGAACGCGAGGAGTGAAGTTGTGTGATTTGTTTTATTTTGTCTATTTATTGTTTTGTTCAGGTTTATAATATTATGTGTAATAATGGTTAGTTTATTAACTGTTTCATATCTGTGAAAATGTGGGAAAATGAAACAAAGGCCGCTGGACGTAACCTCTCGGAATCCTCTAAAAATTCCACTGAAAAAATCTCAGTAAACGACCACCATTTTACTAAGATTATATTTCACCCCATATCATTTCATCTCATCTCATTTCATTTCATTTCAGTCCATTTTATCATTTTTCATAAATATAAGAATATAAATAAAAATAAGACATGGCTTAAAGGTCTTAGTCACCGGGTCATAAAATCCCTAAAAAAAATATATATTTTTTTAGTAGGGACGCTGCTCCCGAAAGAGGATCGTGAATGTTCAACGATCAGTATATTCCTGCCGGACCCCAAGAGCGGAGGGGCAGGTGAGGACAGGCGGGGGAGGGGGGGGGGACTGTAAGGGAGTGGGTCCAGGAGCTCTTTTAAAAAAGGAAACGGTGACTGGCACTGAGTTAATTTTATTAAATAGGTAGAACAAACGATGTGTGTTTCCGCTACTCGAGCCAAATCTGTTCTGCCGCGCTTTAGTAATAAATCGTCTTTATATTTTATAGGGACGATGCGTTCAAGAATGCCTTAGTCGGCATTATTCTTTATACTAGCGACCCGCTCCGGCTCCGCTCGGGTCAACAAAAATTTCAATGATATTTAACGTTATTTTATTTTTTAGATAAAAGAGCACTTATTGCGGCATAACTATAATAGTTTAGACATATGCTGTCGCGACACTTTGTAAGTAATAATGTGTTCTACAAAGTCGTAGTACATTACCTATTTTATTCTATCATCAATAGTTTTCGCAGGGCACGCGATGTAAAGAATATTTTAGGTAATTTTTTTACACCTTGGGTTACATTATTCTAGTTTTAGTAAGGATCCATAAGTTTTTTCAAAAAAGATTATAGCCTATGTCACTCGGGAATAGTGTAGCTTCCAAACAGTGAAAGAATTTTTCAAATCGGTTCAGTAGTTTTGGAGGCTATTCAATACAAACAAACGAACAAATCTTTCCTCTTTATAATATTAGTATAGATTACGTTACTATTGAGGGGCACATGTGCGAGGGCGTCACCTTGTGCGGCTTGGAGCCCTCGGGCAGCTTGGCGTGGTAGATGCAGTAGTAGCGGCGGTGCGGGTTGAGCGCCAGCACGGTGCCCACGCAGTTGCGGGCGTTGAGCGCGAGCCCCGCGCCGCCCAGCGCGCCCGCCAGCACGCGCGCGAACCACGACACGTTGCGCTCCACCACCAGGTACGCGAACACCAGCGTCTTGTTCCTGCCAGCCACAACCACACACATTCATATCACATCTATTTGATTTTTTGTTTTTTTTTTAGGAAACAAACCATACAATACAAACATATAATATTTTAAAAAATACCTAAAACAATAACCAAATATGTTTCCACAATCAAAATGACATATAAATAGAAAGTGAACGGAGAAGTAAAATTTGAAAGTTTAAGTTAGAAAAAAACAAAAACAGCAAAATACGCACATATTATTTTGTACAACAACTTACACTATAAGACTATAATAATCATCGGACTAAATTACCTTATAAATATTTTAAAATAGCTTTTCTATATGCTACAAGCGACAAGCAAAAGATGTCAGCATTAGAGAAGTTAGTCATACAACCTACAAGATCTACGGACAAAAGAGTTAGAAGCATATTTCGTTCAATATGATATATGCAGATATGCAAATTAACTCTATTGAGACCCCCCAATACGGCGCATGTTTGGGGGTAACAAACCGATAAAGGTAAAGTTTTTCGATACATCAACGATTTGAAATCAGAACTTGTATATATGCAAGTTTATCTTAAAAATGTCATTAGCGATATTTAGGCATCTGTCAAATATTTTTGTTATGTAAATACTACCGCTACCGTCAATTATCAACACCTTAAATCGTCATGTTGCTCTTACTGGGAACAGAGAAAAATGAATCTGCCCAAAACAGAGGGCTATGTCACGGGAACGTTCCCTATCGAAATGGGTTTGAACTTTGTCAGAGACAACATCGCACAATTTTCCAAGAATAAAACTTGTATCCTATAGAATACTGCTGAAGGAACTACATCTACTAAAAAGTTATTTTTAGTTGTGTCCAGTGTGAAAAAAAAGTAAAGTTGGTATTGAATGAAATTGATGGCTAAAAGTCGATGTGGCGGGGCAGTGAAGTTGACACTTTTGGCGGGATCATAAGACCTAAAATGTCGTTGAAAAAATTCAGACTTTTCCCTACCTATGCTGATAGCCTTGAGAGCCTATTTCACCTTCACCCTAACTTGTAGCTCACGGGGCTCAAATCGGGAGTGTTGCTAACACTGGCCCTAGGAAGAGCCGTGATTCGCAGCAACTACCACCGGATCGGAGACGCGACCCACTGAGAAGATCCGGCGAGAAACTCAGTGGGCTGTGTCTGTGGGTTAATTTACTCGTGACCGGTGCTTGAGGTACCCAAAAGCACCGTTAATGGATCGGGAGGATCCGTAATGATTCACAGACTGTTTATAACACGGTTTTTTATTATGTACTCCGCATGATATTACAAACACGTATAGAAAATGAAGCAGGTGTAGGCGGCATCTCATTGATTGCTTACTTGCGGTAAGGCCACACGATCTTGTGGAACTTGGACAACAACTGCACCCGACTCTGCATGTCCACCAGCAGCACGATGGTCCGGCAGCCGGGCTTCATCAGCCTGGGAACCAACACACGATCTTAATACTTCAAGGGGGCTGCTCTGGCGCGGACCGTGGGCGCGTCGCCGTTACGAACCGAACATTTTTTTTTATTGCTTAGATGGGTGGACGAGCTCACAGCCCAGCTGGTGTTAAGTGGTTACTGGAGCCCATAGACATCTACAACGTAAATGCGCCTCCCACCTTGAGATATAAGTTCTAAGGTCTCAAGTATAGTTACGACGGCTGCCCCACCCTTCAAACCGAAACGCATTACTGCTTCACGGCAGAAATAGGCGGGGTGGTGGTGGTACCTACCCGTGCGGACTCACAAGAGGTCCTATCACCAATGTTGTGTCGCGTGGTAGTTAGATTGGTGCGCGCACCTGACTAGCCCGTTGTACTTCTCGGCGCGCAGCTCGTGCAGCCTGAGCTCGGGCTGCGGCTCCGCCCCCGCCCTGCCGCCGCCGCCCCCGCCCCCACCTCCGCCCCCGCCCTGCTTCCTCCGCTCCTCCTTCTGACGCTGAACCGACTCCTCTTCTATTTTACTGTTGTAAATGATATTACGTCTTAGCGTTTGCTGAACAATTTGTATTACTTTTTTTCTGATCTATTAGACCCAGTCTGATGGTTTGTGGGTTATTAGACAATTTACGTTAAAAAAACGTGATGTATAAAGCATTATTACGTTAAATGTAGATGTAATCTGATTTAGGAATTAAACAAGATAGTGTGACCGCCACTCTCTCTAGCACGCCTGTATTCCAATGAGAAGGATGTCATGAATCATTTTGAATCGTTTTACATAATTACGTTTTACATACATTAACGTTCTCACGGGTGTCCAGCGGTCGAGTGCACCCACTTTGAGACGTGAGGTCGAAGTCATAATTTAATATAGCGATGGTGGGTGGAAACCGACAAGACGGTGGGGCTCGTCCATTTAGTAGTGGCGAGTAGTGGCGAGTAGTGGTGAGTACTGATGAGTAGTGATGAGTAGTGATGAGTAGTGGCGAGTAGTGGCGAGTAGTGGTGAGTACTGATGAGTACTGATGAGTAGTGGTGAGTAGTGGCGAGTAGTGGCGACAGTCACATGAGGTGCGCCATGAGGTAGCCCAGGCCGGCGACGAGCAGCACGGTGGCGAGCGCGGAGAGCGCGGAGAGGGCGTGGCGCGCGCGCACGGTGCGCTGCCACCACTCGCACGCGCGCACGGCCGCCCGCCACCACGCGCTCAGCGCCGCCTCGTCCGCCAGCTCCTGCGCACGACATCGACAACGCATTACTCAACTAATTCCAATATTAATTCCGATTAACAGATTATCATCATTCTGCCCTTGACCCAATTACCTGGGGTCGACGCAACATGTCATACTCCCCTATATATACCATTTCTTCGCTCACTTCCCTCTTACACATATCATCTTACACGCATTTCCAGTTAAATTAGTTTAAACTGATAATATTCGTTTTATGAACGTTTAAGAAGCGAACAGTCCGCAACGTGTGGGATGATACAGTAAAGATTGCCGATGAGGAAAAAAGTAAAGCAAGTATCTTCCACTGGCATTAGGGTGTCTTGTGAGCCAGCATGAGTAGGTACCATCACCCTCTACCTATTCGTGCTGCGAAGCATTAATGCGATTCGATTTGAAGAGCGGGCATACACTGTATTATAAATGAATCATATCTCGAGACGAGTGATGGCGTTTACGTTGTTATTGTCTGCGGACTCCAGTAAACACTTAAGACCAGGGGGAATCGTAAGCTAATTCAGTAATATAGGCGATTAAAAAAAGATAAAAAATCGAGATCAAATAGAAAGAGTAATCAGATAGAAAGAGATCAGATGGAAAGAGAGATTTTACTGGTGGTAGGACCTCTTGTGAGTCCGCACGGGTAGGTACCACCGCCCCGCCTATTTCTGCCGTGAAACAGTAATGCGTTTCGATTTGAAGGGTGGGGCAGCCGTTGTAACTATATTTGAGACCTTAGAACTTATATCTCAAGGTGGGTGGCGCATTTACATTGTAGATGTCTATGGGCTCCAGTAACCACTTAACACCAGGTGGGCTGTGAGCTCGTCCACACATCTAAGCACAAAAAAAAAAGATCAAATGGAAAGAGTTCAGATACGCTTCGGGCCTGTGATGTCAGCTCAGCGCCGGAGACCAGGTCGGGCCCTGGTTACCTGCACGTGCGCTTCGTAGGCGAGCTCCTCGGTGGGCTTGAGCAGCCGCGCGATGGTGTGCAGCAGCGCCGCCTCCGTGCCGTTGTGCGGCAGCCGCGCCGGCCAGCTCTCGTTGAACCACTCGTACTGGATCCGGGACACCTCGCGCCGCCATATTATCACTATGCGATGCTCCACTTCGGATGTGTCTATGCCTATTTACAACCATGTTTTATGTGTTTTATTTATTTATGTTTTGATTGCTAAAATTGATGGACGAGCTGTTCCAAATGGTGTTAAGTGGTCGCTGAAGCCCTTGAACACCAACAACGTCAATGCCGCCACACATCTTGAGATATAAGTTCTAAGGTCTCAGTATAGTTACAACGTCTGCCCCACCCTTCAAACCGAAACGCATTACTGCTTCACGGCATAAATAAGCAGGGTTGTAGTACCTACCCGTCCGGACTCACAAGAGGTCCTAACACCAGTTCAAATTGTTCCCTGATTTAAGCAGCTTCGTATGTAGAACTGGCAAAATCGTCAACTGAGTTGGATACATACTTTTATTTGTAGGTTTGTGACCTTTGTAAAAATGTTCAAAGGGCGTCCTCCGTGTTAACAGTAGATTAAGTAATGTAACTGTTTAATTTTTATTGTGAATAAAATTATTCCCTTACATTATAAGCTAGATTAGTTTTCGTTAACTTGTTGTTTTGTCCTATAATAATTGTAAGGAACATTGTGTACACACATTTGTCTTGTTTAGTCGTACGCAAGTGGCTTATATTACTAACCACATTTTTTATTTGTTATTTATCGTGTATTTTTTAGCTTGTAATGTGTATTATGTGCTTAATAAAAAAAAAAAAAGAGCTGACCGGATCCGTTGGCGAGCGCGCGCACGAAGTCCGGCTGCGCGTGCGTGTACACATAGGCGAAGTGCGCGCGCGCGGGGGGGGCGGGCGCGCGGCGGGCGAGGCGGCGCAGCGCGGCGCGGGCGGGCTGCGAGCCGGGCCCGCGCGCGCACAGCAGCACGCAGCACAGCCGCCGCCGCGCCGCGCGCCACTCCACCGGGCACGCGCGCTCCAGCACGCTCTGTGGACGCGCATTTTTTACACGCTTTATATCAGCTTCACTTGTATGTATGTTTGTAACTGATTCCTTTAGACGCGATTTTGACCCACTTTAAACGGCCAGATTTCATTCAAACCGATGACAATGCAATATATTAAAAAAATTGAAATCCAACTAAAAAATGAAAAAATAAATAATAGTTTGCATGGTGCATGGTGTTATTAGTTATAAATATTTTTCTGACAGATATGAGTAGAAGAATTATTATTTCAATAATATATTAAAAAGCACCCCACGCTTTTTTACAATAAAATATATATTTTTTTACACTATTTGAATTTAAATTTATTAAAATGTATGTTCTATTTTTTAGTAGAATTTTATATAAAGCGTGTTTTTTAGGTTTTTTTATGATGCATATATTACTGGTGGCCCGGAGGCCTTTCCAGTTCCACCAGGAAGCTGGGCGAGCAAGGCTCAGCCAGGAGGGGTGGGATTTGCTAATAGCTACCCGAGCGCCTCCGAAGAAGACCTAACAACTCAAGAGTAGCTGCTTCGCGAATGAATCTACTACCGAATCGGAATCGCGACCCGCTGAGTAGATCCGGCGAGAAACTCAGCGGGCTGATGCATGGATTAGTGAACGCGCATGTACACTTACGAGAACTATCGGATCCCATGCTCGAGTAAAATACTTTGCAATAAAGTTCTCACTTTTGATCATTGCCAATAGCGTCTGTTGATGTGATAAGGTTGCCTTTTAAGTGGCTTGATATTTGAAATGAAATACGTGTGTTTTGTGTAGCACTTTCTATGACACTGACCAATATATTTAAAATAATAAAAATATGACAGTGACTGGCCGTAACGATTTACATGCAAGGAGTATTAATATATTGTTATACAAATAAATCGAACGCGACGTTATATATCCTGTATTAAGACACCCATTAGCCACATCACGCTGCCATCGATCTGGCACCCAAACTTCGAAGCGAAACAACAATCAGAGTTGTGGATGGTTTTTAGTTTTACATCCACTGATGCAGTAACGCCATCTAGCGAAACGCGGATAAATGAAAAAGACGTTACTAGAACTCATATGGAACTATAAAAGCGTCCCGGTGAAATCTATTCCGAGGCTCGAAGCAACGCGCCTATGGGCTTTTGTAATCACTTTACAAAAGTTTGGCCGTGAGTTCATTCATCTCTATACACAACAAAAAAAAGTATAAAACAAAGTCGCTTTCTCTGTCCCTATATCCCTATGTTTGCTTAAGTCTTTAAAACTAGGCAATGGATTTTGATGCGGTTTTTTTTAATAGATAAAGTGATTGAAGAGGAAGGTTTATATGTATAATAACATCCATTAAATAATGGAGAAATCAAAAATAAATTACAGTTTCCGAAGCAAAGCGGGGACGGGTCACTAGTACACCATAAAAAAAACTTAGCGAGTTGTGTTTACAGATGAGGGTAGACAGAATTTTAACAAAACAAACATTGATGTGAAGAAAAAAACGGCTGGTACCTGCGACGAGAGCCTGGGCAGCGTCAGCAGCTGTTCAGCATCGATGAGCTGGTGGAGTGTCTCGGTGGGTATCTCGGCGGTGCTGACGGTGGCGGCGGGCGCGTCGCTGTCCTCCTTCACCAGCACCATGGTGTCCACGTCGCGCTGCACCTTGAAGCGGCCCGACACGTTTCTCGTGTCTTGAGACTTCATGTCCACGAAACTGCCAATAACAACAACAATACTTGGTTAAACTTTAAGGGAAACAAATTTGTTGGCGCCTGTACGAGGTCTGTATAACGCGATGTGGCCGATACCTTTCGACGACCGTTGAAGGCGGTGTGGTTTGTATTAGACGTGGTGTAGACCAGGAGCTCCCAAACTTATTTTGCCTGCTGCCCACTTTGAGAATAAATTATTTTTTTGCGCCCAAATTTTTTCACCTACTTAAAAAGCCTATAGCAAGAGCTCAGTCGGTGTCTAAGAGTCCTCCTAGATGAAATTACAAATCTCCAAGCCAAGCCTCTACACAACGCGCCTTTTTTTCTGGGTCTCTTACCGCCCCCCCTTTAGGCATGCAGCGCCCACAAGGGGGCGTTATCGCCCACTTTGGGAAAGGCTGGTGTAGACGAAATAGCTTAGAAACTGAAATTCAACTTTATTGCGTTTAAAGTTTTTTTTTTGCTTATACAGGTTAACGAGCTCACAACCCAGCTGGTGTCAATTAGTTTCCGGTTTCCATAAACATCAACCACACAAATGCCGCTACCCACTTGGAAAAATCAGTTCAAGTCACGGTTTTACTGCTTTACGCCAGAAACAAGCAGAGCAGTGATACCTACCCGTGCGGGTTCACTACACGCCTTACCACCATTATTTAACTAACTAATTTACATACAAGGTTCTTATATCTGTTGATCCTTAGTTTAGTCATCAGCGATATCCTAGTGGCGTGCTAGAGATGGGGACTACGCACCCGAAGGCCACGCGGTCGCGGTAGTGGAAGGCCGTGACGAGGTAGCGCAGCCGCATCGTGTGCCGCTCCTCGAAGATCAGAGCCTTCACTTTGTTGTCCTCGAAGTCCGAGATGAACGAGTCCACGTTCGCATCCGTCACACTCAACACCATCTTGTACGGGAAACGCCAACGGATGAATTCTGTGCGATATAGAATAATGTTACGCCGGTACGAGTAACGCCATCTGTCGTCGAAAAGCAGAAAGGAATATCAAAAGAACTAGTAAAATCGAGAACGCTCGAGAGGCGCCTCGCTATCTATTATCAAATAGCGGAAACACACATCGAAACTACTCGACCTATCGAGAATGTTCTTGATAATTCTAGGGATTTTTTTTATTGCCCTTGTAGGCAGAGGAGCATACGGCCCACCTGATGGTGAGTGGTTACCGTCGTCCATGGACTTCTATGGATGTACTATCAACTATAAAAGCGTTGCAGACTGATGCCACGAAGGCAGTTGGTAATCGGATCTACTCGAAGCGAAAAAGCGATCGGATCACCTGAAGCGAAGCGGAAGACGTGAATTATGAATTGTAAAGTGTTCTGAGTGTTGAATAGAGTTTTAATTTGTACTTTGGTGGAAGTTTTATTTATCCCGAACCCCAGTGCGTAACAATAAAAACTATTATTTCTTGTTCAAATTTAACTTTTCAATTTTAAGTGGCGTAAACATGTTCCGCGCTAATTTCCACAGCTGGACCTAGGCCTCTCCCATGGTTCACCATAACGACCGGTCCTGCGCATCCAGCAGATTTCTGCAAATTTTAGCAGATCGTGGGTCCACCTTGAAGTAATTTAGAGCGACCGTGTGACGAATACCTTATAGGAGCATACTATTTTACTATTGAACTCGGACGGTAGAATGGCGGACCACGAGCTCGTACAAAGAACGCTCACTTTCGTTATTAACTTTACTCAAAATCTAATCGCCTAATTAATGTTTTATATACATACATAATATGTATTTTGTAATCTATCGTTAATCATAGTGTAATCATTAACTTAAGATTGAAGCATGCACAGGATTACACAATTTTTGATGTCCACGCACTTTTGCGGCCGACTGTACCAAAAAGTTCGCCAACCCTAATAACTTACCCGTCAACCCTAATAGCTCACCCGTCAACCCTAATAAATCGCCCGTCGACCCTAATAACTCACCCGTCAACCCTAATAAATCACCCGTCAACCCAAATAAATCACCCATCAACCTTAATAACTCACCCAATATCTTTTGCGTTGAAGACAGGCTCTCTTTGTAGACGTAGACGTGTTTGTCGAGCACGAGCGTAAGACAGGGCACGCCGTGGATGCCCACGCGGCGCGCCAGGCCGGCCTCGTGGCCCGCGTGCACCGTCGCCATGGTGACGCCCAGCGGCTGCATGGCCTCCACCAGCCGGCGCCACGCCGCCGCGCCGCGCACGCACTCGAAGCACCAGTCCGTGTAGAACAGGACTATGGCCGGAGTGTGCACGCTCTTCTCCAGTATGTTGTTTTCGAAGTGTCTGCAAATATAATGCCCAAACAAAAACTACATTTTGCGGGCAGCGGAATGGCATGTAAACGTGTAATCACGACACGTTTTTATTGCTGTAAGCTGACAGGCCACCTACCCGGGAAGAGATGGCGAGATATCATCAAGCGTATCAAGCCTGCCCCCTCCGATACTATGTAACAATCACAGCCGCTCTGACAAAAGACGGTAAACAGTCGAGGTCACCCTAAGCACGTCATTTCGGATTCTCCCGATCTATCGTTGCTTTTAGGTACCTCAAGCACCTGATTAACTAAATACTGATATGATTCGGATTAACTAAATATTATGTAAATACAATAATTAATATCCTAACAAATCCGCAGATCCTCGATTGTCAGAAAATGCTTAAGCCTTTACTAAATTATGTTATGTTTTTTATCTTTTTCTCAAAAAGGAATGAATGCGCTTACTGCAGGACCTGTCTACACCACATTTTCTAGACTGGTAAATAATTCCTTAAATATTAAGTTCGCCACTGTACTCTAATGCAAAAAGTTAAATAAATAAACAAACACTTAATTTTATTATTATCCCTATTACCGTTTTTTTTAATTACTGTTAAATATTAACCGACTTACCTGGCAGTGACGGAAAGTTTGTGGAAGAGCGTTATGTCTTGATCTTGGGTCCGGAAATGGGTGCCGAAGAACTCTTCGAACGGATCATTGCTGCAAATAAACATTGGTACGTTAGATTGAATTAATATGAGTTCACGACGAACTTGGATTTAAGTTTTCCTAGACCCTATGCACATCTCAACGTGGATGGAGCCCTATCCACATACAAACACGAATTCGGAGCCTCCTTGTATTGCTAAACGGCTATCCAACCCTTAGAACTTAATTATTTTTTTCAAATTTATCATTAAATATTATGAGCTTTGGCTGAACAAGGAGGCATTTTTTACTATATTTCAATGGCATTGTTCAGTCTATACTACAAAAAAAAAACATAAGCATCACACTTGTGATATTGATTTCTCAATTTATAAAATACAGAAATAGTTTCATGAATGCAAACTGAATTAGGTAATTAATAAGTATATTATATTGTATTTGAATGTACTGATTATTTATCTGACTATGATAACGAAGCTATAACTTTTACAACATATAACTAAGATTCGGTAACTAAGATCGGTTTTTCAAGATATCTCATCTGATACGGTGTTTACATTAGTGTTCGAAATAAACATCTGGAACTAGTCATTCCGAAAGTTGTTTCTTTACCAAACTATCTAAATGTGTTTAAGTAAATTGAGTGGAAGTATTTCGAACTATTTTGTTCTAATTCTGTTACTGCTTGTTTTTATGGCGCTACATAATATGTGAATGAGTTCAAGGCCTGCCTAGTGTTGACTGGTTAGTGGAGACCACAGAAAATACACCTTGAGACATTAGTTGTCTGAAATTTACTATACGCTGTGGATGTCCCACCCTTCAAAATAATTGGTACGATATTTCTCTGCTGACTGTATAGTATTTATACTCACTCATTCATTCATTCAATTACTATTATGATTTGTTCACTCACCAACAAGTGTTAGTACCTCCTTTCTGCTTTCTATGCAAAACTTTACATGTTTCCTAAGAGAGTGTATGTGTAGATGTAGCTATATTGTTAAGGGTACTCATTTTCATTTTCATAAAACATTACTGAACTTGACATGTAACTCAAAGTGCATACCTAGGTTGGGTATCAGATAATTATAATAAAATATGCTTCTTTAAATTTTGTCTTTATAATTATCTGAATATTTTTTTCCGGTTTGTCAGAATTGTTAGCAAATACCAGTAATGGCATCTGTCATCAGATCGAGAATGCTCTGGGAAATCACTGACATCATTGACACGACTGCGAAAGTGTGACATTGGCGACATCTAGTTCGTTTCTATTCAAATCGAAGCAATGAACGGATTTGAAGTCGTCGTGGCCTAGAGGATAAGACGTCCGGTGCATTCGTATCTAGCAATGCACCGGTGTTCGAATCCCGCAGGCGGGTACCAATTTTTGTAATGAAATACGTCCTTAACAAATGTTCACGATAGACTTCCACGGTGAAGGAATAACATAGTGTAATAAAAATCAAACCCGCAAAATTATAATTTGTATAATTACTGGTGGTAGGACCTCTTGTGAGTCCGCATGGGTAGGTACCACCACCCCGCCTATTTCTGCCGTGAAGCAGTAATGCGTTTCGGTGTGAAGGGTGGGGTAGCCGTTGTAACTATACTGAGACCTTAGAGCTTATATCTCAAGGTGGGTGGCGCATTTACGTTGTAGACGTCTATGGGCTCCAGTAACCACTTAACACCAGGTGGGCTGTGAACTCGTCCACCCATCTAAGCAATAAAAAAAAACAACACCTGAAGCGAAATGAAAAAATGAATTGCGATAGTGAAGTCTATCTTAAGTGCCGTGATAATTAAATTGAGTTTTAATTGCTATTTTACTGAAGCTTTTTTTATTTACGGCGAGACCAACATCGTAACGTAACTCGCTAATCCTATAAGCTGTAAGAGAGAAAGAGAGAGCTCAAGGCAAGCTCTATGTTTCCCTCGCCTCGACGACACGTCGGTCGGGCGTCCTAGGAGTGGCGCCGCGAATCTGGTTGTAGTATTGACCGCGGGAACCCCCGTACTCTGAACGGGTTCTGACCCCGGGCGGAGATCAGACGTGGGGTGTAAGAGTACAGGGGAGTCGATTAGTGCGATAGGGCCCTAAAACTCCTTGGGCCTGCGGTCTGCTCTCAACATCTGCAGATCGTCAAGTCCCACATATACAGCGCGCGCCCTAAGCGCGGGGACCTCGTAGGAGGGTCGCCCCCAGCCCGAAAAAAAAACAAACTAGACACTGTTGGCTAACAGCAGAATATACTAACCTGAACCTTGCATACTGACTATAGTCATGTCTCGGTTTGTACATGTGGTCGTCTTCGTTTGTGATACCATACAAGTCGTAGGCCTGCCTCCGTTCTGTATCCGAAAGCAGCTCGTAGGCTTGCTTGATCTCCACAAAACGGTCTTCAGCATTTGGATTTTCATTCTTGTCTGGGTGCCTAAAAAGCATTTAATATAACTAGTCAGGTCATAAGTATTGTCACACTGAGTAAAAACTTTTCTTTTAGAATGCTGCCCACAAAAAAGTTTATTGAATTCGAATTTCGAATTGTTCATGAAAATAAAAATGTATACTTTTTAGAATTTTACTCATTTTTAAATATGGAGTGGACGCTTAAAGAATACCGTGTTGCAGTTATTGCGTTGCATCGTTGCGGTTACGCGCCAATTAAAATTTTTAACATACTGAGAAATTTGAATATAACCAAAAGATTCGTTTATCGTACCATCAAACGATACAATGAAGACTCTAGTGTAGATGACAGGTCTAGAAGTGGTCGCCCTCGGTCTGTTAGGACTCCAGCAGTGATAAAAGCTGTGAAGGCGCGAATTCAAAGAAATCCCAACGGTAAGCAGAAACTGTTGGCCCTTCAGATGGGGTTAAGCAGAACCACGGTGAAAAGGGTGTTAAATGAAGACTTAGGGCTTCGGGCATATCGAAGAAAAACAGGACATCGTTTGAATGCTCGTCTAATGGACCTGAGACTGAAGAGATGCCGCGCTTTGCTGAAGCGGTACGCGGGAAAAAAATATCGGGAAATTCTTTTTTCGGATGAAAAAATTTTTACCGTAGAAGAGAGCTACAACAAACAAAATGATAAGGTGTACGCACACAGTAGTGAAGAAGCGAGCAACCGTATTCCGCGTGTCCAACGAGGTCATTTTCCATCCTCGCTCATGGTATGGTTGGGAGTTTCTTATTGGGGCTTAACAGAGGTGCATTTTTGTGAGAAAGGTGTAAAAACGAATGCAGTTGTGTATCAAAATACAGTCCTGACGAACCTTGTGGAACCTGTTTCTCATACCATGTTCAATAACAGGCACTGGGTATTCCAACAAGATTCGGCGCCAGCTCATAGAGCGAAGAGCACACAAGACTGGCTGGCGGCGCGTGAAATCGACTTCATCCGGCACGAAGACTGGCCCTCCTCCAGTCCAGATTTGAATGTTAGATTACAAGATATGGCAACACTTGGAGGAAAAGGCGTGCTCAAAGCCTCATCCAAATTTGGAGTCACTCAAGACATCCTTGATTAAGGCAGCCTCCGATATTGACATGGGCCTCGTTCGTGCTGCGATAGACGACTGGCCGCGCAGATTGAAGGCCTGTATTCAAAATCACGGAGGTCATTTTGAATAAACTTTAGTGTCATAAGAATCTATGTTTTGTTAAGTTCATTTTGGTATATGAATGGTTACATAATGAATAAACTTGTTTCAATTATTTTACATTAAACATGTGACAGAATTTATGACCTGACTAGGTATATACATGCTTTTTAACAGTAATACAAACAACTTTTCAGCATACATTAAAAATTACTGATCTTGAGAAGATAAGAAAATATAACCCAATAGTGAAAAAATATAAACAATTCAGTCCTCATACTACATGGAACATGATAAAAATTACTCTTGCTAGGGAAAGAAGAATAACATAAATTAACATTTAGGTGACAAGAAATGTTTCTTCATTCATATATTTTAAAATCTATAAGAAAGGAGTGACATGGATCAGTGATGGATTTAGGCTTGATGCCATCCTAGGCCTTGTTTATCATGCCACCCTCAATGTTAGAATAAATTTTATTAATTTCGAACCAATATTTTTTCTTATTTTTCAATAACTTTATTTCCTTAGAATAATTTTTTTTAATTATAACTAATAAATATTACAGATAAGGATATAATAAACATTAGAAAAATATATGTACTTATTTTTAGTATTAATCAATTTAAATTATTCAGATTTTGTAATTTTTAAATGCTTTATAAGATGAATTTCAGTAATAAAACAAAAAGAAAGTACGTCATTCGATAAAGACTCTATTTATAATCTATTAAAAAAAATATACCTTATTCACAGATTGAAAAGTAAATAAAAAAATTAAATTATTTTATATTCCATAGATTTTTTTTATATAAATTAATCTGTACTCATTTTCAAAGGCGACTGACTGTCTTTAATTTTTTCGTTTCTGATATCTTTTGGCATATCAAAAATTTTGCAGACCTTCAAAGGCTAGCCCCGGGCCTCACAGGGCTAGGCATAAATCAATCACTGATATGAATAAAATCAAGAATAGAACTCAATCAATCAAGCATATTTTGTATTGTAAAAAAGTGTAAGCCTAGAGCCATCACTAACTCAAAAATTATCCAAACTCAGCGTAGACTGAAATCTAAACACAAGATATTTCTAATAATACAAACTTGTGTGGTGCTTTGATTTTAATCAAAATAATTCAAATGGTTCTATGAAAAAGATAGCGACATAATCAAAAAGCAGTAACAGATTAGTATTTAGGGAAGTAATATTTTTGTGAATAGGGAAAAGTTTTTAAGAGTATTCGGCGGATTCAAAAGACTTAAGAACTTTTTGAATTATCTGAAATATCTGATTATCTCAGGTTTATAAAGCATCCATAAAATTAAATAAAGTAAATATAAACAATTTTTTATTAATTATTAATGATAAAGCAATTTTATATTACAGAAACCTCTTACTCATACAAAACAAAGGAAGATGTTCCTTATTTGTGTAAGAATTTTAAGATAGCTATTATATGCTGATAGATATTATATGCATATAAATGCTGATGCTGAATAAAGATATATTTAATAACCATTTATATTTGTTTATTTATTGAAGTGGCATTTCAAGAAATATAATATAAATTATTAGTATTATGTAGGAATTCTTTTTCTTAATTTGTTAAGTAAATTAATTCAATTAACTGTCAACATATCACTTTTAGTATGAAAGGCAATTAGGAGCAGCTGAATAATTACAATGAAACATTTTTATACTCATTTGTCGTATACCTTGACATACTATTGTTTTTATAATTAAACTGGTACTAGTGACACAAAACTCACCATTCCTTTGCTAATTGCCGATATGCCTTTCGTATCTCGGGCAAGCTTGCTTTCCGATGTATACCGAGAATTTTGTATGGGTCACCGATCTTCTGTGCGACCGTCAGGGTACACAGAATAACCACCAGCAACGCCCACAGCCAACGACCCTTCCAACCCTTCAAGTTCCATTTCATATTCCTAAAAATTAAATCTTCAGCACCCCGTTGAACGAAACAGTTCGAAATTCAAACATTTATCATATGGAGAACGTGTTTTCGACTTCGACACACATGACTGTGTTAATAGAAAACTAACAAAGGATATAAATTAAGCTGTTATCAGTCATTTGTCTTAAAATAGATCTGCTGAAAATTAGTGAAAACCGAAAATTCTCATGAAAATCTTTGCAAAACGTCAACCAGCTCAAGTCATTTTTGAGGCCAAAATACCATAGACAGTGACTATTGTTTTTCTGCGCAAATTATCAAAGTCTCCTACAGTAAAGCTTATGACATTAAATATATTACATGTTATCGAGCAACACTTCCGGCCTCACATAATTAATTATTTACGAACTTAGGAAATATATAGAACTTATTATTGTCTTATAATAATAATTAGTAATTTCATAATCAAGTAAATAGTTCATTCATATTTCTTTATACTTATAATATTTTATTGGCGCCTTCCGCTTGACAGCTTCCGGCGCAATAAACCTTACGGCGCAATAAGCCTTAATGCTATTTATGTTACATAATTCGATATTATTAAATAATAATTGTACGTAAATAATCAGCAGAATAATTAAGATGAACAATGTTTAATATTACCCACTAAGTTTGTATTTAAATAGGTCAAGATGATTGTATAAATACCGGCGGTTAGCATATCTCTATTGCATTCGTATTCTACCCACCGTAACGTGTACTAAAGAGAATATAATATTTCGTGTGGATGTAAATTGTCTCAATTGTCGCCGCCACCCTGAGGATCCGTTTATACTTCAGAAGTGGGATTATGCCAGGCCCATACATTGACGGATTTGAGAACGCTGAGAAACACAGGCGATACAAAATGCGACGTGTCACCCAAACCGATGCGGAGGTTATTCCAACGTTCCGGCCGGATGAAAAATCTAGCAACGTCAAGGGATGGCTGCACAAGATCGACCAGTTGGAACACGTGTATGGATGGGACAACAAAGACCGCCAGTTCATCATGCAGATGTCTTCGTGGGTCGGCTAGAGAATGTGCGATACACCGCAACTATACTACACATCTGCGACTGGCTACCACATGGAGAAGAGAAGGTGCTGTTGCTCCAGTTGCAAGAGGGACCGACTTACAACCGAAGAAATGTTACGCCTGCCGAAGAGGTCGCGCTGCGAGGTGTGCCATCGCCCGGGACACACGTCGGCCAGCTGATGGTATGCAGCCAGCTCTTCACACCCAAAAGTGAGTAATGTCTTATTTACAACATACAGCATATGCATAGATTTGCACAAAAAGATAGTGTTAATTAATGGCTCTAGTCTCATTGCATACACAGACACGGGCAGCAAATTAAATATTCTGTGTGGCATATGCTGATAAGTTTAAAAATTAAAGATTAAGTCTTCCGTGGTTACAATGAAAGGTTTTGGAGGCGCATACCCGTCGACCTCTTTAGGAACGTGAATGTTCATATAGACAACATTATTGTGGCTTTGTGGAAATAACGAATTACGACATCGCTGATATAGATTTAATAATCTGAGAATCATGATAAATCAACCTAATATCAATATCACAAAATTCTGTTAAATTCGTGGGTAGTAGTGATACTTTTAATAGTACTCTTAGTGAGATAAAATTACATCACAGACTTGTCGAATGTATTTAGGACACAGCTGTATAATACCACAGTAAAGTGCTGCTTTGGTACAAGTTTATCTCAATATTAACACTAATGAAACATTTCTTGTGAATTCTATATATTTTGAGCTGGGCTGTATGTCCTATTTTGGGTGGACTTGTAAGGTCGAAGGATTGTTTTTTAAAAAATAATTAATATCTGAGACAAAATCATTGAATGGAAATATAATTGATTAATAAGCACGCGTGGAAATTATAACACAAAATCAAACTACTTCAGGATAGAGGCTGCATAATTTATAAATAAAATCTGTGTGATGTACAACTGATAAAATCTGTGTGATCTACAACTGATGAAATCTGTGTGATGCACAACTGATGAAATCTGTGTGATGCACAACTGATGAAATCTGTGTGATGCACAACTGATGAAATCTGTGTGATGCACAACTGATGAAATCTGTGTGATGCACAACTGATGAAATCTGTGTGATGCACAACTGATGAAATCTGTGTGATGCACAACTGATGAAATCTGTGTGATGCACAACTGATGAAATCTGTGTGATGCACAACTGATGAAATCTGTGTGATGCACAACTGATGAAATCTGTGTGATGCACAACTGATGAAATCTGTGTGATGCACAACTGATGAAATCTGTGTGATGCACAACTGATGAAATCTGTGTGATGCACAACTGATGAAATCTGTGTGATGCACAACTGATGAAATCTGTGTGATGCACAACTGATGAAATCTGTGTGATGCACAACTGATGAAATCTGTGTGATGCACAACTGATGAAATCTGTGTGATGCACAACTGATGAAATCTGTGTGATGCACAACTGATGAAATCTGTGTGATGCACAACAAACCAAAGGTGTGTGATGCACAACAAACCAAAGGTGTGTGATGCACAACAAACCAAAGGTGTGTGATGTACAACAAACCAAAGGTGTGTGATGTACAACAAACCAAAGGTGTGTGATGTACAACAAACCAAAGGTGTGTGATGTACAACAAACCAAAGGTGTGTGATGTACAACAAACCAAAGGTGTGTGATGTACAACAAACCAAAGGTGTGTGATGTACAACAAACCAAAGGTGTGTGATGTACAACAAACCAAAGGTGTGTGATGTACAACAAACCAAAGGTGTGTGATGTACAACAAACCAAAGGTGTGTGATGTACAACAAACCAAAGGTGTGTGATGTACAACAAACCAAAGGTGTGTGATGTACAACAAACCAAAGGTGTGTGATGTACAACAAACCAAAGGTGTGTGATGTACAACAAACCAAAGGTGTGTGATGTACAACAAACCAAAGGTGTGTGATGTACAACAAACCAAAGGTGTGTGATGTACAACAAACCAAAGGTGTGTGATGTACAACAAACCAAAGGTGTGTGATGTACAACAAACCAAAGGTGTGTGATGTACAACAAACCAAAGGTGTGTGATGTACAACAAACCAAAGGTGTGTGATGTACAACAAACCAAAGGTGTGTGATGTACAACAAACCAAAGGTGTGTGATGTACAACAAACCAAAGGTGTGTGATGTACAACAAACCAAAGGTGTGTGATGTACAACAAACCAAAGGTGTGTGATGTACAACAAACCAAAGGTGTGTGATGTACAACAAACCAAAGGTGTGTGATGTACAACAAACCAAAGGTGTGTGATGTACAACAAACCAAAGGTGTGTGATGTACAACAAACCAAAGGTGTGTGATGTACAACAAACCAAAGGTGTGTGATGTACAACAAACCAAAGGTGTGTGATGTACAACAAACCAAAGGTGTGTGATGTACAACAAACCAAAGGTGTGTGATGTACAACAAACCAAAGGTGTGTGATGTACAACAAACCAAAGGTGTGTGATGTACAACAAACCAAAGGTGTGTGATGTACAACAAACCAAAGGTGTGTGATGTACAACAAACAAAAGGAAGGTGTGTGATGTACAACAAACAAAAGGAAGGTGTGTGATGTACAACAAACAAAAGGAAGGTGTGTGATGTACAACAAACAAAAGGAAGGTGTGTGATGTACAACAAACAAAAGGAAGGTGTGTGATGTACAACAAACAAAAGGAAGGTGTGTGATGTACAACAAACAAAAGGAAGGTGTGTGATGTACAACAAACAAAAGGAAGGTGTGTGATGTACAACAAACAAAAGGAAGGTGTGTGATGTACAACAAACAAAAGGAAGGTGTGTGATGTACAACAAACAAAAGGAAGGTGTGTGATGTACAACAAACAAAAGGAAGGTGTGTGATGTACAACAAACAAAAGGAAGGTGTGTGATGTACAACAAACAAAAGGAAGGTGTGTGATGTACAACAAACAAAAGGAAGGTGTGTGATGTACAACAAACAAAAGGAAGGTGTGTGATGTACAACAAACAAAAGGAAGGTGTGTGATGTACAACAAACAAAAGGAAGGTGTGTGATGTACAACAAACAAAAGGAAGGTGTGTGATGTACAACAAACAAAAGGAAGGTGTGTGATGTACAACAAACAAAAGGAAGGTGTGTGATGTACAACAAACAAAAGGAAGGTGTGTGATGTACAACAAACAAAAGGAAGGTGTGTGATGTACAACAAACAAAAGGAAGGTGTGTGATGTACAACAAACAAAAGGAAGGTGTGTGATGTACAACAAACAAAAGGAAGGTGTGTGATGTACAACAAACAAAAGGAAGGTGTGTGATGTACAACAAACAAAAGGAAGGTGTGTGATGTACAACAAACAAAAGGAAGGTGTGTGATGTACAACAAACAAAAGGAAGGTGTGTGATGTACAACAAACAAAAGGAAGGTGTGTGATGTACAACAAACAAAAGGAAGGTGTGTGATGTACAACAAACAAAAGGAAGGTGTGTGATGTACAACAAACAAAAGGAAGGTGTGTGATGTACAACAAACAAAAGGAAGGTGTGTGATGTACAACAAACAAAAGGAAGGTGTGTGATGTACAACAAACAAAAGGAAGGTGTGTGATGTACAACAAACAAAAGGAAGGTGTGTGATGTACAACAAACAAAAGGAAGGTGTGTGATGTACAACAAACAAAAGGAAGGTGTGTGATGTACAACAAACAAAAGGAAGGTGTGTGATGTACAACAAACAAAAGGAAGGTGTGTGATGTACAACAAACAAAAGGAAGGTGTGTGATGTACAACAAACAAAAGGAAGGTGTGTGATGTACAACAAACAAAAGGAAGGTGTGTGATGTACAACAAACAAAAGGAAGGTGTGTGATGTACAACAAACAAAAGGAAGGTGTGTGATGTACAACAAACAAAAGGAAGGTGTGTGATGTACAACAAACAAAAGGTGTGTGAATTAGATAATACAAGATATAATTACTGCTTAAACATGTAAATTTCAGGTGCCAAACACCAGCGACAAAGCAGGCGCCAATAGCAGCGCTGATCGCCGTGGGACACGGCATACACAGGATGGCCGAATGTTATCGAGCAACACTTCCGGCCTCACATAATTAATTATTTACGAACTTAGGAAATATATAGAACTTATTATTGTCTTATAATAATAATTAGTAATTTCATAATCAAGTAAATAGTTCATTCATATTTCTTTATACTTATAATATTTTATTGGCGCCTTCCGCTTGACAGCTTCCGGCGCAATAAACCTTACGGCGCAATAAGCCTTAATGCTATTTATGTTACATAATTCGATATTATTAAATAATAATTGTACGTAAATAATCAGCAGAATAATTAAGATGAACAATGTTTAATATTACCCACTAAGTTTGTATTTAAATAGGTCAAGATGATTGTATAAATACCGGCGGTTAGCATATCTCTATTGCATTCGTATTCTACCCACCGTAACGTGTACTAAAGAGAATATAATATTTCGTGTGGATGTAAATTGTCTCAATTGTCGCCGCCACCCTGAGGATCCGTTTATATACAGTAAAATTTATATAAAACCAAAAAATGGAAGTTATGGGGAAACAAAAATTTAATTGCATTATTTTCTTAAAGATATTGTAGAATAGTAAATTATCTCGTATCGAAGAGGTTTAAATCTTGTTGCAATATTGTGGGAATTAGCGAGTAAGGCGTGCAAGTTTCAAAAATATTGTTCTTCAAGTAAATAAATAGGGAAATGGAAGATTTGAAAATTGTGAGATTAAAAACTTGTGAAAAGGAATGCAGACTGCTGCAGTAGGAGTAACTTTGCCATTGGCCATATTGGTTGAATTTTCTGATTAATTGTCAGAGAGACTATAAAGATTAAGGTCCACTGACTTTTAAATCGTTGTGACCTAAATTATAAGACATCTGGTGCATTTGTATCGAGGCATGAGCCTATCTCGATGTTCTAATCTCGCAGACAGGTACACATTTTTCTAATTTAATATGTATCAACTTTTAAGTTGGTTCTGGTTTAGTGGGTTGTCCCAGCAACGACCAATGTCACCAAGGCTACTGGTGGTAGGACCTCTTGTGAGTTCGCGCGGGTGGGTACCACAACCCTGCCTATTTTTGCCGTGAAGCAGTAATGCATTTCGGTTTGAAGGGTGGGGCAGCCGTTGTACCTATACTTGAGACCTTAGAACTTGTATCTCAAGGTGGGTGGCGCATTTACGTTACTGATGTCTATGGGCTCCAGTAACCACTTTACATCCAGGTGAGCTGTAAGCTCGTCCCCTCATCTAAGCAATAAAAAAAAAAGTAGGTCTACGATCAAAGTGGCCGACGCAGAATCGTTGTTCGGTTCAGTAATTCGGGCAAGCGGCAAGAGTCCAGAGGTGCTATTTATTGGGTGGCTGGCTATGATAGTATTAAAATAAAGTAAAATTCAAAAACGTCATTGTCATTTAATCTGCCAGTTTGCCAGTAGGAATGTACCGTAAAATGGGGCGATTAGGGACAAATTCCAACTTTATGAGCAATTTTAAGGTAGTTGTTGATGTATATAATGCTATATCAGGATCAAAATGATTGAGTCTTGGGGGCATCTTTGTTGTCTAATTTAAAATTATGCAACTAGCATTCCAGTTTATGCAAAAAATGCAAAAATAGGTGTAATCCCTATTTACCCGAAAATTGCGGTTAATTGGGTCGAAATGAGTAATTTGCTAGGGTTGGCACTACTTTTATTTTTATATATAGTTTTAATTTATTTATTTATTTAGTTGCACCAACAAAGTGATCATCAATAAAAAAAATTGAAAAACTGACAAAAGTACATGACAGACATCACCTCAATTATAGGTGCAATCGACAGTGCAGTAACAACAAAATATATATATGTCGGCACACGTCAGGGATGGGTGAGCGGTAGGTTCCGTCATCACTCGTATTTGGTTGAACTCAGTTTATAAAAAGTCAATAAAACCTTTTGAATAATAATTATTGAAACTCAACACACACAACTTTCACAATGACAGGATAAACCGACAGTTTCGTTGCACATACCGACAGACCGACTCACTGACTGATTGAGACGGACGGAACGACTGTCTGACACGGAATGCCACGACTCTGTCCACGTACCGCCATTTTATACTGTGGCGTTACGTAGTCTACCCTTCATTTTGTGATATTTATCAAAACAACATCTCATCATTTAAAATAATAATCAAAACCACCGTCTTAATATTACTAAAAGTCGTTATCCACGACAACTAAAAGTCGTTATCCACGACATATATATATTTACACATATATAGTGGGCTTTCTTAGAAACGGTTTATATTTATCCGTTCTTGGTAAGTACTTAGGGGCTGATATTTCTATCTGGGTTAAGAGATTAGGTGTGTCGGTTATTCCATGGATTAATCAGATGATTACCCCCACTCTGAACAAATATTAAATATTTTATTATGTATTACTTAGACATTTTTTAGCTTTTGTTAAGATTTTATGTGGAAGAATAAGCAGACTCTTTTTAATATCACAAATTATATTTTTATTCACACGACACAATCTTATTAAGTAGAGAATGTAACTATGGTAACGATTCAACATTAATAGTGTGGCGACACGCAGCTAGTGCTATAGTCTCAACACTCCTCCTAAATGATAACTTGGTTTACAGTTATTATTTAATACACAACTATATCTAACTTAACTAAACAAACAGTAAACTAACTAATTATGAATTAGCACAAAAACTTATTAATGCATTTATAAAACTTGTCTGTGCTCAAACTTTTAGTCATAACATCCGCTAAATTTTCATTGGTACAAATATGTTCTATGCTGATCACCTTATTGACAACCAAGTCTTTTATATAATGAAACCGTATATCAATGTGTTTTGTACGCTTAGAGTTTTCGTAATTCTTGGCCATTGATATTGCACTTTTGTTGTCAACAAATAGCACGGCATTTACATCACAACCTAGGTGCTTACATATGCCTTTTAAATTAACAATTTCCTGTGCTAATGATGAGGCAGCTACGTACTCGCTTTCGGCAGACGATAAAGTTACGCATTTTTGCTTCTTTGAAAACCAAGCAATGGGGTTTTGCCCTTGTAGGATAATACCACCGCTAACACTTTTTCTGTCGCTTCTATCTCCAGCCCAATCGGCATCAGAAAATCCGTATAAATTATTGTCATTTGTCTTTTTAAATAATAATCCTTTTTCTTTTGTTTCTTTCAAATAACGTACTACTCTTTTTCCAGCTTTCCATAATTCTTCGTTCGGTTTATCTAAAAATCTGCTCAGATATGACACTGCAAATGTTAAATCCGGTCTTGTTGTTACAGTAAGATAAATTAAACTTCCTATTAGTTCTCGATACGGTACGTCCAAAACTTCTGTATTGTCCTTTATTTCTATATTGTAATTTCTTTCCATGGGAGTTTTAATTCCGTTACATTCATCCATTTTGAATTTAGTCAATATCTTTTCAATCATTTTAGTTTGTTTCAGTACTAATGTATCTTTATTTCTTTTAACTTCCATTCCGAGAAAGTTCTTCATTTCGCCCATATATTTTGCGTTAAACTCCTCCTTAAGTGCTTTAATAGTATCTTCCCCGTTTCCAATGATTAGGATATCGTCCACGTAAATCAGCATCCAGCAATCTTCTTTGTAATACAAACAGTAATCATATTCTGATCTTTGGAATCCCTTAGATTTCGCAAATTCGTCAATTGTTTCATTCCAACATTTTGGTGATTCAATCAATCCATACAATGCTCTCTTTAGTTTTAATGCTGTATTATTATTTTTTATTTCTAATCCTTGGGGTATTTTGATAAATACACCAGACTTCAATTTTCCATTTAGGAATGCAGTGGGAATGTCTAGCTGAATAATCTTTAAATCATCTTGTACAGCTTTTGATAAGATCATTCTTATGGTTGAATGTCTAGCAACGGGTGCATAAACGCTGTCAAAAATTTCTTTTTTCTTTTGTTGGAAGCCTCTAGCTACCAGTCTTGCCTTTTTTGTTCCATCTTCTTTTTGTTTAAATATCCATTTTGTATCTATGAGCTTTCTTCCATCGGTTATTTCTTGTTCTTCCCACGTTTCTAGTCTTTGGAGTGCATCTAGCTCTTTATTGATTGCGTTTTTCCATTCTGGTTCTTTTATAGCTTCTTCGAAAGTTTCTGGTGCATTTGTACTCAAACATATAACAATGTTAGTTTCATTTATGTTTTCTATATTCGTCTCGTAATCTTTAAGATAAGCAGGAGGATTTATCGTTCTTTTGGGTCTGATTATTGCTTCTTCAATTTGATCAGTGTTCATTTCTGCATCTTTAAATTCATCTTCCTGTTCTACAATATCTTCCTTTTCTTTATTGATTTCTTCTTCTTTGTCTTGAATATACCTTACTTGTTTCACTTCTTCGTTATTTTTGAATTTAATGTCGCTTTCATCAAATCTTACATCTCTGGAAATAACTATCTTATCTTCTTCTGGATCCCATAATCTGTAACCAACAGTTCCATAACCTACCATTCTTGTTTCTTTTGCTCTCTTGGCAAACTTGTCCGGTTTGGGTACTATAGTAGCCCAAGCTTTGGAACCAAATACTCTCAACCTCGATAGGTCGTTTTTACCAAAAAATATTTCGCTGGGTGTCTTGAAGTTTATGGCCCATGATGGCGATCTGTTTAATTGGTAAACTGCACATTGTATCGCTTCGCACCACAGATGTTTTGGCAAATTGGTTTCCGCTAATAGAGTCCTTGTTTTGTCGCATAATGTGCGGTTCATCCGTTCTGATATGCCATTAAGTTGTGGCGTGTACGGTAGTGTGAATTCTAAACTAATACCTCTATTTATGCAAAAAAGTTTCAAACTATTAGCAGTGTACTCTCCACCATTATCGCATCTAATTCTTTTTACTTTATTCCCCGTTTCGTTTTCAATTCTTAATATATAGTTCATCAGTCGTTCTGTTGCTTCAGATTTGCTCTTCAGGGGATACACTACGCAAAAATGAGAGAAATCGTCAATAATTGTCATAAAATATTTTTCACCATTAGGTCCTTGATGTCTGATCGGTCCTGCTATGTCTGTGTGAAGCATCTCGGCTGTCATTTTTGTTCTAGGCTTTGGGATAGGCGTGAATGGGCTTCGGGTGGCTTTGCCCTCCATACAAGGACTACAAATTCTATTAGATACAGGTAAGTTTAGTATATTAAGGCTTTTCCTATTTAAGTGACCTAAACGTTTGTGCCATAGATCTGTCGCATCAGTAACATTACAAACTTCGGACTTACATAATTCGGCTTGTAGCTTATACAACTTTCCTTGTACGGTGCCGCGTAAAAATGTCTTTTTATTAAATATTTTAACATTGTATTTATTAAAGTTTATGTTAAAACCTGCCTCGACAATCTTTTTTACTGATAATAAATTGTATGAAACATCTTTCACAATTAAAGCATCAATATTAATCGTAGTATTTTGATATTTTACTTTAAGTTTACCTCTTTTACTAGTTGTAATACATTGGCCGTTAGCTACGAATATTTTGACATGTTTATCTAAGTACGTAATATCCGTCATATAATTTTCATATTTTTCATTTATTAAATGCTCCGTACATCCTGAGTCTATAATTAGTTCTATGTTACCGCATTCACCCACATTAGCAATAATATCGCTAGCAATGAAACCTATTCCTTTGTCGTCTCTGCCTGTTGCTAAAGTATGTTGATACGTTGAATTTCGTGAACTTGAATTTCCTCTAAATGAGCGTCCACGCGATCTTGGATAGCTCCGTCCTCGTGTCAATGACTGTCCTCTACTCGGCCCTTGTCCTCGTCCTGATCTTCGGCATTCGAATGATTTGTGTCCACGTTTTCCGCAGGAGTGGCACGTGATGAAGGCATTATTCTCATAAAATTCACTATTTCTGTCCATTTTTAACTTTGTCTCCATATCAAGTAGTCTTGCTTTAACAAATTCTAGATTCAGTTGTTTTTCGGAAGCCATAGTCTCAATTGATGTAATTACTTGATCGTATATCTTTGGTAGAGAAGACAGCAGATAGCAAATTTGATCTTCTACATCGACGTTTACGTTGATTGCCGCTAATTTGCTAAGAATTCCTTCAAATTTTAGGAAATATTGTTGTAAGTTGCTTTCATTATCATAGCGCATTGTTATGAGTTTCCGTTTTAAATAAAATTTGTTACAGGCTGTCTTTCGTTCAAATATGGCCTCCAATGACGTTAACATTTCTTTGGTCGTATTCGCATTTTTTACAATGTCAATATATTTGTCGCTCAGACATTGTACCAAAATTGATTTTGCTCGTGAGTCATCTTTATCCGTCGGTTTCTCTTTTAAAAATACATTGCTTAATTGCTTTTCTTCCAGCAGTAATTTCAATCTAAATTTCCAATGACTAAAATTTGAATTTTCCGTCAAAATCGGCAGAAGAGACCCCGCAGTTGTCATCTTTCTTTTTTATAATTTTCGCCGATATTATTTCTAGTGGATCGCAACCCAATATATTTTTATTTACTTACTGCACGCGATCTGCTACCATGTTAAGATTTTATGTGGAAGAATAAGCAGACTCTTTTTAATATCACAAATTATATTTTTATTCACACGACACAATCTTATTAAGTAGAGAATGTAACTATGGTAACGAGTCAACATTAATAGTGTGGCGACACGCAGCTAGTGCTATAGTCTCAACAGCTTTTGGTCGTGGGGATACTCACGTCCATTAACTCGGCCCCTGGAAGAATAGAGTCACCTTCTCTATTCTTCACTTGGGCAACTCCTGTCTGGCGCGTCCATGTCGCGGGAGTGGGCATCTTACATTCTAGTAGGCCGGAATGTTTAGATGGCGAAGTTCAGCAGGGACCCGGTACTGTGGGGTATAACGCAGAACCCTTGCCCAGGGTTACGGGTGAAGACCTCAACGGTGGGGAAGGCGGAGACAACAATTGTCGGTACGGACTAACCAGCGGAAGAGGCAAGCCACAGGGGCGTAAAACCTGGAACCTGGTGGAGGGCAGCGGTAGCCATCAGTACCAAAGTGAAACGAAAGAACCATATGTTCTAAACCGATTCACTCTTGGATTACTAGTCACTGAGTCTATAGTACCGCGATGTAGAAAGCAACGGGAACCTACTACATTATTAATCCCATGAAAGTTGTAATGACGAGTAAGACAGAGAATGTAAGACCGCCTAGCGATCCGCGTAGCGACCGGCGCCCTTGTCTTTCCGGGGCTAAGGGTGTGAAGTGGATTACCGGCCATCGGGATGCAGGCAACCAGGCATCCTATGGAAAACATGCTACTGGAAGAAAGAGTTGCAATTTAAACCCAAAACGTGGGCTATTGAGGACTGCTTTGGGACAACGGTAACGGAAATAAAGGATATCGTGAATGTGTGGAAGGAATATTGCAAATCCCTATTTGCCAGGAAGTTGCCACCGAACGTCACATACTGTTCCTTTAGCACCTGTGACCGAGAGCCCGACGTCATGCGGGACGAAATACGAGCGGCGATTAAACATCTCAAAACTAATAAAGCCATAGGTTATGATGAAATCCCAATCGAAGTCTTCAAAGCGATGAGGGAACCTGGAGTTGAGGTCTTATATACCATCTGCAGTAAAATATGGGAGACCGACATGTGGCCCGAAGACTGGTTGAAATCCATTTTCATCCCACTACACAAAAAAGGGTCCACGAAGAAGTGCAACAATTACCGACTCATATCTTTAATATCACATGCAAGTAAGGTAATGCTTCACATAATCAACACAAGACTGTCGGCCTATCTCTCAAGGGAAATCGCGCCTGAGCAAGCTGGATTCGTGAAGGGAAGAGGAACTCGCGAACAAATCCTTATATTGCGCCAAATTATTGAGAAGGCCAGAGAGTTTGATTCGACCCTATACATCTGCTTTGTAGACTTCTGTAAAGCATTCGACACGGTCATTTGGACACACCTCTGGACAATACTTGCTGAAATGGGTGTGCCGCCTCATCTAATGAATCTTTTAAGGAGGTTATATGAAGAAGGTACTGCGGCCGTTCGAGTGGACGACACCTTTTCAGAAAACTTTAAGACCGAGGCCGGATTACGACAGGGATGCATCTTATCACCGTTGCTCTTCAATACCTACACAGAGTACATTATGCGCATTGTCTTGGAAGAATGGGATAAAGGTGTATCAGTTGGGGGACGAGTGATTAACAACTTAAGATACGCTGATGACACTACCCTTCTCGCACAGACTAGAGAAGACATGGAAATTCTACTGACTCGTCTGGAAGTTACCAGCCTTAAATTCGGACTTGCTATTAACCGGGATAAGACGAAGATGATGATAGTAGACCGGGCTGAACAAAATGGAACCAATGTACAAAACATAGGTAACTGCGAAGTTGTACAGACCTACATCTACCTCGGCTCTGCTATCTCAAGCACTGGAGGATGTGGTGAAGAGATCAGACGACGATGCGCCATTACCAGGTCAGCAGTGGAACGGCTGGGAAAGATTTGGAAGGATAGGAGGATTACCAAGAAGACTAAGGTCAGATTGATGAGATGTCTTGTGTTTCCAATCTTTCTCTATGGAGCCGAAACCTGGTCTCTAAGATTGCAGGATCGCCGTAAAATCGATGCACTGGAGATGTGGTGCTGGAGACGCCTCCTAAAGATCCCATGGATGGCATTCCGCACCAATGCATCCATCCTCAAAGAACTCGGTATCAAAGACCGACTCTCGTCAACAGTGCAACTGAGGGTTTTAAAATTCTTTGGTCACATCTCCAGAAAAGAGCACTCGATGGAGAGACTGGTAGTCCAGGGCCGGGTGGAAGGCAAAAGATCCCGCGGCCGCTCACCGACCCGCTGGACTGACCTAATAAAGAAGGCAACTGAGTCCACTATGGTCGAATGTACTCGTAACGCTTCGAACCGCCAGACCTGGAAGCGCATTGCCTGGAGGGCGGTTGTCGGGAGCATGGGCGACCTAACAGGTCCTACTGCACATACAGCGTCAACGCAACCACGACCACTCTGACAAGAGTGTCCGACTGAGAAGAACTTAGACATTTTTGTCCACCTTGAGATTTCATTGATCTTGTTACATGTCTCTGCAAAATCGACTTACTTATATTAAATTGCTTATCTATTTCAACTAAAGACTTATTCCCAATTTCGCTACGATAAACCAGATTTTTACCAACAAATTTAAAAAATATTGTTATAACTACATAGACAACCCTACAAACCTGTACCTATTTATACTTAGGTCGTTTCCATTTCACGTATTCTCATCCCAATTGACCCCTTTTTCGTTGTTATTTGTACCTAAGACGTCCCCAATATCCCCAAAAACAACAGATTTTTACATGTATTTTTATTTAATCAAATACATTAAAACCAATAACAACTGAGACTTACCTTTAATATATATGCTGGTTCAAACACTAAATAACGTTTATAAATCATAGTCGTCTTCTATTATTATCAAATAAATAAAAGAGAGCAAAGTTTCTAGCACTAAAATAATGACCACCACAGGAAGTTAATTTGAAACGCGATTTTTTATAAGTTAGCAGCTATTATCATGCATATTCAGAGTTGTTTTGTGAACTTTCAACATTCTACTATTAAACTACAAAAAAATGGAAGATCTTGCAACGAATATAAAACTTATATTGAGCGTCGAAAGATTTTCCCGGTTTTTTCCCGATTCGCCTTTCAATCCCTAATCGCCCCATTTTACCGGTATCTTATATATTAAGTGTATAATCTATGGGTATCTTCTAGAGTTAGGCAAAATCGTTCACTAAGTCTCGTTCTGCAAAATTAATTCGTTTCATTAAATTGATTCATAGTTTCTTTGGTTTTATAGTCGTATTTTTCCGTTTTACCTTTCATTTTTCTGTATTCAGTAAAATCTTACTCTATGAAGTTACAATTCCAATATTTGAACTTTACCCGGATAGCAACTTCAAACAGTCTTCAAGCTTAGGTCCGTAAATTGTTTATAAAATTATTAAAGTTGTGTGTTTACTTTGAATAAAATCCGTACATATCAAAAATGCAATTACTTTATTTTTTCAAAATCAATTCATTAATAGTATCTGCCTCTTGATCTTTTTACAAATTAAATGTTAAGAATCAGTTTTTTACAGGTCAAATTACTTAATATACATTACAAACAATACAGAGATTCAATCAACAATAAAGGAATTCTGGAATTTCCGAATGTACATTGTACATATTTCGAGCGTGTAGCTGCAGAACAAAAACACGCAAGAAAGTGAACGAATTTATTTAACTCACTCAAAGGAGCAGTTCTTTAGAACAAATCGTTCATGAACTACACAATTCAATGAATAAACTGTGATTTAGTTTGAGTTTTTAGTTTTTAGAAACATTTTCAATTGTGAATTAAGCAAGTCGCGACGTACATAACACATGAAGTGGAAATTATATTTAAAACAATAATAATAGTAGTAATATCTACCTAGTCGTAGTGAATGTAATTTAAGACACCAATAAATAAAACTTAAGTAAGTAAAACTTTTCAAGGTTATTTGTATTTTAAAGGTTAAGCTTGTGACTTAAAAATAATGTTCCAACGTAACATGAGACCTGGTGGACGACGGTTTTGGAATTGTGACGTTTACAAAATACGGTAACCGCTTATCACCGAGTAAGCCGGGAACTCAATTCCCCACTTAAATAAAAATTAAAAATAAATAGAACCGCCTAGCTTTCCATCAAAACTACTTAATTACACATTAGATACATAGTTCTTCGTAAAATTTCATTTGTTCTTTATTAACAACTAGCGACCCGCCCTCGCTTCGCTTCGGAAACTGTAATTTATTATTGATTTCTCCATTATTTAATGGATGTTATTATACATATAAACCTTCCTCTTCAATCACTCTATCTATTAAAAAAAACCGCATCTAAATCCGTTGCGTAGTTTTAAAGATTTAAGCATACATGGGATATAGGGACAGAGAAAGCGACTTTGTTTTATACAATGTAGTGATTGTAATGAAGCGTGGTCGATTTAAAAAAAAAAAAGATAGTTATTTTTTTAAATAAATTAATTTTTACATAAATAGTCTCATAACATTCGAAAAACTCAAGAACATCATTTAGTTGCCAAGACTATATTTATTGTTTTCTAATTCATAAATAAAATGCTGGTTACAATTCCCTTATGTACTGGATGTGGATTTGCTTCTAAAATTCAATTGAATTAATACGATTAAGATATTTGGTGCATTTGACTTCTTTGAATAACTCTTTTAGTAACATATTATTGTATTAAAATCAGCTTACAGATTTGAGTTTGAAATTAGATATTGGGATACATACAAAAAAACAGTTTAATTTAACAAAAGTATGCAATTAAACTATGACTACATTACAAAAATAGACATTACAAAAAGCACTTGAAACAGAGAGCTCAGCAGTTTTACGTAGATTCTCTTATGTTAATTTTTCTGTATTATATTGAATTTACAGTGTAATGGAGTTAAGAATCTTCCAACTCTTCATTTCAATCAAGCCTTACTCAATAAAGTGACTTAGTTGCAATATATTTTTGGATACAAATATCATCATTACCAAAGACAGTGTATAAAATCAATATCATCATTACCAAAGATAGTGTATAAAATCACCAAATATTGGACCAACCTATAATTCTTGGGGAACAAGGAACTAAATATTTGTGTAATTCCAACTTGAAGATGTAAATGAAAATTATATTTTCCAGAGACATTGTAGGATAACTCAATAAATATTTATCTTTTAATAGAAAAGTGCAAATACTTTTTTGGCCCCAACTATCAAAATTCATATCATATATTATTATACCTTCATTGATGCTAAAAATTGAATCGTCCAATCTGATGTTACAAATTTGCACCTAAAAATGTGTAATTCTTATTATAATTATTATACAATATTCATTTAATATCTTATTAATTATACAATATATTTTTTATAAAAAGATCAAAAATACAAATTTTTTAATACACTATATTAACAATTCATTGCCGCTGATGGTGGTGTCTACAACAAGCTAGTAGCAGTTAGAACTCCAGAGCGATAAAATCTCCTCACAATTATTGTCATTATTAACATATACATACATCTGAATATGTTTTCTCACAACAACATGATTTAAATTTAGAACTGCCCACCTTTGAAACTGGCTTTGGTGTCCCCTGTGCCAGGTAAGCATTAAACCATATTTTCATAACCTGTTTAGCATTTGTCCTAATGCATTCCAAGTACAAATGAGATATATATAAATAGATATATTCTCATTTTACACCTAAAAAAAGTTGCAATTTAAATCGTTGAATAAAATTCGTGACCTCAATTAAGATACCGGTTGTTGATAATTATCAACTCTTGAGTTGAGCCGAGTTTGATTTTGCATATTTTGGTGGGCACAATTTTACAATAACTATCCAGCTTTTACGGCGATAAATACCCTGCAATTTAACGAGCCACATTACAAGTCAATGGCTCTACATGATAGTCTTAGTAGCTTTAAAAGACAAAAAATCAAGCAACTAGCTTAAAACGGAGTTCTTGCTCTGGTGCTGTGCCACGACGCGTCGCGTATTCGCCGGAAACAACGAATTTTATGAGTTCATCTCTCAACCTAACAATTTTCACTTCGCTTAGGTGACTTTTTTTTCTTTAAAAAAATAACAAGAAACAGTTTTAATCAGAAGATCCACTCCCCGACAAAGTACAAATTTGGCAAAGCATTTAGAGACCCCACGATTTAATATCCTCGTTCCGCCTATTTCTACCGCGCGGCAGTCATGGGTTCCGGTATAAAAGGTGGGTGAAACAGCAAGCCACATTTATGACTTAGTTTTGTAGTTCACGTCTATGAGCTCACGTAAGCGCTTAGCATGAGATTGGCCGTAAACAGTTTTTCAATCTTAGGCGATAAAAAATAATCCAGAAACCAGTCGAAGATGTATGGTTCCATTCAAACTCCTTACTAATTTGACTGCGTTCTTGTTTTCCTCTTTGATATTATTCATTTGCACGGTTAGGTATTGCGTACCTATATGATTAAAAAACCATTCAAGCGAAACATTTATTTTAAACAACTACATAATTTTTCCCTGGCGATCCATCAATGTAGTGACGTCACTGACCGGTGGGTGTGCGTCGGATCCGCGTCACTCTCAATCAACAAGAGCGTCCGTGATTGAAATCAAGGAAGTTTAAAGCACAACCCTTTAATTGTAAATAATGATATGGAACTGATTGGAGTTTAAAATCGGACCGCTATATTGTTTTGCGCGGCGTTTTATCTCTGCAGTTTTAAAATAATGAAACAGGTTACATTTTTTTCGGGAAACACTTAATCGTTTTTTTTTTCTACCTAAGCTCGTAACCTAGGGGTTATGCCAGCGTAACCGGATGAGTAGGTGAGCTCACGAGGCTCTAACCTGAGGACGTTGCTAACATTAGTCCTAGCAAGAGCAGTGCTTCGCAGAATCTATCACCGGATCGGAAAAGCGACCCACTGAGAAGATCCACCGAGAAACTCGGTGGGCTGTTTCTAATAACACGCCAATGATCGGGTTACAAACTATATGTTTGCCAAAAGGGATCCGTTGCTGTGTGAAAGAAACTTAAACCGTCAAACACTTTCGATTTTGCGGTATTCATCATGTTATAAATTAGTACATTTCGAAATATCAGCGGTAGGCAGCGGCTTGGCTGTGCCCCTGGCATTGGTGACATCCATGGGCGACGGAATGCAGTCACAATCAGGTGGTCCGTACGCTAGTCTGCGTACAAGGACCTTAAAAAAGAGACTTTGCTTGTTTATTACTCATTAATCAAATGAAATCAAATGAAATCAAATGAAATAAAAAAAATTTTATTCAACACTAGCGACCCGCCCTCGCTTCCTTAAAAAAAATAATTAAAAAAAGTAGCCTATGTTCATCAGGGACAATGTCGGCTTCTAATGGAAAAATAATTTTTCAAATCGGTCCAGTAGTTTCGGAGCCTATTCGAAACAAACAAACAAACAAATCTTTCCTCTTTATAATATTAGTATAGATAAATGAAAGTACATACTTGTTGAACGTCAAAAGAACTACCGCCAATTCACAAGAGAACGTCAAATGAGAAGAATTGGCAAGAAACTCAGCGGGCATGTCTTTTTTTTTTTAAATATGAAATTATTATTTATTTATTTTTTAATATTAGATTATTTTTTTTTTAAATATGAATTTTTTACAATGAGTATTATAACGTAACAATTACTACGGTATTGAAATGCCCGGAGCGAGCAACTCATTCCCACTTTGTGCAATCTTCTAGATAATCATTGACTTTATAGTAAGCTTTATTGCACAGATGTTCTTTAATAGTTTTCTTAAACCTATGTATATGTAGGTTCTGAACATCTTGTGGGATTTTGTTGTACAGGCGCACAGACAAACACCCGAATGAGTTTCGTATCTTATGTAACCTACTCATCGGCACAACAAGCTTGTGTTTGTTCCTAGTATTTCTATTATGTATGTCCGACTTTTTAGGACTTTTAATAGTATATTATATAAAATGTTTTGAAGATATTTAATGTTTATCACTAGTTTTATCATTTTAAACCCTATCTGATATAATAATACCTACACAGCATACATTCAATTATAATGCATATTTTTTCTAATGTATTTTTTTTTTCATCGTTAATGACTAGAACCCTTAAGATAGTTTTTTGTTTATTGCCTTTTTAGGCATACGAGCATACGGCCCACCTGATGGCGAATGGTTACCGTCGCCGTACTTCAGCAATGCCAGGGGCAGAGCCAAGCCGCTGCCTACTGTATAGTTGTTTGTGTATTGTCTATAGGTTCCGTTGACCACTTGATACCAGATGTACCGTGAGCACATTCATCCATTAAACCAGCTGTCACACTTTTCTGGTCAAGGGCCACATAGGACAATGTGAGGTATCACTGCGGGCCACACATTTTTAGACTGTTTAATTGACCACCAGTCAATTGACATATTTAATATCAAGTGTCAAAAGGTGATTGTCCCATAGATAAATCGATTATAATTATTATTTATGCAACGTGGGTAGCTTATTAATTAGGAATAGGCGTGAAAACATTTTTTTTTTGGTCAGGAGTAAATCGCCGGACTCCCACCCTCCACTGGGGATGGATGGTGGGGCATGTCGGAGTCGAACCGACTAAAACCTCTTGTCGCTCAACAACCAACGTCCAAACCTCGCATGAGACAGAACTCATGAAGAGGCAAAGGGAGGAAAGTGAAGCGTTTAGTGCGGAGCACATCTCTCCCATCACCCTCCCCCTCGGGACGCCGGGCCAGCGATCGTCGGCGCCACGACCACCAGCCCTCTCGGTCGGCAGGCTATCCGAAGCCCGCTTAGATGGCGCCGGTTTGAATAGGTTATCCTACGAAATACCCCTCTGGGTCAGAACCAGCGTCGGTCGAGGATAGCCGGCCTTCCATCACCCGGATGCTCTTGCGTAAAACGCGTGCAGAGCAGCTTGCACGTCGTCTTCTTAGGCCCCCTTCGCCGGGCCCCAGACCAACATATGAGGGGGACCCGAAACACTTAGAGGGCCAGGCCTTGGGCGAGATCCGCCTCCCTGGCCCTCGCTCGACGGCGGCCGGATTGTGCGTCTATCACGCGCCCCGCCGCCTCCTTCTGCGAGATAGTGCACTCGCAGAAGTCGAGCATCGCCTTCCACGACTCGTCGTCGCCGAGCATCGATGCCACAACACTCGGCAACGACAAGTCGTTTCCTATTTTTGCGACGAGGACACGGCGCCACCACAATGGTAACACTCTGCCGTCGTCTCGGCTCCGATCCGGTGCAGGAACTCACCGAAGCAACCATGCCCAGTGAGCACCTGCGTGAGCCGGAAAGTGAGGCGTCCTCTGTCACGATTCACCCAATCCACAAGAATCGGGCGAATCGCCTCGACGGTCCTACGACCAGCCGAAGGATCGGCCAGCCGCCTGGACCATGACTCCAGCACGGACCGCCGAGATTGGGCCCTCCGCGCTCTGACCACACTGGGGCTGGGACGCGCCACGCCCCGGGCACGAAGGTTAGCCCGCCACTGATAGTCAGCGGCGAGCACCTCCGCCTTCAGGACCCAAGGCGGCGTCCCAGCCAGTACACACGCTGCCTCAAAAGAGATGGTGCGATAACCACGGATGACCCTGACCGCGATGGTACGTTGCGGGTGAAAATATATCTGTAATGAAAAAGATGGTAAATAATAGTATTTTTTATTTCTACTAAAATTGTTTGCTCTGCCGCGGGCCGTAGAAATATCGTCCACGGCATTAAACCATTATAAAAGTCTCAGTTTCAGGGCAGCGCGCCCATTTGTGTCACTAAAAAGTCACAACGCCAAATACATCAGAGCTGTAAAAAATTTGTGAACTATTTCAAAGATCGATTTGCGTAACAACTAATAGTTTGGCAAACAATGCTCTAATTTAAACACACGCACTCATACAAGTCTAGTGTCGTTAGATAATTGTGTTTCGTAATGCGACCTCCAAACTAACAACACGTGTCTTTCATTTTGGATAGACTTTGTGAATGTTTTTTTTTCTTAGTATATGCCCTCATTAGCAGCGACTTCCGGAGTCCACACTACGGCGTCCCGTTTACCTTGAGAACATTACTTTCAATCTCCTTGGTACATTGGCATTAGGTTCCTTTTTGAATACCGGAACACGTAATCGCTTGCAACATGCGCTAACAAAGTTGTTGATGCATCAGTACAAAGATCACAGCTACACGATAAACGAATGAATTTTAGCAAAACGGTATTTTGATAGATAAATTGTATACCTAACTAAATGATAACAATTCGACATGACAAGATAAACACGATAAATTGGTACTTTTCAGGCGATTTGATCTTGCTTATTTGTGACGCAACAAAATGATACGTTGCGAATTGTGGGTTATTCCAATTCGGTCAAAACTTAGGTCTCGTTTTGAAGGAATGCGGCGATATTTACGTGGTAGCTATTGTGTAAACGAGATATCTGTCGTCGACTACGTATATATGACATATGGTGTATCTGTCAGCGGTGAGCTTGCGACCGACAAGTTTCAATGTCACGTATATTCTTTTGTCCGAGCAGCCCGTACCGTACGAGGGATGAAAGGCTATTTGGTTTAAGCAACATTTTTGCAACTTTTGCACCGGTCATCGTTCTCGTCGAACCCGTCGCTTGCGACTAGTTGCGACGAAGGGCTCGACGAGTAAATTAACCCTCAGACACAGCCCACTGAGTTTCTCGCCGGATCTTCTCAGTGCGTCGCGTTTCCGATCCGGTGGTAGATTCTGCGAAGCACGGCTCTTGCTAGGGTTCGTGTTAGCAACGTCATCAGGTTTGAGCCCCGTGAGCTCACTTACTAGTTAAGGCGACGGTGATATAGCCTCTCAAGGCTATCAGCTTAAGTAGTAAAAAAAAAGCAACTTTACAAGGAGAGAAAGCCATTTAAAGTTTAAAATTTGGACAAAATACCATAACAAAAAAAGTTCTTCAGCAATTTATTTTAATGGAATAAACTTAAATGAAGTTGAATTAAAAAACATCGAACTGTTGATTCTAATCTATACTAATATTATAAAGAGGAAAGATTTGTTTGTTTGTTTCGAATAGGCTCCGAAACTACTGGACCGATTTGAAAAATTCTTTTTCCATTAGAAGCCGACATTGTCCCTGATGAACATAGGCTACTTTTTTTAATTTTTTTTTTTTTTTTGTTTTTTTTTTGTTTCATGTGTGTTTTAATGTTTCCGAAGCGAAGCGAGGGCGGGTCGCTAGTACCAAATAAAACGCACCTTTAATTACCAAAGTAAATGCCGCGTATGAAGCTTTCCTAAAAGACCAAATCGCATAAAGCAAATTCACGAGTGCTTACGATTATAAATTTATAGCTTATAGAAAAGTGGAAGGGTCATTCAAACTTCCTTTGGGCTCTATTAACCTTAAAAATACATAATGCTAGTGTAAACCGTACATTCCAAATTGTGAAATTCCATTGTGAAAACAACAACTACAAAGAATCTGCCGTCAAATCTATAGCTCGGTTACAATATCTCTGGACCTCGCTGGAATGTGAAATCCCTCCCCGTTTCCCTTTCGCCAGGTCCAGAGATAATGTAACCGGGTTGTAGTGACCTTTATAGCTACCACTATTGTTTAGCTCGGTTACAATATCTCTGGACCTCGCTGGAATGTGAAGCCCCTCCCCGTTTCCCTTTCGCCAGGTCCAGAGAGAATGTAACCAGGTTGTAATAAACATTCTTTTACAGAGATCCTCCAAGATGGACGCCTTAGCGGATATTCTTCAACCGTACAAAGAGATAGTGGGCTCGATAGCGGCCTTCGTAACCATCGGGCAGATGTTCTCCGGCAGTTTCATGTGCTGGGACATATACAAGCAGGGCAGCACTCGCGGGATCGGCATCATGCCGTTCCTCGGAGGTGTTGTTATGTAAGCTTGATTTTGTTGTTTCCCGCTTCACTGCCTGTAGTGTAGTATTTTTTTTATTGCCCTTGTAGGCAGACGAGCATACGGCCCACCTGATGGTGAGTGGTTACCGTCGCCCATGGACTTCAGGAATACCAGGGGCAGAGCCAAGCCGCTGCCTACAAAAGTAGTGTAGATAAAGATATACAGCAAATTTAAAGTTATGATACAATATAAAGTCTTCATCGTAGCAATGGTCCGTGAACACGTGCCGCCGGAGGATTTTTTTTATTGCTTTGTTGGTTGGACGACCTCACGGCCCACCTGATGTTAAGTGGTTACCGGAGCTCATACATATGAGTCCTTAGGTATGAGTTTTTACAGTACAGTAGCTGCCCCACCCTTCAAACCGAAACGCATTACTCCTTCACGGCATAAATAAGAAGAGTGGTGGTACCTACCCATCCGGACTCACAAGATGTCCTACCACCAGTAATTACGCAAATTATAAATTTGCGGGTTTGATTTTTATTACACGATGTTATTCCTTCATCGTGGAAGTCAATCGTGAACAATTGCTAAGTACGTATTTCATTAGGGGGAGGGTGATAGGAGAGATGTGCTTCGCACTAAACGCTTCACTTTACCCCCTTTGCATTTTCATGAGTTCTGTCTCATGCGAGGTTTGGACGTTGGTTGTTGAGCGACAGGAGGTTTTAGTCAGTTCGACTCTGACATACCCCACCCGCCATCCCCAGAGAAGGGCGGAAGTCCGGCGAAAAAAAAAAAAATTAAGAAAATTGGTACCCGCCTGCGGGATTCGAGCACCGTTACATCGCTAGACACGAATGCACCCGACGTCTTATCGGATTTGAACAATGGCCATGCTCTCAAATCTCGTCCCCATATCAGGCCTTGTTTTAATCGACATCAAACAAGAGGAGGTTCTCAATTCGACTTCAGTTTTATGTGTACTTTTTAATTGGAAACTGGTGATTTTCATCTGTTCCCATTTAAATTTTATGAAGGTCTGACCCGTAGTCTTTAGTTACCTTAAATAATGTAATACTTTTTGATGACATTTTATTTTATTGAAGTTGATTTGCTTCTTTGTCAAATATGTACAGTTAGATGAAACTAGTCTTAAAATATGCATTGCTGTTACAATCCTATTAACACTACCAACAATTTAGTTTCTTATGATTTTTGTGATTAATGGCTCGTGCTCATAAAGTAGTTTCAATGAATTGTGGTTAATATTTTGTGTGTCATATTAATGGGTAATTATCATAATTACCCGAATTCAGATAAACTTTAGGTGAAAGATTAAATAAACAGCTATAAAATTATCATTAATATGTATATTATACGTAATATCATTAAACCCGGAAGAATTCAGAGCCCCATGTTTTTGTTCTTCACAAAAACGTCAATATTATTTATTTTATTTTATTTTATTTATTGGGTACCAACATGTTATACATCAGCACAGAAAATTACAGGTATCATATACATTGATTTCACACTAAATGCTAACACAATTACAGGTACCGACTGCATGCATAAAAAAAAAGCGGTTCATTATATAAAAAACAATGAAAAACTATATGTAACATTACATGAAGACCTTACATTATTACACATTTACTACCAAATACGTTATTACTTAATTGAAAAACTCATTGAGCAAGGCTCGTTATTTATTATTTTATTATTATAATAATTATTAATTATTTTTCATTTCGCCTTGAAAATCGTTAACGCGATTTAATATTTTGACGGATTCCTTAAATTTTTAAACAGCTACAAAGGTGTTTGCGAGATGTCATATTGAGATATTTCGTCATCCATTAGAGTTGACGACAATTACGCGATAGACTCATAGGCAAGGCCTGGCACAAAACTGTTGTAACTGTTTTGTGTTTTTCATATGAAGTGTTCACGAATGACTTCCTTGGATCGATGTAAGAGCGATATCGTTGCAAAAAATGATAACCCCACAATTTTCGAATCCGCCTAAATGACTTGTGTGTTTAGTTGGGAAGGCTCGATACCACTCGTGCTTGTTAAGGTAAAAAAGCCTTTATTAATCTTCAACTAAGTGATATTCTCACAGACATTTTTTTTCTAAAACCCTCTACTTTGCTTTTTTTATTTTTTATTGCTTAGATGGGTGGATGAGCTCACAGCCCACGTGGTGTTAAGTGGTTACTGTAGCCCATAGATATCTACAACGTAAATGCGCCAGCCACCTTGAGATATACGTTCTAAGGTCTCAATATAGTTACGACGGCTGCTCCACCCTTCAAACCGAAACGCATTACTGCTTCAGGCAGAAATAGGCAGGGTGGTGGTACCTACCCGTGCGGATTCACAAGAGGTCCTACCACCAGTAATTACGCAAATTATAATTTTGCGGGTTTGGTTTATAATACACGGTGTTATTATTCCTTCACCGTGGAAGTCAATCGTGAACATTTATTGAGTACGTATTTCATTAGAAAAATTGGTATCCGCCTGAGATTCGAACACCGGTGCATCGCTCAACACGAATGCACCGGCCGTTCGATCCTTTAGGCCACGACGACTACAAAGTGCCAATTGCCATTAGTACTCAATTTGTAACTAGAAGCCATTTTGTAAAATCACACAATTATTTATTCGTTTGATAGCACTTATCTCGTTGCCATGTTTTGTTTCGTAACATGAAATGTGTGTAATGAATTCATCGTGTCTTTATAAATGACTGAATTTAGTTTTTTTTTCTCTACATCTCTTGAAAAATGTAATCTGATATTACGTTTACCTTATACTATGTGACAGAGCAATGGTACTAAACCCAGCGGACACAGAATCCCATTTGTCACTAAATTACGTCATTCAAAAACATAAATATTTTTACAATAGGACCATCCTCAACTTGCAATATGGTTACATACTCCGTGACGACACCATGATTCAAGTCAACATGTTCGGTCTGGCCTTAAATATCATCTACGTGGTTATATACTTCAATTACACCCAGCAGAAGGTCAAGGTTTGGGCTCAGATCGGTCTGGCCGGTGCTGTGTCAGCTGCTCTTATAGGATACGCCCAGACCGAAGATCCTAAGCTCGTGGAGACCAGATTCGGGACAATAATAACGGCATTCATGTTCTATTTGATAGCTTCACCGCTTTTTGGACTGGTGAGTTTTGCTTTTTTTTTCACAAAAACAAAAAGAATAACAGCCTTAAATATCTCTGCCTTGAATTATATTCACTGCTAACTTTTTTTTTTCTTAGATGGGTGGACGAGCTCACAGCCCACCTGGTGTTAAGTGGTTACTGGAGCCCATAGACATCTACAACGTAAATGCGCCATCCACCTTGAGATATGAGTTCTAAGGTCTCAGTATAGTTACAACGGCTGCCCCACTCTTCAGACCGAAACGCATTACTGATTCACGGCAGAAATAGGCGGGGTGGTGGTACCTACCCGTGCGGACTCAGAAGAGGTCCTACCACCAGTAAAGACAGAGAATTGACTGTCTTAAACCTTAACACGTTTGATAGTCCAAATAAATAAATAACTATTGTGTCCTTATTCAAACGAGGCTTATGGAGAGTACTTAACGGTAGACATTTACCGCTCTGCCCCTGGCATTGCTAAAGTCCACGGGCGACGGTAACCACTCACCATCAGGTGGGCCGTATACCCGCCTGCCCACAACAAGGGCAATAAAAATATATTATTAAACTCTTCCATTGAACATGCCGGTATCACCATTGCGCTGCCTATTTCTGGCCCAAAAACAAGGCTCTCCAATTCTTATTTTAGATTCGGTTTTCTGATGCATTGATCTACGTTGATAAACTGTGTGACTTTGTCGGCCCGACGATCACCGTTCTAATTGTTTGTTTCACAGAAAGAGATCATCCAGAATAAGAGCACAGAAGGCATGCCGTTCCCTATAATACTGTCCGGAACTGTGGTCACGTTCATGTGGCTACTGTATGGTATTATATTGAGGAATAAATTCTTAGTGGTAAGTGTTTGTGTGGTTAACCACTGCTTTGGTATTTTAAGTGATTTTAGAAAAAGTGATTTTATTGTAAAAATGCTTGGGGTGCATGGTATCAGTAGTCATAAATATTTTATGAACAGATAAGAGTAGAAAGGTTATTTTGATAATATCCTGAAAAGCACCCCACGCTTTTTTACAATAAAATCACTTTTTCTTACACTATTTTTAATTCAAATTTATTAAAATTTATTTTCTATTTTTTTATTGGAATTTCTATGAAAGCGTATTTTGGTAGTTTTTTTAAACTATTATTTATTTTTCATTTTTTAGTTGAATTTCATAATTTTTTTTATTTATTAATATTGAATTGTCATTGGTCCTTAATATGTATACCAAATTTCGAGTTAATCCGACGTTTTGGAGGGGGTCAAAATCATGTTCAAATATTCTGTTACATACATACGTCTGAAGCTAATAAAAGCATATTAAAAAGTGCACATGCAAAAATAAATTTTACGACAATTACTCAAAACTCTGTTTCAAACTTGATAAAAATCTGCTCAACTCTCCTAGCCGGTCTGTGTGAACGGACCCTTAGTCAACGGACCAAAGAAAAGCTGAATTTAATTTAAATTTTCAGGTACAAAACGTGGTGGCCTTATTGCTGTGCGCATCGCAACTGTCACTCTTCGTTATATACCCATCCAAACCAAAAGGCAAAGATAAATCGAAAGTAAAAGCCAAGAAGACCGAGTAAATAGACTGTCATTCAAATCGATTTAGGAACATAGGGGGTAAGGGGCTGGCAAATTAACTTAAAGGTGCATCAATCGCTCTGTTCTGCTCGGGAGTTATCGTACATTTGATGAGTGCGAGCAGGACGGACATATCCAAATATTATATCCATTGCCGATTCGTTGTGTTATTATTGCCATCAACAATTTGCTGATTGGTCGATGCACCAAAATCTTGGTAAACGTCAAAATTAAATTATAGCGCTCCTACTCGCTAGCGGCTAACCGCAAGGTCGTCAAATCGCGCGACTAGCCGCTTTTCCAGTTTAATATGCAACCAATATTATTCAAATTCAAAATCATTTATTTCAACTTAGATGTCAGTATAACACACTTGTTGAATGTCAAAATAAAAATAACAATGTTAACTCTACCACCGGTTCCAAAAAAAGCCACAGTCCTGAGAAGAACCGGCCAAACAAACTCAGCGGGCTTTTTTATCATATATATATATTTATATATATTTTTTCTTCTTAAATAATTACAAATATTTACAATAATCGAAACAACAAGTCAAAAAATACCTTTTAAAAATAATAAATAATAATAATGAAAAATGAAAAGGCCAGGAACGAACGCCTCATTCCCACGTAGTGCCATCTCGTAAATAATCCTTAACTTTATTTATAATATGGCTTGTTGCACAAACGTTCCTTGACAGTTTTCTTAAATCTATGAACAGGTAGTAATTGAACGTTTAGTGGGATCTTGTTGAAAAGTTGTAGTACACCCAGCCCCCTAAAAGAGTTGCTTATTTTCTTAATTCGAGCCGCCGGCAACGCAAGCCTATGTTTGTTCCTAGTGTTCACATTATGCAATTATTTAAGATACTATATAGATAAAGGATTTGATGTCGATAATTTTATTGTTATCGGATGACTGTCGATGTTGGCTCGAGTAAATGCACAGTCATAATATGTATGACACATAATATGATGACGCGTTTTTTATGTATTATGACAAACGAAATCCACATTTTTGTTACTAACGAAAATGTTACTAAAGTTCCGCATTTATCATGTACATTTTTTTTATTTTTTATTTCTATAGTTTATAGACAAGCGAATGAATTAAAATCGATTTTTAAGACGTTTCCTAGAGAATTACATTTTTATTTAATGAAATAGAGTTTATTGGAACAATAGTTAAGATTAGTGATTTTCTATTTTTTTTTTCATTAAAAATCTATATATATTCTTAAGAGATAATTATTTGGTACTAAAATACGATAAACACTTCAGGAATACTTGTATATTCCAGAAAGAAACCGTTTAATTAATTTAAAATTAAAAGAGTTTTGACGTTTAGGAGAAAATCCATTATATTCAGCTTTCAATAGAAGTTTGGTAGCATCGATAAAGTTGTACACATACCTATGTGTATGAAATAATACCCTCGTTAGGCTGTGTGTTCCTATACTAATGATTGTGTGATATATGTATATATATTTTTTAAATAATTATTACAAATATAAATCAATGGTTGTGAACCGTGAACCGTGATAAATTGTGTTAAATCGAATCGCAATAAATATATTGTTTATATACATACATCTGTGGTATTTATTTTGACAATAGTTGTAAAGTTGCTTACCCAATGGAAGACATGAGTGGATGAAGGGATTAAGTGCCATTTTTAAGATTTTTGAGTTTTTTTACATTGAATGGTGTTGTGTGCCTATAAACCATATTAGACCTTAAACCTCCGGGTTTAAAAGCTATTTTTAGAAATTGCATGTGATGAAGGAGGTATGTATGAAGAAAAAGTACAAATAACAAAAGTTCCCCTTCATCCAATTGTCGTCAGGTTTGAGCCCTGTGAGCTCACCTACTAGTTACGGTTACGCTGGAATAGCCGCTCCAGGCTACCAGCTTAGGTAGGTAAAAAAAAAATCATCCAATCATGTCTTCATTATTGTTTGTCAGTCTTCCAGCGTGGTTCGGAAGTTGTATGTAGTGGATCGTTTGCCCCTAGCATTGAACATGACCTAACAGCTTTCTTGGTACACTGTGGTCTCAAACCGTGTACGCCGTTGAATTTGAGGTCAACGGGTTAAGTCGCGTTCTTTCTTTATAAGGCAGTCTCCAGGTCGCGGTACTTATTAACCACCTGGTTTTTCTTTAATTCTCTCGAAAACATACCAAAGCGTATCTGAACACAATTTCATAACTTATGACGTCATTCGAGGCCAAACTGTAGGGAGAGCTGACAATCAAACATACACTACCATAACGATTAGCCACGTATGGAGAGTACGTGTTGTGATCAGTGGTAGAACAAATATTAGATCTTACTTTGTTATTTATGAATACTTCAAGTAAATCGTAATGGGACATTTTGATTTTTTTTTGTTCTACCTAAGCTGAGAACCTTGAGAGGCTATTTCAGCGTTAACTAATAGGTGAGCTCACGGGGCTCGAACCTGACGACGTTGCTAACAAGAACCCTAGCAAGAGCCGTGCTTCGCAGGATCTACCACCGGATCGGAAACGCATCCCACTGAGAAGATCCAGCGAGAAACTCAGTGGGCTGTGTCTGAGGGTTAATTTACTCGTCGAGCCCTTCATCGCAAGCGACGGATTCGACGGGAACGATGACCGGTGCTTGAGGTACCTAAAAGAACTGTTAGTGGATCGGGCGGATCTGAAATGACGTGTTTGGGGCGACGTCGACTGCTTACCATTCTGTCCGCAGGATCGGGAATGTAGTTACCGGCGGCCACGATGAGAGGGTTCTCATGTCGTGCCGCTTTATCGAACTGGGGATATTTTGATTTAACCAAGATCCCTTGTAATTGTTTTTAAATTGTGTTCGTATCCAGCTACATACAAGAATACTTCACACTTCTGATTAATTGCAAAAAGATTACGTAAAATTTGGCGTAATTTAATTTACGTATTGGATCGGCCGCGAGGAAATCGTGCCATCTCCTTCGCACGCGCGCACCTTATGTTTTAACACTCATCATACCAACACTTACTGGTAACTATTTCTGCCATAGTGGCTAATTAACGGTACAAGACAATCAAAATAAACAAAACAAAACAAAAAAAAGTATAATAACTGTAGATTAATTCGTAAGAAAAAGTCATGAAGTCAAATGTGCAGAAGGTATAGGTAAGATGATACGGGCATTTTCAATGCAAAAGTTCAAAATGGGTCATTTCACCCGTTATGGTATATTTAATGTTAAACGTGCAACAATTACCAGCGGCCTCCAAACCTTTGTGATCTAGTCATGTCTAAATAGTTCAGATTAGATAAGATAAATGCACATTTAATTCCTTCTTGAAGTTACTTTCCAACCAAAACGCATACTTTAAATTATGTCTTCGAAAACTGAAGAAAATTTTAATGTGTATCCTAATCCTTCTATCCGTGTGTATATTAGCGAACACCTAAACAGTTGGACCGATTATTATGAAAAATTTTGTGTACTTTGTTCCAGTGAGTTCGAGAGTGACTTTAGATTCACAATGAAATGTTGCAATAACTTTGTTTTTTTTTTAATTCATTAAAACAGTCTAGATCATTAATAACACATTCAAAAAAGTTGCTAATTCTCGGATTTAAGACTTGTGTACAGGACTTCTGTCGGGTCCGCTAGTACCTACTCTTTAAAATATTCTCTTTGCAAAACAGAAAACTCTTGAAATATGTCAATTTTATGACAATGTTTCTTATTTTTGTACAAGTTTAATTATTTAAGAATTACCGAATTTCATATAATATAATTTATAACAATGTCTTTGACTCGTTTTTCGTGTCTTATAAGAGCCACACAAAAGTTACAAGTTTATCAGTGGGTAGTAAGTAAGATTTTTAAGTTGTAATCTTCATTTAACCGAAACAAGTGATTCACCATTTAGCTCCCGGTCTAGTGAACATTTGAGATTTTACTACAGAAGACTACATTGATATAATATTGATAGTTTTCACCAACACCGTGGAGCACTATGTTTGCTTATCGTAGTTGGAAAGTACCCTAGGTACCGAAACAGTTCGTTTTTTCGGGTACAAATACAATTAATCAATTAGCCTTAACCTAAGATTCAATGTATCATAGGTAGAAGAGACGGAAATACCTTTAAAAGCACATTTTTGCTAAAAACCCACTATTATTGCGTCAAAAATGTCTTCAATAACCAGCTTACTGCTAAAAAAAAAACTACATCGCACGATGTAGACTCCCAACTGTTTGGATTAGTAGATGCATATGCACAACCCTAATCCAATCAACCCTTGAGCGACAAGACAACTAAGAATCAACTGTACTATAAGGAACTAAAATTGTCAAATACGTGATTATTCACAGTGGTCGTGCAAACAAAAAGCCGATTACTCATCGCGTGCGGAATCGTTTTTAACTGGTTCGAATGTTAATTATCTAGAAGCTCAGTACCTGGATTGGGCCAAAACTAAAGGATCAATTGATTCGGTAAGTGAATATAGAGACAGAACAAATAAATCGATCATAATCGGTTTTTGCGAGACTCGTACATTGCCTGTAGTGTCTTGGTCATATGTAGCTACGAACCCAGTCCGTCAGTAGCTGGAATAGCCCCTTAGGATACCAGCGATTGGGTAGAAAAAAAACTACGGAATGTCCACAACTATTACACCAACAAAAAAAAATCAAAGCTTTTTTTTTTTAAACTGTACCATGATGGTTGCGCGAACTCATTATGGGTAGACATAGAATATTAATTTAAATGTGAAAAACAAAATTAGGCGAAATATATTTATGCAAATATTTTTAATTACCAGGGGAATCCAGTAAAATTGCAGTTTATTGATGACTTAATTAATAATAAATGTTAGAGATACATACCCAGATAACTACCTAAACCGAAGCCTTACCCATAATACCTTCATCCTTTCATCTTTATTAATTCAGTCACAGTGTTTTGACTTGGAATAAATAATTTATGATTAAACTCAATGATTTCGCAGTCTTGGGACAATTTTTACGACAGCCTATCTGGTCCAGCATTGCAAATAGAAGACATTCAAGATGAATTTAGTCCAACAACTGTCAGTAAGTCGTCTTGTTTATGAACCGGCCAGTGTTAATTTGCTCTTTATTTTGAGATATCTTTATACTCTATTAGCTAATCGAAATTGAAATAAATCTGTACACTTTGTTTATGACCACGGGTAGACCTTACTCACACAATCGCGTGATTTGCCCACGTTATTGTGTGCTAGTGCGCTAATGTGCGTTATAGAAAGGTAGTGGAAGTAGTAATAGAAGAAAAAGGGGTGCAAAAAAGCCATTTCCAGGACGAAAAAAAAACCTAATTAATAGCACTTTTAAACATGCGAACTTCGATTGTGCTAAAGAATCGTGTGTGGCATCACGAGAACTGTGTCATATAGTGCTTTTATACTTTAATTAAATTTAAAAACTGTTTGTACTTTTAAAATCTGATATCTATAATTTATTTATTCGACCGTTTTTGATAAGAACACGCCCTCTAGGGTCCTTTAGACAAAATAATTAAAAGTAACAAAAGATTTCCTCTTTCAATCCTCCTCAACGACTAGTCGTTGCCTACTACTACCTTGTCACCTACCCATAGCGAATACATTGCAGAGCCAAAATCGAAACAAGATACCTCTAAAGACAAAGAAGCCATTACTGAGAAAATCAAATTACACTTAGCTGTACAGAATCTCATAAGAAGTTATCAGGTGAGAACGCAAGTTAGAAATTTTTTTTAAAAAAAGTGTCACGTCAGAAAGAAAGACATAATGCTATCATTACCTTCCTGCGATGAAATTTTTCGAAGAACAAGATACCCGTGATGATTCCAATCAGGACTTCAGACCTCATTGTCTCAAGATGTATGGGCTCCAGCAACCTACGAACTGGAACGACGCTATAAGGACACAGCAAGACTGGTCTTTGTGAAAGACCGTGAAAGAGAAAGCCCTACATTCACATATAAATGAGGTTTTCCAGTTGATAACATTGATAAAATAGGCCATTTGCCGACTGAGATATGAAGTCGAAGCGTGCGCGCCTTTACAACCTATTACGTATTTATAAGATAGTCTGGTTTGTTTTTATTACACGTTGTCATACCATCACCGTAGACTGAAAATGTCGGTGCATTCATCATCATTCTTTGATAACTCATTAATCATTCAGTCGGTTCGATCGTGGAATGCTCTGCCGAATGTAGTGAGAAGTGTTCCAACTTTAAACTGCTTTAAAAGAATGTTGAAGGAACATTATAATATAACTAGTCAGGTCATAAATTCTGTCACATGTTTAATGTAAAATAATTGAAACAAGTTTATTCATTATGTAACCATTCATATACCAAAATGAACTTAACAAAACATAGATTCTTATGACACTAAAGTTTATTCAAAATGACCTCCGTGATTTTTAATACAGGCCTTCAATCTGCGCGGCCAGTCGTCTATCGCAGCACGAACGAGGTCCATGTCAATATGGGCGGCTGCCTTAATCAAGGATGTCTTGAGTGACTCCAAATTGGGATGAGGCTTTGAGCACGTCTTTTCCTCCAAGTGTTGCCATATCTTGTAATCTAACGGATTCAAATCTGGACTGGAGGAGGGCCAGTCTTCGTGCCGGATGAAGTCGATTTCACGCGCCGCCAGCCAGTCTTGTGTGCTCTTCGCTCTATGAGCTAGCGCCGAATCTTGTTGGAAAACCCAGTGCCCGTTATTGAACATGGTATGAGAAACAGGTTCCATAAGGTTCGTCAGGACTGTATTTTGATACACAAATGCATTCGTTTTTACACCTTTCTCACAAAAATGTACCTCTGTTAAGCCCTAATAAGAAACTCCCAACCATACCATGAGCCAGGATGGAAAATGACCTCGTTGGACACGCGGAATACGGTTGCTCGCTTCTTCACTACTGTGTACGTACACCTTATCATTTTGTTTGTTGTAGCTCTCTTCTACGATAAAAAAATTTTCATCCGAAAAAAGAATTTCCCGATATTTTTTTCCCGCGTACCGCTTCAACAAAGCGCGGCATCTCTTCAGTCTCAGGTCCATTAGACGAGCATTCAAACGATGTCCTGTTTTTCTTCGATATACCCGAAGCCCTAAGTCTTCATTTAACACCCTTTTCACCGTGGTTCTGCTTAACTCCATCTGAAGGGCCAACAGTTTCTGCTTACGTTTGGGATTTCTTTGAATTCGCGCCTTCACAGCTTTTATCACTGCTGGAGTCCTAACAGACCGAGGGCGACCACTTCTTGACCTGTCATCTACACTAGAGTCTTCATTGTATCGTTTGATGGTACGATAAACGAATCTTTTGGTTATATTCAAATTTTTCAGTACGTTAAAAATTTGAATTGGCGCGTAACCGCAACGATGCAACGCAATAACTGCAACACGGTCTTCTTTAAGCGTCCACTCCATATTTAAAAATGAGTAAACTTCTAAAAGTATACATTTTTATTTTCATGAACAATTCGACATTCGAATTCAATAAACTTTTTTGTGGCCAGCATTCTAAAAGAAAAGTTTTTACTGTGTGACAATACTTATGACCTGACTAGGTATATCCGCCTATATAGTGTTGTTTGCTTGTTTATGCTTTGTCCATACTGTTGATTTATTATGTGTATGTAAGTATATTGGAATATATATCATAAAATGATTTCATATTATATTTGACATATTATATTTAATTTATCTATTTATTGTATGTATGCATTTTGTATAATAAATAGTACACCGCAACATACCTGCTGTAACTTCATCTGTCCTGAATTTCGGGTAACTAAACGGTTGTCTGCAAAAAATCGCGCCTATTGTACGAACGTATCTGCTTATTGTAATGTACTTTCTAATGTAAATTGTTGTGCAAAAAACTATGTTCTCTCTCTCTCTCTCTCTCTCTCTCTCTCCCTCTCTCCCTTTCACCGTAAAGGCTCTTCGTAAACACATGCTAAACGGTATATATTTTGTTTATTGTATGTATATATTTTCTATAATTATGTATTATCTATAGTACACCGCAACATGCCTGCTATATTTTTATATTTTCCAGAATTTCTGTAAATTAAACGGTTCTCTGGAAGAGATTTTAGCGATAAGACCGCCTATTGTACAAATGTATCTGCTGTTTTTTATTGTATTTTGAATGTAAATTGTGTTTTGGTGTGCAATTAAGTGTATTCTCTCTCTCTAATCTTGATAAATTGGTATCCATCACAGCATTCGAACAACAGCGTAGGCGCAGCGCTCGATGTTAGTTGGTACTAGCGATGTACTCATTACGGTATTAAGGGTGTATTCGAAAAGGTTCAGATTTTATTAAACCATTCTCAGGCCAGAGGTCACCTCCTCGCCAAGACTGATCCTTTGGGCCTATCTCTAGCCGCTAGTTATATCATGAAGTCCAAGAACGCCACATTGGAAACCAAAGGACTTGAGTGTCGCATTGTATCTCGTGAGATTGGTAGAGTATTGTGTTAGTATTAAATAATTGTATAATATAAAATTAACGATATAGAAGGCACTGCCTATTTCGAAGTAAAAACACCTCCAGTAGACTTTGAACAGGAAAGCAGATTGAAGATTTGACACGTACACACAGAAACTTGCTTTTTTTTTTGGTCAGGAGAAAATCGCCGGACTCCCACCCTCCACTGGGGATGGCGGGCGGGGTATGTCGGAGTCGAACCGACTAAAACCTCCTGTCGCTCAACAACTCACGTCAGAGCCTCACATAAGACAGAACTTATGAAAAGGCAAAGGGGGTGAGTGGAGCGTTTAGTGCGGAGCACATCTCTCCCATCACCCTCCCCCTCGAGGCTCCGGACCGGCGGTCGTCGGCGCCAAGCCCACTAGTCCTCTCGGTCGGCAGGCTATCCGAAGCCCGCCTAGATGCTGCCGGTTACAGCAGAACCTTGTTTGAGCTAATTTATATTTTTCTTGTCACAGCTTAAGTTTTTTCTCGTCTACCCACAAGCAAGCGTTAATTTTTAGCGGTGTCCGCTGCATAGATAATACACTTAAGTCCGCTGTGTAAGTTCAGCTTTTCCCGTATAGCATAGCAGACTTCTCAGTCTGATACTTATTCTATCTATAATACATTTTAATTATTATTGACGCAAATTCTTTCTATAAATACTGCGCTTACACATGTTCGAATTTTTCTGTTATAATGCGACCTCTTGTTTTTATAGACCTGTTATTATAGAATTACTTCTTGTTTTACTGGCGGTAGGACCTCTTGTAAGTCCACATGGGTAGGTACCACCACTCTGCCTATTTCTGCCGTGAAGCAGTAATGCGTTTCGGTTTGAACGGTGGGGCAGCTGTTGTAGATGTCTATGGGCTCCGGTAACCACTTAACACCAGGTGGGCTGTGAGCTCGTCCACCCAAGCAATAAGAAAAAAGAAACCATAGATGAAACACTGAGAAAACGGATTGGGCTCGTCCAACCATCTAATGAATAGAAAAATAACGTTTTACAGGCGAGAAACACATGGATATGGTATTCAAGTTACCTGACAGAACATGCATAGGCGGCACTGAAACCGAACTATCTCTAAGGTAGCTACGAACTTAGTTAACTTGGGTAGACCTTTGATGATGTATGGCGCTGTTGCTTTTGTCTTTACTTTTGTTTTTGAAGTGAAACTTCTTTAGGCGCGTTGAAAGTAAAATTTAACTCGCGACACATTCGTTACGGCTAGAGAGGAAAGATACAATTTAGGGCGAGCGAGAGTGACAAAATAGAGCGTCTCGCGAAACACTCGACCGTGGAGAGGGAAAGGACAAAGCGAGCTTAGTCGTTTCTCATACACAGCATTCCCTATTACAAGAGTAATTTGCAAGTTGCACGCGCACAATTTTCTTTTTTTAATAAACATTTAAACTTACAATAAAGCCAACATTCAAATATTGCTTAGATGAGTGGACGAGTTCACAGCCCACCTGGTGTTAAGTGGTTACTGGAGCCCATAGACATCTACAACGAAAATGCGCTACCCACCTTGAAATATAAATTCTAAGGTCTCAGTATAGTTACAACGGCTGCCCCACCCTTCAAACCGAAACGCATTATTGCTTCACGCCAGAAATAGGCGGGGTGGTGGTACCTACTCGTACGCAAATTATAATTTTGCGGGTTCGATTTTTATTACACGATGTTATTCCTTCACCGTGGAAGTCAATCGTGAACATATGTGAAGTGCGTATTTCATTAGAAAAATTGGTACCTGCCTGTAGGATTCGAACACCGTTGCATCCTCGATACGAATGCACCGGACGTCTTTTCCTTTAGGCCACGACGACGACGAATTAGCGGGTGTTTGATATTCAATAATTCGCTTGGAACCTCTGGGTCTACGGAGGGACTTCGGTTCTCTCTGTGTTTTATACCGTATAGCCTATGGGGAATGCTCTGAGGAATTATTCGAGATGAACCTCTCATCTCCTTTTTATCATCGCACCTCCCGCCATCGGAGCAGAGTTCATCCATATTATCTGGAACCGCTGCGTTCATCGACAGTGCGTTTCCAAAGATCTTATTTGCCACGTACCATCCGGCTTTGGAATGAACTCCCCTCCACATGACATGTTCATCAAACTTCTTCAAACTTGCGGAGAGTACTTTATGATAGACAGCGGCTTGGCTCTGCCCCTGGCATTGCTGACGTCCATGAGCGACGGTGACCACTTACCATCAGGTGGGCCGTATGCTCGTCTGCCTACAAAGGCAATAAAATAATAAAAAATAATAATGCTATATTGTTCTGATGCCCAGAGAAATAATACATCGTCTGGAGAACGTATACTGTCGGTCGATCGGCACCGAGTACTTGCATCTCTTTGACATTGACTGCGTCAATTTCATCAGAGAACGAATGGAGACGCCCGGATCTCTAGACAAATCGGTCGAAGAGAAACGTCTCATTATGCGGAGACTTACAAAGGCTGTGTTGTAAGATTATCTATATATTAATATGTGAAGCAAAAACTTTGTATCCCTTTTTACGAAAATTGCGCGAACGGAGGAGTATGAAATTTTCCACACTTATAGAGAATATAGAGAAGAAGTGCAAAATGCTAATATTTTTTTAAAATAATGCTTAAAAGATACATTAAATCAATAAAGAAAACATTACACACACTACATACCATGTATTTGACGCACACACGCATGCATACTATTCATTGTCAAACTTTTGTTCTTGACGTCTGTTGTCAAATTGAGAATAGATTAAATATTGTTTGTCTTTAATAATATTTTTTATAGTGTAGCCTTGGCGAAATTTGTGATTATAGAAGTATAAAATACAATCATAATAGTGTACAAACTTACAATTCCAATTAATTATAGTCGAATTTTGACTACTGCGGGACCTCTAATTAGATTTTAAACCATATGTTATGAGTTATGATGAATTTGGCTTTAATCTAATTATATTACAAAGCCCACGGGAAGATATGACTAGAAGAATACTTCCACTTAGCTTGATTTAAGATCAATTTCTCAGGTAGGTACATACTACAATAGGTAAATACCACAGTGCCCCAAGAATTCCTTTAAATTTTTTTAAGCTACCTTAATATTCAAACCTTTATTACCTTTATTACCAATTTGTTTATTAGCATCGGAGACAACTTACCGTCTATCTCATAGGTGTAGTAACCATCGCTCATGAGGATCAGAAATTCATGCGACAAAATAAAGTTGAGCCGCGCATTTCAAAGAACTTTGTGATTAAAAATCTAATAAAATTCTAGTTTAGAAAAATACTTTGCCACAAAATGGCCTGCGGAAAAACGGTTCGGACTGGAAGGCGGTGAGAGTATGGTCGTGATGCTGGAGGAGATCGTAGACACGAGCACTAAGCTTGGCGTTGAGTCAATTGTCATGGCCATGCAGCACCGAGGTAAAAAACAGCAAATAATCATAGGTACACTGAAAAATTGTTCAAAAAATTAGGTAAATAGTTTATTTACTGGTGGTAGGACTTCTTGTGAGTCCGTACGTGTAGGTTTTTTTGTTTATTGCTTAGATGGGTGGACGAGCTCACAGCCCACCTGGTGTTAAGTGGTTACTGGAGCCCATAGACATCTACAACGTAAATGCGCCACCCACCTTGAGATATAAGTTCTAAGGTCTCAGTATAGTTACAACGGCTACCCCACCTTTCAAATCGAAACGCATTACTGCTTCACGGCAGAAATAGGGAGGGTACCACCACCCTTTGTGGTGGTAGGTATTTCGATTGAAATACGTACTCAACAAATGTTCACGATTGATTTCCACGGTGAAGGAATAACATCGTGTAATAAAAATCAAACCCGCAAAATTATAATTAGCGTAATTACTGGTGGTAGGACCTCTTGTGAGTGCGCGGGTGGGTACCACCACCCCGCCTATTTCTGCCGTGAAGCAGTAATGCGTTTCGGTTTGAAGGGTGGAGCAGCCGTTCGGCGCGCACTGCGGTACCGTAACTTTCGTGTAGTCGGTGTGGTGGAGCTCGATGGGGTTTAGTCGGTAGTCGTTCTGCGGGGCAAGTGCTTCGCGCGCCTTTTTCAAGGCGTAGTCTCCTGTGAGAAACTGGGGGAGGTGAAGGACCTCGGCCCTTCTCTTCTCCCCTTCTTCCTCTCAGGAGGCGCCGGAGTCCGACATAACCCGGTCCGTTGCCCCCCTCGACCGGGTATACGTAAATGGATTCCCCAGGGTTAAAAAAAAAAGGGTGAGGCAGCCGTATAACTATACTTGAGACCTTAGAACTTATATCTCAAGGTGGGTGGCGCATTTACGTTGTGGATGTCTATGGGCTCCAGTAACCACTTAACACCAGGTGGGCTGTGAGCTCGTCCACCCATCTAAGCCATAAGAAATAAATAAAAAAATATGTCTATGGGCTCTGGTAACCACTAAATACCAGGTGGGCCGTGAACCTCACTACACATCTATGCAATAAATAATTGCACAATGCCTATTTGCAGGTCGTTTGAACATGTTGGTGAACGTATGCCGCAAACAACTAACTGATATATTCGCTCAGTTCAAGCCGATGGAACCGAAGGAGGCGGTTAGATATTTAAATAATTTTGCGCTTAAAATTTAAACGCCTTTCTAATTTGGCCGCGTATACTGTATAGAGACCGTTGTATTGTGAAAACGGAGACCTTAAAACTCATGTCTCGAGGTGGGTGGCGGAATTTTAGATGTCTATGGGCTTAGGTAACCACTTAATCAGATGGCCCGTGAGCTCGACCACACATCTAAGCAAGGTAAGCCATAGGTAAGGTGGTGATACCTACCCGTGCGGGCTCAGAAGACGTCAACCACAAGTAAAAAAAGCGCACTGTGTTGATGTTTAAAGAGTCCTCAAGTGTGGTAGGCGTCTTCTGAGCCCACACGGATAGGTATCAGCGGTTATATATACTAATATATAAATCTACAGTGGTTTTTACGGATGTTCCGATATAACTACTGAACCGTGCATCCGATTGACTTGAAACTTGGTATCCATGTGAAAATACATGTACTTAATGGATAGGCTAATATTTATATGAGTGTTGGACTCCCTAATAATAATAACAATAAATAATATTGTTAATTTTAAATGCGGGCGAGTACGGCTAGTTTTTTATATGAATAGAGTTTTCCTGTTCTGATATCGCGTCAAGCTTTGAAAACCGCTTCCTTACGAAACCAGCCTCAATTATTCCAGGGCTCCGGCGACATCAAATATCATCTCGGCACGTACATCCATCGTTTTATTCGGCGCACAAACAAGTACATCAAGGTCTCGATGAGCGCGAATCCTTCCCATCTCGAGGTGGTGTCCCCCGTGGTGGTCGGGAAGACCAGAGCCGAACAATACTGGAAAGGGGACAATAATGGTGACAAGGTTCTTATTTATTGATTACTAGCTGACCCGGCAGACTTCGTAGTGCCTCAATCGATAAATAAAAGACCTAAGCTTTTGTATAAAATAAACTTAAAACAAACAAAAGGAATACGTCTGACGGAGGACACATCAAAAGGAAAACAAAAATATAATTTTTATTTAATTCCGAGCATTTTCATATTTATCTACCTTTTAAACCTTCTGTGGACTTCCTCAAATAATTCAAAACCAAAATTAGCCAAATCGGTCCAGCCGTTCTCGAGTTTTAGCGAGACTAACGAACAGCAATTCATTTTTATATACATAGATATATATAAGATAAGATAAAATATTGATTGATTATTACTATATGTTTTCGTTATTCGACAATAGATGGCTTATAAATTACACTTCTCAAGCGTTCCCGATAGTACTAGTTCTTTTGATATTCGTTTCTGCTATTCGATGACAGATGGCGTTACTCGTACCGACATAACCGAAGGAATCTGGCGAAAATCTGAATCACGCAACAACATTTGAAGCAATCGTCCGTATTTAAAAGTTCCGAACGCTAACATTCGGTCCGTCTTTTTACATAACAAAGACGGTCGCTTGGTGTGAAATATTCCCTATGTAGCAGTCTCTTTATTTTTAAATTCTAGTGTCCTGGAAGAACTAGGCGTCTCCTCAAGACTCTCCACCATTTGCCTACGGAGGATTTTAGAGTTTTTCGGTCACGTTGCGAGGAAAAAGGGTGACAATCTCGAAAGACTTCTCATCACCGGCAAAGTGGAAGGAAAGAGGCCTAGGGGGCGTGGTCCCATGCGCTGTTCCGATCACATTAAGACGACTTTGGAATCCAGCATCAATGTCGCTATCCACTGCGCGGAGGACAGGAGTGAATGGAGGAACATAGTCCTAACAAAACTGCTCAGTAAAGGTCACGACCCTCAGAACTCAGGAATACGACGCACGGAGGAGGAGGAGTGTCAATAAAAATTCATTGCGAATTATATCCATTCCTACACAACCTATAGGATTAATATACGCTATATAGCGTCCCGCACATCTTTAATGTCCTCCGTTTCATTACCCAGCCTAGAACTGGTATTATAATTAACTTCAATATTACTTTGTGACTAGGTAATGGCGATAATAATGCACGGAGACGCAGCGTTCTCTGGCCAGGGCGTTGTGTACGAGACGATGCATCTTGGAAACCTTCCGGCTTTTACCACACACGGCTCAATACACATTGTCTGCAACAACCAGATCGGGTACACGACGGATCCTAGGTTCGCGAGGAGCTCCCCTTACTGCTCTGGTAATAGTCAAAGAACAAAAATTAAATAGGTTTAATTAAAAAAATATATGGGCCGTGGTGATCTTGGTTAATAAAATTATTGTATCGTCATCGGTTATTGACACGTGTGCAAATTTTCAAGTTAATCGAACGTCTTCTATTTGGTAAAACGATACCTATATAGTCAACACTTCAATAAAGCGGCACGACACGACTCGAGAATCCTCTCATCGTGGCCGCCGGTAACTACATTCCTGATCCTGCGGACCGAATGGTAAACAGTCCACGTCATCAAAACGCGTCATTTCGGATCCTCCCGATCCACTCACGTTGCTTGTAGATACCTCAACAACGGTCATCGTTCTTGTCGAACCCATCGCTTACGACGAAGGGCTCGGCGAGTAAATTACACAGTCCACTGAGTTTCTCGCCGGATCTTCTTAGTGGGTCGCGTTTCCGATACGGTGGTAAATTCTGCGAAGCACGGCTGTTGCTAGAGTTCGTGTTAGCAATATCGTCAGGTTTGAGCCCCGTGAGCTCATCTACTAGTTAAGGTTACGCTGATATGGTCTCTCTAGACCATCAGCAAAAAGTCAATACTTATATACAAGTCAAACTAGTAAAGGCTTGCTGAAAGTGGGTTGTACTTATATACCCAGACGTGGCGAAGTGCGTGGACGCTCCCGTGTTCCACGTGAACGCTGATGACGCGGAGGCCGTGGCGCACGTCGCGAGGGTCGCCATCGAGTACCGCTGCAAGTTCAAGAAGGACGTCGTGCTGGATCTGGTCTGCTACAGACGCTTCGGGCACAGCGAAGAAGACGAGCCCATGTTCACTCAACCTTTCATGTACAAGAAGATTAAGAGCATGCAAACTGGTAATTAGAATGCTATTTAAGATGTTGTGGCCAAAAATGTACGCTATCAACACATTGTCATACACTTTGACTGGTGGTAGGCCCTCCTGTGAGTCCGCACGGGTAGGTACCACCGCCCCGCCTATTTCTTCCGTGAAGCAGTAATGCGTTTCGGCTTGAAGGGTGGGGCAGCTGTTGTAGCTATACTGAGACCTTAGAACTTATATATCAAGGTGGGTGGCGCATTTACGTTGTAGATGTCTCTGGGCTCCGGTAACCACTTAACACCAGGTGGACTGTGAGCTCGTCCACCCAGCTAAGCAATAAAAAAATAAAAAAATGTTCCATTTGCTTACAGGAGCATAATGTTCTGTAATGAGTGGCAGTAGTACCTCTATAGCTTCCTAATTCAATAACTACTAATCGAAATTGTGAACGTTGGTGACAGGTCTTGATGTAAGTCTATGTTTAGTTATAGTTACAACGTATATAATAGTAATAACTTGAGTTGACTTATCTTATAGTTGATAAAATCTATGGCGAGAAACTGAAGTCAGAAGGTATAGTGACGGATGCCGATGTCAAGGGTTGGGAGAAAGAGTACATGGACACGCTAAATCGGCACTTTGAGCTCGCCAAGAAGGTCACCAAACTAAGCATTATGGATTGGATCGATACTCCATGGACTGGTTTCTTTGAGGCCAGAGATCCTAAGAAGGTAAGGTTTCAATCAAAAATGTTCATTCAACTTGTAAAATAAAAAAAAAAGTATATTCGTTATACTAATGGAAACAAGAAAACAAGTCGTCTAATTGATAATATTTGTTTATATATGTTTTATATGTATATATTTATGATATGGATATGTATATATTTGTGTATATCTATATATTTATGTATATGTATTTATTTAAGTACGAGCATTTGTATCTATAAATATTATGTATGTTATATATACACATATGTTTAAGTAATATCACCTTCACACTACACCTACCAAGCTTCATCTCTGCACTCCCCTAAGGTAGACTGTTAGAGGATGCCTATGGCATTAAGTCCGCCTTTATACTTTCTAGTATAAGAAGTTATAAATAAATAAATAAATAATAATAAAAACAAGGAAGGGAAACGGAATTTGCTAAATAAATCCTTATATATCTTAATAGCTGCTTCTGAACAAGATAATTTTGTAAAACTAGTGATTAAAATCATGGTTTTGAATCTAAAGAACAATGTTCTAGGTTGAAGAAACAGGTATAAGCGAAACTTCAATAAATACAATCTCTCGACATTTCTGCAAGGCTCCTGAACCGTGGGCCTTTGAAGTTCATAAAGGTGTGAACAGGATTTTAGCCAATCGAGAGAAAATGGTAAGTTGCCTCTTGTTTTAATACTGCTAATAATAACTTTTGTAATTAAAACAAAGTAATGCGCCACCCACCTTGAGATATAAGTTCTAAGGTCTCAAGTAATAGTTACAACGGCTGCCCCACCCTTCAAACCGAAACGCATTACTGCTTCACGGCAGAAATAGGCGGGGCGGTGGTACCTACCCGTACTGACTCACAAGAGGTCCAACCACCAGTAATTACGCAAATTATAATTTTGCGGGTTTGATTTTTATTACACGATGTTGTTCCTTCACCGTGGAAGTCAATCGTGAGCATTTCTTGAATACGTATTTCATTAGAAAAATTGGTACCCGCCTGAGATTCGAACACCGGTGCATCGCTAGATACGAATGCACCGGACGTCTTATCTGTTAGGCCACGACGACTTCAAAAAGTTTCAAACATTAAAATAGATGTAGGCTATTTCTTTCACATAATAGGAATTGACTCCGGACTTTATTAAAACATCTGATCGTTAAAAGGTTAATGAAGGGGTCGCTGATTGGGCCATGGGAGAAGCCCTGGCCTTCGGGTCTTTATTACGAGACAAAATACACATACGTTTCACTGGTGAAGATGTCGAACGTGGAACTATGGCACACAGGTTAAAATAGCTTTGGTTGAATAATATTACGGATTGGTTTTGTATTGCCCTAAAACAGAATTCCATTTGTTTGTAATCCTGTCTTAAAATAGATTATTTATTTATTTTCTGCCTCCCAGATTTCTTTTTATTTTTATATTTTTTTATTTTTATTTTTTTTTATTGCTTAGATGCTTGGACGAGCTCTCAGCCCACCTGGTGTTAAGTGGTTACTGGAGCCCATAGACATCTACGACGTAAATGCGCCACCCACCTTGAGATATAAGTTCTAAGGTCTCAGTATAGTTACAACGGCTACCCCACCCTTCAAACCGAAATGCATTACTGCTTCACGGCAGAAATAGGCGGGGTGGTGGTACCTACCCGTGCGGACTCACAAGAGGTCCTACCACCAGTAATTATTACGCAAATTATAATTTTGCGGGTTTGATTTTTATTACACGATGTTATTCCTTCACCGTGGAAGTCAATCGTGAACACTTGTTAAGTACGTATTTCATTAGAAAAATTGGTACCCACCTGCGGGATTCGAACACCGGTGCATCGCTCGATACGAATGCACCGGACGTCTTATCCTTTAGGCCACGACGACTTTCGAATTCGACTTTCTGATTTCGAAGAAAACAAATTTCAACTTTTAATGGGTAGAATGTAAATGGGGAAATTATGTTATGTAGTTTAGAAAACACTAGTATTGTTTTTTTAGCAAATAAGAATTTACTGGTAGACTGGTAGATTGAGAATCGTGTTTCGTTGAGAATTTAAGGTGATCGAAGAGTTTACTGAAGAACAAAGTGAAATATTCTTTGATCATGACTTGGTGTTCGGTAAATCCTTGTATACAATAAATACCTTATAATATTATTAAAACAAAATAACGGTAATTTTCCATTCCTTCCTCGTTTTTTTCACACGAACTTATTTGGAGGGCCAAATAAGTTCGTGTGTCATGAAAATCTGCGACCACAACTGTATAGTTTACAAATAGGTATACTCCACCTATTCAACTCTCGGCGCCGTTAGACCCTACTAATTCAAACGCCTGCAACAGCCAAAGTACAGGAGATTGTAATACTTAGCACATAGCATCAGCACGCTGAGTTTCTAGCCGGACTTTCCAAGTTTCAGTACCATCTCGATGGTAGATTCATACGCGAAGCAGCTTCTCTTGAGCTGATAGGTTTCGGGCAGCTAGCAATTCCAAGGCTAAACCCCCGAACTCGCCAACCCGTCCGTTGATTCCCCAAAAAGAAACACTTTTACTAACTTTTATTACCATGTATGTTTTATATCCGTTACGGCAATAGTATGTATTTATGATTATATCGTATTCATCACATTGTGTTAGACGGACCTAATAAATATGTAGTTGAACATAATTCCCCGGCAGGCACCATGTTTACCATCATCAGGGTGTCGATGGCGCTACCTACAGAGTCCTAGATGTTTTATATCCGGACCAAGCAAATTACGCCTTGCACAACAGCTCCTTATCGGAATTTGGTAAGTTTTCATGAATATGATTTCTTCTTTAACGCAAAATTAAACTGTGGGATGAATTACTCTTGATCTTGGCATCTCGAAAAGACGGCCATATTAATATAAATAGTAATAAATACCCTTGACACAGTCAAGCTCAAATCACTATTTCTTTTTCGTAACACTCTTGTCAGAGCGGTCGTGGTCGTCATTCGGTATCATAGCTGTGGGCAGATGTTATGCGCCTCACGAGCAATCGTGACTTCTTCCGGTTTGTGGTGAGCCTGGTACACTCATGCAAACAACCGCCAACTGCGAACTTGACTTGGTCGGTCCATCACATGGGCAGCTTCCACGTAGTCTGGTGCTGTGGTCACTGAGGTCAAATCACAGTGATCATAAAAAAAAAGACAGATAATTAAATACAGAGTATTACAATCCTTCTTAAAAGCCAAGCCAAATAGCTTCCATAGTAAAGTAGGCAATGTCGTATCATCTGTCTCAGAAAATATCAATGTTTACTAAACGATTTTTATGGATAAGCCCATAGACAAACGACAAACGTGTATATATTAGTGTGTAGTGTTAATTATAATATTAGTAAATATCATAGTGGCCATTATAATATTAATTAATGGCTATTCTCAAAGCTAGTATCTTCCTATTCGCTGGTAGCCTAAGAGGTTATTCCAGCTACGCCCGACGTGTAGATGAGCTCACGGGCTCAAACTGAGAGAATTTGTTAACACCAGCCCTAGCATGAGCAGTACTTCGCAGAATCTACCACCGAATCGGAAACGCGACCCACTGAGAAGATCCGGCGAGAAACTCAGTGGGTTAGTTCGCAGGCCCAAAGGCCGCTTGAAAGGCTTAAAAGCACGAGTGAATCCGGGAGATCCGATAAGACATGTTTCAGGCGACGGCGGCTTTGCGTTGCCCCGTCGCGATCGTATTTATAAGAAACCTTTGAATTAATTATTATATAATTTATCGCAATCCAGGTATACTAGGATACGAAGTTGGCTATTCGTATTCAAGTCCTCAGCTGCTGACGATATGGGAAGCGCAGTACGGTGACTTTGCCGACACGGCCCAACCAGTTTTTGACACGTTCATCTGTAATGGGGAGAGCAAATGGGTTTGCCAATCAGGGATCGTGGTGCAGCTACCTCATGGGGTCGATGGCGCTGTGAGTACTGTAGCCGCACCAGCCGTGACGCTATTGTTTTATTTGCGTATATGAACTAAACCTTGCTGCTCGCTTGATTTTCGTGCCAAGACGCGATCGCTGGAATTTCCAAGGTAAAAAGCCCAATTTAGTCTGGCATAAGTTCCATATCTAAGATTTCGATCTGGCTGTGTAAACTAAGTGGTCAGATTCAAGCTAAGCACGATTCAAGTTAGCTAATGCTAACTATATCCTCTAGTATAAAATAGAGATAGACCAATGCAGCATACGCATTGTTCACAACCCCTTTTTGCATGTAATGTACTTAATAGCTAGAGTGTCACAGCATGTACGGATCTTACGCCTTCAGTCTGGAAATAATTTGTGAACCTGCGTTAAGAAGATGCGTGTTTAGTAACATATTTTTAAATAGCCTGTTTTTGGGATTCGAACACCAATACAATCACATCGCTCGATAAGAATGCGCCGAGCTCGTCTTATCCTCGTCTTATCCTTTATGGTCACGATGAGCTCAAAATGCTCGGTTTTCAAAAATACAAAATCTAGGATAAACTGATTATGGTGTAATAAAACTTGCCGTTTGTAGGGTTAGTGTGTTTTCACCTATTACTTTTTATATTTAGGGACCGGAACACTCTTCCGGACGCGTCGAGAGATATTTGCAAGCTTGCGATGACGATGAAGATAACATTCCTGACTTGGACGACAAGGAAATGGCGTGTGAGTTTTATAAATATTATGTGACGTTTAATAAAATAATTTTATCAAATTTAAATTAAAGAGGAAAATACCTACGTACGGAATTCTGAAATGGATCTACCAGCAGCGGCGAGGCAAGAACTTAATTTGATGTGAGTAGTCTACATTTCACTAGGCACTCTTCTCTTATCCCAACATGCATCGGTTAAATGTTGATCGCTACTATTAAATTCGTTGTTCGCTGTAAATTCCTTTTTTTATTGCAATCATTTCGACAGTGTGATGGTTAAGTAAGTAACGAACAACAAACAGTAATTTTGCATTAGCAACTTCTTTTTCTCCACCTTATCCCACTAGGTAGGGTCGGCGCAGCTAATTTTTCTCTTCTATTCTCTTCTCAGCCGTCATCTCAAAACTCACCCCTCTCTCTCTCTCATATCGTCATTCACACACTCCATCCATGTTTTCTTCGGTCGACCTATTACGCCTCTACCTTGCACTACCATTTCCATACATCTCCTAGTCACATACATCTTGTCTCTACGCATCACATGATCATACCACACTAACCGTCCGCTCTTTAATTTGTTTTTAACAGTAACATTTAAACTTAAATTTGTTTGCTTACAACTTATTCGTCACGTTTACGGCTCTTATCTAATACTAAATTTAGTATCGCTGAGGCACCGGCGCGAGGCCCTTGGTCTTTGAGGCCATGATCCTATGGACCTCGTCGCCCTCCTTAACCCCCCCTCTGGGTAGGTACCAACGTTCCACCAACTGTACCAAATTGGGAACTTTGTAGTTGATGCGATTCCTTGGACCATATTATCCCATAATTACGACAGTCATTCGTGGGCACACGACAGTCACTTAATCCGCGTGGTATCTCTTTTTTTTTTTTATATACTTCAAAAGGAATTTCTCCATGTGTTAATTGTTCAGTACCAAACACAGGATTTAAGGTCTTAGGATTATTTTGCAGTGAAGCAGTTACGTTCGGCCAATTGGATAGTATGCAATGTGACGACGCCAGCAAACTACTTTCATTTGATCCGGCGTCAGATCGCTCTGCCCTTCCGGAAGCCAGTGATATTGATGACGCCGAAGGTCGGCCTTAAACACCCGTTCTACAGATCGAAGTTTTCAGAGTTCTTACCTGGTACTTGTTTCCAGAGGTGAGGTTGTGACTACTAATATATTGTATGGTTTCAAAGGTAAAGAAATAACTTAATTAATTAGGAAGTACCTACACTGTATAAGTACTTACATATGAGGCCGTCAGCCCAAAAGTGGCCTAAGCTTACCTGAGTACTATAGTAAATATAGAGGCAATGAGGTCTGAATTTACTTTTACACTGCTTCATATGCAAAAACAAAACGCGCCAAAATAATGTTGACCAAGCCATCTATTTCTATGGGCGAAACTAGGGATAGGCCGGTTTTTCATCAAAATTTCTTATTTTTTAAATAAATTGCAATATAGTAGAACTACAGATATGGAAATGTAGGATATGCCACATTTGTGCTGACGGCCTCATATATGTTTCTTTAAAAAAGTTTCTAAAGAGTCCCGATTATTGGTTATTGATGTTCGTGAGCGACGGTGACACACCATCAGCTAAGCTGTGTGCTCGACTATTGGAGGCAAATAAACTTCGATCTGCAAACAACCTTTTTTATTTCAATCCATATAGTTTTTTTTATTCCTTAGAGGGGAGGACGAGCTCACGGCCCACCTGGTGTTAAGTGGTTACCGGAGCCCATAGACATCTATAACGTAAATGCCGCCACTCGTCTTGAGACATGAGTTGTAAGATCTCACTTTTAACAGTACAACGGCTGCCCCGCTTTTCAAACCGAAATGCATTACTGCTTCACGGCAGAAACAGGCAGGGTGTGGCACCTACCCGTCCGGACTCGCAAGATGTCCTACCAACAGTGTTTGGAGGGTGGCGTAAATTGCTTAACTGCGAGAAAAAGACATATAAGGGATTTTATGACCTGGTAACTAAAACCTTTAAGTCATGTCTTATTTTAATTTTTATACTTTTTTTTATGAAAAATGATAATATGGAGTGAAATGAAAGAAAATAAAGATATTAATTTGAGATATTAATCAACTGGGATGTAATTAAATGAGATGAGATGATATGGGATGACATATAATCTCAGTAAAATGGTGGTGATTTACTGAGATTTTGTCAGTGGACTTTTTTGAGGATCCCGAGAAGTTACATCCAGCGGTTTTGTTTCATTTTCCCACATTTGTGCACTTTCACAAATATTAAACAGTTAATAAACCACCGTTATTACACATTTAAACCTGAAGAAACACTAAATAGACAAAATAAAACAAATCACACAACTTCAATATCCGCGTTCCAGCCAAAAAGTCCGCTAGAACAAGGAATTCACTCATATCATAGATAATGTAATTCATTTAGACAAGACTTTGCACCCACAGAGCGATACCAGAAGCCGGTCCGGCGTCCAAGAAGCCGGAGTGCGTAAAGAAACTGCTCTTTTGTTCGGGCAAAGTCGCGATAACTATCGACGAACTACGAAAGGAGAAGAAACTCGAGGACCAAATAGCGATGTGCAGGATCGAGCAGCTGTTTCCGTTTCCTTACGACATCGTGCTCCAGGAGTTCTGCAAGTACGAGTGCGCGAAGGTGTACTTCTGTCAGGAGGAGCACAAGAACCAGGGGCCGTGGCTCTTCGCTAAAGTACGCCTCGAGAACTTGTTCGGAAAGAAGATTGAGTTAGTATTATATTTGTTACTAGCTGACCTAGCAGACTTCGTAGTGCCTCAATCGATATATAAAAGACCTAAGCTTTTGTATAAAATAAACATAAGACAAACAAAAGGAATCCGTCCGACGGGGGCCACATAAAAGGGAAAACAATTTTTTTATTTTTATTTCATTCCGTGCATTTTCTTAATTATATACCTTTTAAGCCTTCCCTGGACTTCCACAAATAATTCAAGACCTAAATTAGCCAAATCGGTCCGGCCGTTCTCGAGTTTTAGCAAGACTAACGAACAGCAATTCATTTATATATATATAGATAAGTTTATATAAGCATGCAAAGTAAATGCTGCTTTCTCACCTGAGATTAACGTCGAAGTTTTAATTGCATACAAATGGTGATTAGGTACTAGCTCTACCTATGTACTTTGTGGTAAAAATCATTAGCTAGCTACCTTTGTGCTCTCTGAAAACCAACTGTAGCAGTAATTTAGTAATTTACAAGTAAATATATTGTAATTTTTATTTAATTATATGATACCTTTATAATAATTACACTCTTATTTTGGAAGCCGTTCTTGAATCCGTGGATTTCATGTAGGTAATCTTTAGGAAAAAAGAGAAATACCTTTGTGAAAAACAAAAATGATTATATTTTGCAAAAAAAAGGGTAGGTACCTACGCGAGCTCTCGACCCACCTAATGCTAAGTTCTAAGTTCATCCACACTACAACGCGAATACCACACTCGAACTTGAGACATGAGTTGGATTCTCGATTATATTATGCACCAGCTGTTCCACTGCTTATAGTCGTCGTGAAGTAGGCTTGTTCTTGCTCGGACACTGAACGGAGCGATCCGTACTAGGACAATTTGTCAGATGTCCTAATTCAGTCTTTTAGTACATTTAGTACAGTTTAGTACACTGAAGGAATAAGAATCATATTTTTATTTTCCTTCATACTTCGCAGGCTTAGAACTGTCATTCTATTCAATATTTTAGTACATTTAGTACAGTTTAGTACACTGAACGAATAGTGAATTATATTTTGATTTTCCTTCACAGTTCATACTTTGCAGGTTTAGGACTGTCATTCTAATCAATACCCGTTTATTTTTTTCATTAAGTTATTTAGACATTAAAATATCTGTGATATTTTTTTCTTAATGCATTATATAAGATATCGAAATTTTATAGATATTTGTCGGGTTATTTTAGAATCAGAATGGCGTATTTAAAAATCAAAATAATTACAATCATTTAATTTTCAGATAGATCATGCTTTTTTTATTTTTATTTTTTATATTTATATTAAGTTTTGTAATATGATAGTTTTTAAGACTTATTTTTTTTAAATCTAATAATCGTTTCTGTTCTATAAATAGTTTTTTTTTTTTTTAAATGTTTGTTTGTACTAAAATATTACGTAGGTAGTGTACTAGATTAATGTTTAACATTTTAGTTCATTTCATTCCGGTGTCAAATTTACTGATGAAAATATACTCTAAACTAATGAAAATAAAGTTAATTATGATTTAATTTTACTAGCTTGGAAATCGAGTCCTAAAAACATATTTGAAAAAAAATTGTTAAAAAATAAAGACAATTTCGCAAAATGTTTATACAAAATTAAAAATTAAAATAATCAGTAAATATATAAACATAAAGTTCAAAATTGCTTGATGAATCAGAATTATCAGAGATCAAATTTGGCAAATGAATATTATCATGCGTCTCACTCTTTCATGCACCGATACCATACCATATCGTTGCCGCTCATTCGGTCAAAATCAGTCGCGCTCGCGTTCCGTGTTTCACGTACGACAGAGTACTAAATGAACGATGTCTTAAAAAGGAAAAGGAATAGTTCGTTCCGTTCAGTGTCGGGAATTAATTCCTTTTAGTACATAGTACATGTACTACACAAGCCTATCGTGAAGTCGTCGTGGCCTCGTATCGCCCGATGAACTCGTACCAGGCGTTGCGAGTGTGCTGATGTTCGAATCCCGCAGCTAGGTACCGCAGATATACCTATCTTCTTTCTTTCTAGTGAAATATATACTTATCACTCGTTCACGAATTACTTTCACGGTGAAGGAACAACATCGTTTAATAAAAATCAAACCCGCAAAAATTATAATTTGCGTAATTACTGGTGGTAAGGGTTACGTTTACGGGTAGATACTACCAAACTGTCTATTCCTGTCTTTTTTATTGCTGTGATTTGTGGACGAGCTCACCTCAGGTGTGTAGTGGTTGCTGGTGTCATCAGCTAATGATTTACGGACTAAATATATACTGTTTTATTTCAGATGTATTTCACGCCCGCCCAGTGCAGCATCAGCGACTGGTATAAAATGGATGCATGCTAAAGAATTGAAAGAACTCAAAGAGAAGATTATAAAAATATAATATCTACATACTTTGAGTGTCTGTTACTTTTTGATTGTAAATTATAAAAGTTTTAATTAAATTAACATTGTGTTTTCTTTTTCAATTATTGTACTACAAATCTCGTTTGATTGCTTATTTGTTGTTACTAGAATTACAAAAATGTCGCGACATCAAAAATAGCCAAAAGTAGTCAAGCCTGATCGAGTTTCAATAGTAGTAGTACGTAATTCCCAAAGTAGTCACAATAGTCAATGTCATAGATTATACACTTAATATGTCAATGTGATTCGTAGGTTTCAATCGTGGGCTTAAATATTATGTGAATCATCTATCATTGGTGTCCTGGCTGAACCTTTAGTCGCCCATCTGCCCTGGTAAAACTGAAAAGGCAAACAGTAATCCTTCCTTCCTTCCTCGTGGGTAACGGCTAGATGTTCACGAATCTTGAAAACGAAAAACTTTTCAGCTAGGTATGTGACTCTCAGATCTGTGTTTTTCAACTTGTCAAATTTCCTAGTTGTCATTGAACAAAATTCAAAAAACAAACTGTCATTAACGATCAGCAACCAGCAACATCACTATTCAAATTTAAACATTTTGATGATAAACATTAAGTGTATTATTGTCTACGCACTTTTGAAACTTGTATCTATGTTTTTAACTTCTGTCCATTAATTCAGCTTTATAGAATATACTAATTACTCTCTTCTACCAAGAATTCTGCTCAGCCCATAACAAAGTATAACAATGTCCTCGTATTTTGATTATTTTTGTACGCACATAGAAAAAAATTCGGATACTATTAGAGGAACTTGTAATTCTATGTGCCCAGATGAAGAGGTTATTTTGTAAGTTACTAGATTACAATAAAATATTCAAATACAATTTAAATTAAACTTTATTTTAAGTAATTTTCTTTCTTCTGACTATTATACTTTAATCACTTACTGATTATTGCGTTTATTTTAATCAGTTTTTAACTACATTCATCTCCAAAATTATAATTGTATGTTTAAAGATTAAAAATGTACAAATGGTAAAAAAAATACTTTTATGAATATTAAATAAGTCTTTACCAACGACGTTCACTTACAATTGAGATAATAATCACTTTTTAGAAGAGAAAGGGAGGATTTAGTTCATGTACTGGAGGTACTGGGACCAATAAGAAAATATGTGAAAAGCTACAGTAGATCAGCAGCTGACACCAACATCGCAAAACCGAATCTGCTTAGACCATATTCTGTACTGATTGATACCTTGCATTATTTGCTGCTTGAGTAAGAAATTAAAAGAGTTATAATATATTAACACTGAATCAAGTCAGTGGAGAGAGTTAATAAGGAATTTTTCCTTCTCCAGAGTAACAAAAAGGAAAGAAGTGTCCTCAGTGATGGCTTATGACTTTGTGAATGACAGACTAAGGGCTATAAGACAGGACATGACAATACAGAGATTACCTCCTGAACAATGTGTTAAATTATTGGAACCGATGATTCGTTTTTATGTTTACTATGGATACAAGTAAGATTTATTTGATTCATTAATTTATAATTATGTCCTTTATAATATTAAGTTCTGTGTTGTTAAAATATTACAAATCTGTAGATGCTTGAATGTATTGCCATATATTTTTTCAGTTAAATATACTTTAAAATACATAGTAGAGTATTGTGAACCAACAGGGTTAGCTACTGATAAACTAAAATACCTAATTTTATATTGAGAATTGTTGAGTTAATATTGTTAGAGTTTTACTGGTGGTAGGACCTCTTGTGAGTCTGTGCAGGTAGGTACCACCACCCTGCCTATTTCTGCCGTAAAGCAGCAATGCGTTTCGGTTTGAAGGGTGGGGCAGCCATTGTAACTATACTTGAGACCTTAGAAGTTATCTCAAGGTGGGTGGCGCATTTACGTTGTAGATGTCTATGGGCTCCAGTAACCACTTGACACCAGGTGGGCTGCGAGCTCGTCCACACATCTAAGCAAAAAAAAAACAAAAAGTTTGAGCCACAACATACTGGATTCCTGATACTTTCTGTATGTGTCAAAAGCTCTCATAGACAGTCTCTGCTAACCGCATGTTTATAAGATTAATTTAATAATTGATGATGATGAATAATTGAATTTAGAAAGACAGCTCTAGCTTGAAGTGCCAAAGTGTTTTTATGAATGTTCATTAATATTTTTCTTATTTCAGATTTTCCAATCTTCCTACAAAAGGTTTTGATTCTGACTTGAACAAAAAATATTTATTAGAGTGCATTAAATGGTTTCTAAGTTGCATTGACACAATGGATCTGTCCACTAACAGAAATATTGATTTACTCTCTGATTTTATTTCAAATTTAAACATAAAAAATGTAAGACGATACACATTGGGTTATGACAGAGTTTTAATGGAGTGTTTGTATATATTGTGTAATCTAGATGATGTCCACCCTTTATATAGATATTTGAATTTTTCAAAGGATTTGAAAAGGTAAATTTACAAACTATCCTACAATGTTCTTATGTTTGTAATCCTGATAATGAATTAAAAAAAAATATTTTTATTTTATTATTATGCTTTCATTGAAGCGTACAGACATGTATTGTCTTATGTTCACAAACAAGTTAACTTATAGCCAGGAATAATATTTTGTTACATTAGGCTTTTGCTCTGTGACTGCTATACTGCAAGTTCCAAGATTTTATGATATTTTGCATTTGGTCTCTTAGTGCAGTTAATTTCTTGAAGGGGTGTAAGACTGGTGCAAAAAACCCAGGAGAAACTCTTTCAGGAAAACTGATAGAATAAAATTGTTAAATACACATTAACAAAATTTCAACCCTATCCTGAGAGATGATAAATATTGCCTCATTCAACTAAAATCAATATATTCAATTAAATTTTTTTCAGTGACGCAAGATTAAATTCTGCATTTAAAATTGCGATAGCAAATATGAAAGGAAATTATATTAAAATATTCAAATCAATGAAGACCCTGTGTCCTCTGAGCTATTGTGCTTTGTACACATATATGCCGGTGATGCAAAGGTAATTATTGTTTTTGTATAATAACAAAGGCGTTTGAGGTTTATAACTTCTCAAATACCATTTAACCTTATATTGTAACCTAAATATTTACAAACTAGGGAAAATACGTATAGTCGAAAGTATTTTAGATTTAAAGATTTTATTTTCATTACAGGAAAGCATTACTAACATTAGCCCATGCATATAACAGTAAAAAGTTTGTAGTGCCAATCGAAGTTATAACACGTTGGTTGAGGTTATCAAGCAACAGGGACACAATAAAGGTGTGCTCTCACTATGGAATAAAGACCGAAGGAAACAATATCCTGTTCAATAAGGGAGAGTTTAAAACTGATGCTTTTTTGGTAATTATTTTTTTGTTGGTAGTTGAGGTCACTTTAAGTTATGTTAAGTTATTACCGGAGATAATTGTGACAATGTGAATCCTGATGACTGATACTAATATAAGGAAGTCTTGTGAGTCCGCACGGGTAGGTACAACCACCCTGCCTATTTCTGCCGTGAAGCAGCAATACGTTTCGGCTTGAAGGGTCGGGCAGCTGCTGTATTGTAAAAACGGAGACTTAGAACTCGTCTCTAGGCGGGTGGTGGTATGTAGGTTGGTGATGTCTATGGACTCCGGTAACCAATTAACACCAGGTGGCTCATGAGCTCGTCCACCCATCTAATCAATAAAAAAAATTAAAATCACTTAACATCAGGGGAATTACTTAACATCACTCACTCACTTAACATCAGTAACCAGACAGTCCAGAACGATCCAAACTTGGTAGAATCACGCCCTTACGGATCCATCAGATCCAATAACCTTTGCATTAGACGCCTTCAGCTCTAACACTAGGAGCAGGCTTAAAGACCCCGGTAACCGTACTCGTCGAACTCGACAAAGACGTCGGCGTGCAACCTAACCCATGCATCAGCCCGCTGAGCTTCTCGCCGGATCTTCTCAACGCGTCGCGATTCCGATCCGGTAGTAGATTCATTCGCGAAGCAATTGCTCTTAAGTTGTTAGGTCTCCTTCGGAGGCGCTCGGGCAGTTTAGCAAATCTCACCCCGCCTGGCAGAGCCTTTGCTCGCCCACCTGTCCTGGTGAAACTGGAAAGGCCTTCGGGCCACCAGTAATCTATCAATCACAAAAACTTTGTAGAATAGCCTCTAAAACAATAATAACACATCTGTTATTTTACAGCACCAAACCAGTTTAGAAGATGACACAATGAAGCATCTAGATTTAAGTATAGACAATATTTTTACATATAGTTCTTGAAAATCACATTGGAATCTTAAACTAGAATATTAATAATAGATAATAAACATTAGACAACTGTACGATGAATGATATCGAAGCCCCACAGTACGCCATGTATTTCTTTAGAACAAGCCCTGTGACATACCTAATGATCGGAACTCTCACAATTTGAGACTAGATGATTTAGTTAGAGTTCCCAGAAATCAAACTTGTATGTATCAGCTGGTAGTTTTGGTTATTCAAAACGAAGCTGTACCTATTTATTTCGTAGACTACCTGGCTAATAATAATACAAGATGTCTCTCTCTCTCTTCAATCGGTCCCTCATTGCTGAGGATCGTGACTCCGTTTGATTCCGTCAACTAGCTGTCTCCATCGATCTGTAGCTTGGTGGAGTATGTCGCTGACAGATATTTTCAGTTACTCCGCTATTTGGTCCGACCATCGTTTGGGACCTCTACCCCTAGGCTTTTCCCCTCGATTTTACCGGTCACCAATTCACCATAAGGTGGAAACGAAAATCTACATTTCATGAACGCGCAATGTAAAGTAAATGCGACGCGAGAACGTTGACCCCGCGTCATCATCTGATTACATACTACAACTACCTCCCACAATTAAGAGATTATACTTTTACGTTTCTTGTTAATGTATTGTAGTTGCAGGTTTAATGTAAGCACACCTTTTTGCACCAACTTTTGATTTACAACCATAAAAGATTTAGAATTAAGCATAGACAATGTTAATGTTAATATCAAAATTAGAACCACAGTAATTTTTATGAAAAACATTACTGGTGATCTCAATATTTCTCGCAAATGAAACATGACTTCGGATATCGATATGTTCAACTTTACTAATTGAATATTTCTAATTTTAATTTGTTATTATTATTAGATATATATATACTTATATATAATGATATAATGATGATTACCATATATATATAATTGTTGTATGTAAATATCAGATCTGAAAACAGGAGTCGAGTTCATAAGAAATATAAAAAAAACGTAAGCACGTGCGGTCGGGGAATCCCCATCAGGACGGAAGTTCCTAAATTTTAAAGAAAATTTCGAATGTGAGCGAAGTACTCGCATTTCGATTTTTAATTTTCGTCTTCAATGCTACTGTTATCAGATCATGACTTGTAAATGTGGTTATTATAGGTAACTAAAGTACTGAATTGCATTGAGTTTTTTTAATTTGTGTCTAGTTTAGATCGAAATTGTTCAATATTTTTTAACTAACTTTTTAAACAATAATTAACATTGAAGTAGTTTTTAATTTTTTTTTTTTTTTTTTTTGTTTCTACCTATGCTGATAGCCTTGAGAGGCTACTTCAGCGTACCCTAGCTTGTGTAGGTGAGCTCGCGGGGCTCAAACCGGAGAATTGCTAACACCGCCCTAGCAAGAGCAGTGCTTCGCAGAATCTACCACCGGATCGGAAGCGCGACCCACTGAGAAGATCCGGCGAGAAACTCAGTGGGCTGTGTCTGTGGGTTAATTCGCTCGTCGAGCCCTTCGTCGCAAGCGACGGGTTCGGCGAGGACGGTGACCGGTGCTTGTATTGCCTAAAAGCACCGTTAATGGATCAGGAGGATCCGTGATGACGTGCTTTGGGCGACGTCGACGGTTTACCATGTTTTTCATAACAAGACTACCTGAAGAGTGTCGTGGTTAATAATTATGTGGATAAATATATAATTTTTCATTATTATTTAATTGAGTCAAGTTCCGGTTTCATCCCGCAGCGAGAAGCCGTCTATCGGATTGTTTTATGGAGAAAAATAAAACTATATTTTTTTTATAAAGGAAACCTTTATTTTCGTTTTATTTACATGAGAAAAAACAAATTCTCCTAAATAATGCTTTAGCTAAATTACATAATACAACAAAAACGAATATAACACATCGAGTACCTACTTAACATTATGGTTCCGTAATAAATATTCATAATTTTTTTATTTAACATACATTTTCACAATTCATACACATTCCTTTGGCTTCTATGAACGGTAGATAGGAGTAAATACGGCGCAGACGAGCGGGCTCCGTGCTCTTAACGAAGCGTGTGCAAATTCTTTTTCGTCTACAAATTTCAAATATTTTTTCAGTTTCGTACATTTATGCCATGTGTATGTTACGGTAAAAGTAGATATTGCGGCAAATGTGCACATTTTCCGGTAAAGATGCTGTTTCGTACTGAAACAGATTTTTTCGTGTTTCTATATTTTTATTAGTATCGAGTATTAGGCAATATACATCTTCAAGACAACACAAGTCTTAACCTAAGCGCAGTAAGGTTCGATCTTGCCTGTAGCCAACCAGAAGCTTGCTGAGCAACCCCTCCAAGCCTACGGGCAGAGATCGCCGTCGCATAGTACACATAGCACACGCATTCCGCGACAGACATTATTTATTACAAAAAACAAAAATTATCCAACGCAAGTCACGCGTGACCATTAGAACCAGCGACAATTGTTCATCGTGTACCAGTCAAGGGACAGACGGTCCCACCTCCGGAAACGGCGCTGAGCCCAGGGAGCGCGAGGCAGTGGAAGGAAGGTGAATCGGTAAGTCTTCAGGCACTTATTTCGTTCCTTACTGTACATATGCACATTTGCCTCCTCGTTTGGGTAATGTGCATTCAACTAACATTTACAATTTCAAAGAAGGGAAATGTACATTGAATTCACAATGACCATGTCGTTTTGGTAAATGTGAGCATGGCATACGAAATCGCAAGTGCTAGTAATGTGGTGCGCATACATTTCCAAAGAGTGTACATTTACCGTAACATATATATTGAATATGATTTTACATTATTTCCAAAATGTCAAAAATGTATCTTTATCGGCAAACTGTCTGTCGACCGGGGCGGTTGGTTCTCTGACAACAACAAATCGTATGGTTCTATCAAATCTGTAATGTTTTAAAATGATCCTATGAGTAATATAAAACAGAATATAATTTGGAGTTCTTAAAAATGAAAAATAAATACATTTCGTTGTGCTAAAATTGAATTACTTTAAATATTATATTGTTTATGGACTTCGATTGAATTTATTGACTTCTTAAGACTAGTGTGACAAAACAGATACAAATCTATTCAAATACTAGGTCTTACTGTAAACACATTGTGCTGAAGTATTTTCTTGTTTAGTTTTTTATTTCGTGTGAACTGGAAAAATGATACTGATGACTGGAGTTGAACACGGAAGCTACAAAACAGTTCGTAACTAGCTTTAAGCGCACACATTTTCAAGCATTTAAGCGTACACTAACAAATAAAATTTCAAATTCAAATCGTGCCGACATGGAGTCTGGAATTAAATAGTGAAAAAAAACCACCAAGAATAACTTTAGTTTATCGTTGCACATTTAGGAGCAGCATTCAACAACAAGGTAACAATATGAGGAACCATAGTAAATCTACGTTTAAATTCTATCACTCAGAGAGCCTTCCATTGCCACTTCAGAGCAATACTAAAGTCACTGTCGTAGAAGATATGCGATTATACAGATTATTATATAAGCAGTGTGCTCAGTGCGAGTTTTTTAACGTTCTCGATAGCGTAAAAGTTAACTCAAATTTGTAAGCAGTTGAAACAGCGCCCCTAGCGGTGAACGTAGACAAACGTTCCCACTCTATACAACGAATGAAATGAATTTCTCTCCGAAATCCAGGATGCTGACGTATTTGCCGATATTTGGGGAATACTTTTGTCTAAAATAATGTTATTTTTAGCATAATAATAATCTATACTAATAAATAAATCTACAGTGGTTTTTACGGATGTTCCGTTATAACTACTGAACCATGCATCTGATTGACTTGAAACTTGGTATCCATGTAGCAAATACATGTACTTAACAGATAGGCTAATATTTATATGAGTGTTGGACTCGCTAATAATAATGACAATAAATAATAATGTTAATTTTAAATGCCTAGCGAGGCGAGTACGGCTAGTACTTAATAATTTTAGTAATGTTTTTTGTGTTAACGATTTAGTCGTTTTGGTGGAAACTGTAAACCTGACTTGTATTGAATTGAATAAATAAATAAATACAACATTTAAGTTAACTTTTACGCTATCGAGAACGTTAAAAAACTCTCACTAAGCACACAGACTTCAGACTGCACCTGGTGTTTGTGCGGTAACTGGAGACTAAGAATACAACGTGAACGTCATTAATGACCTTGAGACGTGAGGTTGAATTCCAACTGTATTTGTCTCAATGTACCATTCTCATTTCTATACGAGCTGCGTCGAACTCTCGAATTACGACAAGCGAACTAAACAATAGACACAGCCCACTGAGTTTCTCGCCGGATCTTCTCAGTGGGTCGCGATTCCAATCCGGTGGTATTACAAATTTTGCAGCACTGCTCTTACTGGGGCTAGTGTTAGCAAATTCTCTCAGGTTGAGCCCGTGAGCTCACTTACCAATCCGGACGTAGCTGAAATAACCCCTTAAGCTACCAGCAAGGTAAGTAGAGAAAAAAGAAAAGTTTCACAACGTTACTTTATCACACCCTGTATAGTATAGTATAGACACACAAATAATCAGATATGGAATGAAGCCTACATGCCAGACTTATTATATAACTCTAATAGCAACAGTACGGACCCAGAAGTTAGTTAGCATCTACAAGGACAACCTACACTCGCTCTTTAGGTAAACAACTTTACGTGCGATTATTCTCAACAAAATTTTCGTGACATCTAAAAAAAACATTTTTTTTTATTGCTTAGATGGGTGGACGAACTTACAGCCCACCTGGTGTTAAGTGGTTACTGGAGCCCATAGACATTTACGACGTAAATGCGCCACCCACCTTGAGATATAAACTCTAAGGTCTTAAGTATAGTTACATACAGTGACGTTAGTATTGCCAGAGGGAAAATATAGCTCAAAGAAACAACAACATATATTTTTTGACGTTTCGTCTTAGCTTGATCGATTAAATAAGTTTGAAAAAATAATAATAACAAAATCACTAAATTACAATAATACATATTTGATCTAATTAAGAATAAAAATCACTGTACATACAAACAAAGATGTCGGAATAAATAATTACAAACAAACGTTACACAGATTATGCACGTGTATATTTTAAAGTAGCGTGCGTGTATTTTAATGTTGGTAACATAACATGCTTTAACAATAAGATCAAAGTAATACATGTTAAGAAATTGCCACGGATAATAAAATTTCAACCTATCTTAACTTTGTGAACTGAGATTTTAACGACAAGTAACACTTTATATTCATAGACAACATATCCCTATATAATCTGTGGGGAGCCGTTGCATCGATTGTGATAAAATCAAGTATTTCATTCAATAACCTTAAAATATCAACGTGTATTTTCTATTAAAGGAGCCACACGGTCGCCTCGTACGAAGCAGCAATATTAACAGATCGAAATATATATTAAACGTTGAGTTAAAAATATTCAATTACGGTTTTTATTTCATTCGTTTTAAAATATCCGATATTTCATATTTCTCACATAACCATTAATGTTAATAAAAATGTTATGCCCCAGTAATAATTGAAGTAAACATCTTTAAAGATATCGCCTATGTACTGCGACCAAATGTCAAGTCCTTAAGAGAATAAATTGCTTCGCGAATTTGGTTGGATTAGAACACAATGAAAATTTGTTTCTATTAAAAAAAAAATCATTGTTAAGAAAAGATTAATATGAAAGAAAACACTTTGTTTGAATCACGTGACGCGTGCGTCGAGCAATTTCAAAGGATACGCAGTAACTTAGAACCCGATTCTCAGTATCTTTACCGAACTGTGACGTCACGAGCGCGTGAGTTCGAATGAACTTGAAACAAGAAGAAATGCACTCATTTTACTATTTAAACAGATCGCGCAAAAGTTAACTCAAATTTGTATGGAATTGGAACAGCGCCTCTAGCGGCAAACGAAGGGAAGCTGCTCCAACTCCATACAAATTTGAGTTAACTTTTACGCGATCGAGAAGTTAAAAAACTCTCTTTGAGCACACAGAGGTTTACGTGGACCCGAAGATAGCAGTGTGCTTAATGCGAGTTTTTTAACGTTGTCGATAGCGTAAAAGTTAGCTCATATTTGTATGGAATGGGATCGTTTGCCTACGTTCGCCGCTAGGGGCGCTGTTACCAACTGCATACAAAATTGGGTTAACTTTTACGCTATCGAGAATGATAAAGAACTCGCACTAAGCACACAGAGGGCTCGACCGCCAAACTACTCTACTCCACAAACTTCAAGGAAACGATGGGTTGTTTTCGTTTTTAAATAAGAGATTTATTCACAGCGATGCTCTTGTAAACTGCAGACTTCCTTACAAGATCGATTCCGCGAACTACCCGCCACTACACACGTACAATACAACGATTGAAATATTCGACATTTCTCGATCTCCTGCCTACAAATTTGAATGTAAGAGTCGAGTGAAATTATCGGAAAGGCAAAAAATGAAAACGCTATTCACGTAATGAATAGACACGTATAGATCCGACCTTTTAGCTTTCCGGGCTTGTAATTATTTCGTTAAAGCATTTTAGTTATTGAGATACATTCACAACCCCACACTCAACATTTGTTGTTGTGGCTCTAATAGAATCAAAATCGTGTTTTAAATTAGATAACACAAGTATTTAATTCATCTTTAATACATTATTTGACTGGACGTTGACGAAGCGGCCATTACTTGCGTCGACGCGTGACGTCACGGCGACAGAACCCGAGATAGGCTGTCCCTTTCTCGTTTGACTGTTGAGTGTTGCCATATTAATCTATTTATTGAATAAATCGATTGGCATTATACCTATATGTACCTGTACTCTACTACCTTTGTATATATTTAGTGAAACCGTGGCGTGTCGGCTGCGGAGTGCGTCTCGCCGGCCGCTGTCTTCCGTTCGACACGTCGTGTTAGCACACTGCAAAAAAATATAGTTGAAAATAGTATCGATAAATCTTGATTGGAAAACAAATGGATATTAATTAAAAAAAAATCGTTGTGATTTAACATAATTTATTTGTTGAAAATTTAAGAGAGTAATTTAAATATTTTTTAAATATTCAGTGTACCTAGTTATTTTTTAATAATAATTAATTGAAAATGTTATCGGTTTTAAATATTGAAAAGAAGCACAAAGAATGCAGAGTCGTTGCCACACATAAAAACAGTGACTTGGGACTTTTTCATTCTTCTAGCAATGTCACCTATACATTCAATAAGTATTTTTTATATTTAAAAATTTATTTACATAATTAATATATATTTTATTTGATATCTACTTATTTAGTCCATAGACACAAACAAAGTAAAAATTCTTTCAAAACATATTCAGATTGTTACACACAGCATTGATATTTAACAGTGTTCAAATCATGACTACTTTCATGCATTGTGTTGAAATAATTTTATAATAATATTAAAATTATAAATATTATGAACATCATTTAACTGTTATTCATGTTGAGCACTCTGGATCCAAACCAGCCTTTAGGTTAAGGTAGTTTTGATGTTAATCTTGAGTTTTTGTTTTATTATTATTTCATTTTTTGTTTTTTATTATTATTATTCCTTTTGTTTATTCCAAGATTGTAGTTATTATTTTTATTTTATTTCTGGTATAAATGAAATGTTAATGAATGTAATATGGATGCAAAATCTGAAGTAAATGAAATAAATAAATTACTTATGTTTTTTTTTTGTTATTGCAAAGATGGGTGAACGAGCACACAACCCGGTGTTAAGTGGTTACTGGAGCCCATGGACATCTACAACGTAAATGCGCCACCCACCTTGAGATATTAGTTCTAAGATCTCAGTATAGTTACAACGTCAGTAAAAAAAGTTACCAAAATTAATTATTGTGCTTGAGGAAGGCCTCTTCGAACAGTTCGAGCTCGTGCGACAGATAGTTCGCCTTGTTCCGCAGCTTTTTCGCGGACGTGGAGGCGTCGTCCAGCATCTTGATGGCGTCCCGCACCCCGGACAGCTCGGCGTCCATCTCCGTGGTGGCCTCGTCGATGAGCCGACAGAGCCGGGCGAACATCGTGGACAGCTCCCTGCGGGCGGGCGGGGGCGGTTAGCCGAGCCGACTCAGCGGGGCGGGGGCGGGGGTCGACACGCAACGGTCAACCAAAATATATATATTTTTTAAAGGGATTTTATGACCTGGTAACTAAGACCTTTAAGTCATGTCTTATTTTAATTTATATTCTTATTTTTATGAAAAATGATAATATGGAGTGAAATGAAATGAGATGAGATGAAATATAATCTCAGTAAAATGGTGGCCATTTACTAAGATTTTTTTCAGTGGACTTTTAGAGGATCCTGAGAAGTTACGTCCAGCGGCTTTGTGTCATTTCCCCGCATTTGTGCATTTTCTCAGATATTAAACAGTTAATAAACCACCGTTATTACACATTTAAACCTAAAGAAACACTAAATAGACAAAATAAAACAAATCACACAGCTTCACTCCTCGCGTTCCCACCAAAAAGTCCACAAAATATATATGAAGGTAGTAGAGTATAGGCACATATAGGTGTAATGCCAATCGATTTGTTCAATAAATAGATTAATATGGCAACACTCAACGGTCAAACGAGAAAGGGACCGACAATCTCGGGTTCTGTCGCCGTGACGTCACGCGTCGGCGCAAGTAATGGCCGCACGCCAACGTCCAGTTAAATAATGTATAAAAGATTATTCAAATACTTGTGTTATCTAATTTAAAACGATTTCGTTTCTATTAGAGCCACAACAACAAATGTTGAGTGTGGGGCCGTGAACGTATCTCAATAACTAAAATTCTTTAATGAAATAATTTCAAGCCCGTAAAGCTAAAAGGTCGGATCTATACGTTAGCGGGGACGCGAGGCGGGGCGGGGTACTCACTGCTGCACTTGGTGGCTGCAGTTGGCGGAGGTGAGGTCGACGATGAGGCGCAGCTTCTTGCCGGCGTGCGCGACGTACTGGCGCTTGAACACGCGCTCCTGCGCCTTGGCCGTCCACGTGAGGCGCTCGTACGCATACAGCGCGCCGTACGCCAGCCCCGTCACCGCCAGCACGCGCCACCCCACCGTCTTCAGCAGCTGCAACACACGCATCTCTAGGATTCACCCAACAGAGTACTAGTCGTTTTATTTTTCCAAATGGAAAGGCAAAAATATCACACCATACAGCCTAATCTTATATATATATTTTTTTTATGAAATATGATATATGAGATGAGATGATATGGGATGAAATGTAATCTCAGTAAAATGGTGGTCGTTTACTGAGATTTTTTCAGTGGAAACTCAGTAAACTACATTTCCGTAACTAAGTATTGAGAGTAGTACAGAGATGAACTAACCAATCCGGAGAGCAACAGGCCCCCCATAGTCCCCTGCGACGTGAGGGCCCCCAGCGCGAACTTGGAGAGCAGCCCCCACTCCTCCGCGCTGAGCACGGGCAGCGCGGCGCGGGGGGCGGGGGGCAGCGCCGACACCGGGGTGATGCTGGCCGGGATCTGGAACACAACAATGTGACCAAAATGAAACCCGCAAAATTATAATTTGCGCAATTACTGGTGGTAGTACCTCTTGTGAGTCTGCGCGGGTGGGTACCACCACCCTGCCTATTTCTGCCGTGAAGCAGTAATGCGTTTCGGTTTGAAGGGTGGGGCAGCCGTTGTTACTATACTTGAGACCTTAGAACTTATATCTCAAGGTGGGTGGCGCATTTACGTTGTGGATGTCTATGGGCTCCAGTAACCACTTAACATCAGGTGGGCTGTGAGCTCGTCCACCCACCTTAGCAATAATTAAATAAAAAATTAATAAATTACGTGATGTGACAATCACCGGGACCCACCTGAGTGTACTGTGGGGGGTTATTCAAAGCGATCCGATTAGTATTCTTTCCCTGGAACCGTTGGATGAGAGCCGTGAGCCCGTACGAGAAGCGGAACGACAAGTCTTCGTTGAAGTCGGCGCAGAGGTTGTCGCAGTTCAGCCGGTACAGCACCTCGAAGGGCTGCTGGTGAGGTATGATGTAGTTTGCTGCGGCGGCACGCTTGTTGGTAGGAAGGATATTGTACATGCGTTCTGCGGAATATAAAATAATTCAATGAAAAAATAGCACACCATTGATAATTATTAACACAACACGCCAAAAACATTCGGCCCTTCTGCCTCCCTTGGTAATGTGGTCGTATGGACATCTCTCAGAACGCCGGATAGTGGAAAGTAAAGTATTCCGACTCGGCAGGCTGGCTGTGGTCCTACTGGATATATCCAAACCGGGGAGTGCTCTCAGGAATTATGTGAGTAGACACTATCTTCTCGTTTTTACTATCCGCCACCGGAGTAGAGTTCATCCATACTACCTGGAGCTACTACGGTCATCGACAGTGCGTTTCCAGAGGTCTTTTTTGCCACATACCATTCGGTTATGGAATGAGCTCCCCTCCACGGTGTTTCCCGAGCGCTATGACATGTCCTTCTTCAAACGAGGCTTGTGGAGAGTATTAAGCGGTAGGCAGCGGCTTGGCTCTGCCCCTGGCATTGCTGACGTCCATGAGCGACGGTAACCACTTACCATCAGGTGTCTATCTGCTCGGGCAATAAAAAAAAACCAGCGGCACCGGTGTAGCCCGTGGTGGCAGACGGAAGGTCGGGTTCGGTATGGACTCAGTCAGTTAAGTCACCTCCTCCCAGGTCCCCTCGGGCGGGATTCAGACTCTGAGAGTGTATGTGAGCCGTTTAGGGTCGGTAGCAGATCTTCACCCCCGTCCTGGCTGCACACATTGCGACACAGCAATCTCCATTTAAAATATAAAACAACTAACCAGCCATCTCCTTTTGAACTACGTCCATTTCGTTTCCTATATCTGAAGACAGTCTCTTCTTGAGTCTAGACCCTAGCCCCGCCTCGACGTGCCGGTGCAGGGCTCGCTTGTACTGCTCGAGGGCGGGTCGCTCTGGACGGAATTCCGATTCGTATTCATCGACGAGGGCCGACAGACGACGGATCTCTTGACTCAGGGTTAGAGATACCTGGAATACAATAAAAAACGATTGGAATTTTAGTATACATACATGTGTAAATGAAGCTCTCTTGGCCCTTCATTACATTTAAATTTCCCGCGCGCATTAGCTTCGACTATCATAATAGTATTATCTATGATGCAAGCTGTATGGGCTCAGATCCCCTTGCCTTTCCTAATAAGGAAAAATTGTACCAAATAAGTCTATGGTGCAAGTTATGTTCATTCTATAATTGGAAATATTTCTCTCTGGCTCTGTACATTCAAAAAGATAATGTGCTTTCTAAAAAATAATTAAATAAATCCGATTTACAAAAAAAAATTTAAATATTGAAGCAATATCTTTCAATGTTGTTTCTCTTTGCAGATTCGAATATAATTATCATAATTATAAGTGCAGAAATAAGTTAATAAAATAATGATAAAATAAATAACTCTTTGCAGAGCAACAACTTGGTTGTTTTGTTTCAATAAACAACTCATTACACGTGTTTAATTTTGTTTACCATGACATGGGGTAAATTGGGATTCTGGGGTAAATTGGGACAAACCTGCGGAAGATTCTCAAAGTACTTGTAGCACGGAATCTACCTAATTTTCTTTAAGGTAATATTTATCAATGTATAGAAGAAAAACCAAGTTAACTATGGAAGTACTAAACATGAGTTTAGTTGGTCCCAAAAATTCGTCAAATTAAATTTAAAATAGTGGTTGAAAAGTGCGTTTTAAAACAGCTTAAAGAACTTTTAAAAAAAGTAATATTATCGTTGTTTTTTCAATAAGATCACAGTTTATATAAGTTTTTAATACACCTGGAAATACCACAACAAACGGTAAGTTGCAATATTCTTATTTTAAATACAATATTTCAACAAAATAAAAAATATATATTTTTTCCTTTCTTTTTGGGGAAAATTGGGACTTATGTAGGGTAATTTGGAACGAGACTGGAAAAATTTGGGACGAGAAAACACAAAATTGGAACGCCAAAAGACAAAATAGGGATGGCTTGTTAGGGTTGTCACTGATATCTTATAATAGATTTTTTAGCCTATACTATCACTTAATTGCGTGATGTAAAGAAGGTTAATGTGTTTATCAGTTAGTTTATGTAAGTATTATAGGTAAAAGAAAAGTATATATAATAACTTTTTTTCGCGACATTTACCTTGTAATATCTGCCCGGTCGTATGTTCTTTATAGCAATAAAAAAAATTAAAAGTTAAAAGAACTCAAACGAATCAAAACTTTTGTTATTTCAGAATCTATTCACGCGTCGAATCATGATTTTTTTAACATTCACAACGCACACACAAATAAAAAACAGGCCTCAGATTTTAAATGTAACATTAATTAAAAATCCGAGATATCCAATTATGAGTGAGTGAATTAATTGAGTTTAGTTATTTAGCTTAGAAAGAATTTCTTTTATTTTTGTTATTATTGACAGTAATCAGATAAAGCTGTTTTTTTATCTTATTCACCTGATATCTTACTCTTGCTCAAAGATCATTTTGAAAATGTTGATTAAATAAAATTGTATTAATGCATTTCCAGTCCTTTTATTTTCTATTTTTTATTCTATTTTATGATTTTGTTTCAGAGTTGTGATTTTTAAGGAAATTAAATAATAATTTTCTAAAATATAACATGCACATACTTTTTTTGATCATTGTATTGTTGATTATCATTCACGTCACATCGCTTCGGAATAGAAACCAGGTTAATTTACACTATGTTGTGTATTGTGCTTAAATTATGGATTGTATTCATCATTTCGGTCCATATAAATAATTATATGGCACCTACCTATATATCGCAGTACTGCGAGTTGACAACCCTTACAAATATCCCAATTTAACCCTTAACCGTGTCAATTTACCCCGGACGCTGGGTAAATTGGGACGGCCATTATTTTACCTATTATTTCTTTAAAATGAATAATTAAAATAATGTAACGGTTTTTATCACCTAGGTACGTTCAAGACTCAACTTATTTCTTTGGTTGAGCAGTGACTATTTAATTGGAACTATTTTAAAATTCAATCTGAAGGTCGATTTTGTCCCTATTTACCCCATTGTATGGTACATTTTGAAGACGGTAATGGCGGGTTGTGACTCTTGCCCGCATACATGGGCTGCGACCGAAATAAAAGCGACAAAGGCCTTAAGGTAGCATTCCGATGTTGAGGATCACGACCGACGGCCAGTCTGCTCGCAGTTTTTATTGTATACACTTGTGTTCTAGTGCTCAGTATAATTATGTCAGACAATGTATCCGCAACTAGGAAAAGAGGTATACAGATTTTATTAGAAGAAGATGATACACTCATTTTGTTTGCCTTGCTTTCGGAAACAAGAATTTTGCCAATTTCTTCCAAAAAATATTGTCTCGAATAACATTATCTCGATATGACTGGAATATCTAATCGTATATAGGTGGGTTTTTAGACACTACATCTATTAATAACTAGCTGTACTGGGCATTTAAAATTAACATTATTTCTCACCCCCACAAAGATTCTCATCATTAACGCCCCCGCAACTGGTGTAGGGAGTCCAACATTCATATAAATATTAGCCTATCCATTAAGTACATTTATTTTCTACATGGATACCAAATTTCTAATTAATCGGATGCATTGTTCAGTAGTTATAACGCAACATCCGTAAAAACCATTGTAGATTTATATATTAGTATAGATCTATTAATAATTTGTCATCAAGTGTGGAAAATTACGCCATTTTGACGTGCAAGGTGGCCGGGTCGTTTACTAGCCACGCCCACAGGTCGCGCGACCGGGTCGCTTGCATTGTTTAGGGTTCCATATAAATTCATACTAAGCAGTAAGTCGCGCGATCCGGTCGCGGTCGCCTGTCGCAGTCGTCGGTCGCAATCGCCAACATCGGAATGCTACCTTTATAGACAATATCGTAGGTGAATTTATTGCTAACCTTGTGCTCCACGCTCTCAACCATCCTGTTGATCTTGTCCTTCATCTGCCTCGTGATGGTGGTCAGCTGTTCCTCTATGGACGACAACTGCTCGTGTAGTATCCTCTGCTTCTCGACCTTGGCTGCCTTTTGCTCTGTTGCTATGTTGTACACCTAGAAAAAAATAATTAAAAGCTTTATACTATACAACTTAATTACAATAAATAAATGAACTAAAAACATTGTAGTAACTAAATACCTAGTTGGATACCTGATTGTTTTTGTACCCTTTATAACAGAAGCAAACACAAAATTTGATACTTTCTCTGCTAGACACCGAGCAATATGTATTGAACAATAATATTTGAATAATAATTTAATAATTATAGTAAAATCTCAGATGAAGAATATTAAATTAAAATTCCTCGTGATTTTATGTAAATAGTAAAAATACCTAACCGTCATTTAAATTTATACAAAATAATTGTAAATTAATTATAAAACAAATTCTATTTTTAAACTAAAAATTCGTAAAGACCATTTATGAAATATTATAATATTATTTTATACTTTATGGCTATTGGCTCTATTAAACCGTCCCGGAGATTTGTTCGTGGTTTTTCTCTACCTAAGCTGATAGTCTTGAGAGACCATATTAGCGTCACCGGGCTAGTAAGTGAGCTCACGGGGCTCAAACTTGACGACGTTGCTAACGCGAACCCTAGCAAGAGCCGTACTTCGTAGAATCTACCACCGGATCGGAGACGCGACCCACTGAGAAGATCTGGCGAGAAACTCAGTGGGCTGTGTCTGTGGGTTAATTTACTGAAGAACGATGATGGTGTGTCGCAATGCGTGTAGCCAGGACGGGGGTGAAAATCTGCTGCCAAAACCCTAAACGACTCTCCTACACTCTCCGAGTCTGGATCCCGCCCGAGAGGACCTGGGAGGAGATGACATAACCGCCCGAGTCATCACGACACGTCACTGGAGTTTGTATATATCCTGACCCGATCGAGAGCCGCCATGACGTCCCCGGCGATGTTCTTGCCGCGGCGCGAGTGCTGCGCGAACTTGGTGCGCACGGCCGACTGGCTGATGCACTCCTCAAACTTGCGCTCGAAGTCCACGAACTCGAAGTAGCGCACCTGGTGACCCTCCGCCAGGATCGGAGCTGGACGCAATTACGTTACTTAGCAATATTAAGCACTTTTAGTGGTGGCCTACCACCTCTTATGAGTCCGCGCGGGAAGATTTTTGTTTATTGCCCTTGTAGACAGACGAGCATACGGCCCACTTGACGGTGAGTGATTACTGTCACCCATGGACTTCAGCAATGCCAGGGACAGAGCTAAGCCGCTGCCTACCGCTTAATACTCTCCACAAACCTCGTTTGAAGAAGGACATGTCGTCTTTTCGCATTAAAAGTGTATAATTTACAAAAATATTCGAAATTGATTTAATATGCGGAATCATTTGGCATCACCAGTATTTTTCTCATAAATACTGTCAAAAGAGCGTAATTTAATTTTAGTCTTTTTTTTTAGTTTACCTATATTTTGATTACTATTAACAAAATTAATAAATAATTTTATCTTACTTTAAAAGACAGATAATGTATCTGGTAAAAAATAAAAAATAAATGTTACAAAGATGATTAATATTATATCACATGTTAAGCCTTTAAAACACTCCTGTAAAATTAGTAAGTTTTGAAATTATACAGTCTTAATGCGAGAAGACGATGTAATAGCGCTCGGGAAACACCGTGGAGATTAGCTCACTCCAAAGTCGGACGTTACGCGGCAGAAAAGATCTCTGTTAACACACACTGTGGATTAACGCAATGGAAAATATTGTTTAGTTTTCAATACAATGTGGTTTACAGTGATTTCAGATAATAGAAAATGGGTCGTGCACTGGTGGCGCAATGATCAAAAGTGATGACGAGACCATCTCTAAATCTCAATCGCCAGTCCATAAACTAACAGATCAAAACACTAAGAAGCTGCTTCGAAGAACCGATACAGGCTACTTTCTCGACGCGGATACTCACAAGAGACAGGTTTCTCTCGATCACGCATCCTGGTGAGCAGGGCTTCCTTGGCGGATATGAAGAAAATCCTTTCTTCAGCCTCTTTAGGAGAGCACACGCGCAGCTCGCGCGATAAGAAGTCGACGCAGCGGTTCGCGTGTTGTGTGCGTACCTGGTAAATTATTTTCGAATATATTGAATACGCGATCGACTATCAATTGATCGCTAATGCTAACGATTTTTAATTTATTGATGCACAAAACAAACCACAATCGTGTAATAATCTCTGTGTGTGTGTTTTTATGTTCATAATAAATAAAAAAAATAGTATTGTGCACTCCTTCTCTATATTCTCTATAAGCGTGGGAAATTTCAAACTCCTACCTCCGCGCAATTTTCATAAAAAGGGGTACAAAGTTTTTGCTTCACGTATTTTAATATATATATATATATATGTAGATAATACTATAGATTCCATTTTAACTAGAGGGCGCTACAGACTCTAAATCGTCTAACAGTTGAGATCAGAAGTGGGGGGGGGGGTTGATCGTTCAGTACCATTGATTTTGATGAAATTAGTCGGCGTTCGTGATCACGCAGGACCACGCGGGGTCTGCTGCTGGAGGCGACTCACCTGCTCCATGTACTCCGGCTCGGAGGCGGACGCGTCCCAGCGATTGTTCAATATAAATATATTCGGTTGGGATATCTTCGTCGATACTTTGTGAAAGAAGTTCTTCTCCTGTTGACAATTATAAACACATTCTATAGCACACAAGTCGTTTGTCCATCAAAGACATCACAGTTTGTGACCTTTCTACTAGCACAAGGTCGTAGGGAAATTACTTTTACATTTTAATCCTGTATAAATGTTGTTATCCCACAAGAAGTAATTGTTTTGTCATTACGTGTGAACAAGTTCAGGGTCTACCCGGTGTAACGCGGCCACCTGTCTCGAGTAAGGAGATTGTCCTCCAGGCTCATACACCCCGACTACCAACTGGCGAGAATATTGCAGTGATATGGAACTTAGAGAAAGCTGCTGCTCATTCTCCGGTAATTCCTTTATAAATTTACTCGCACTTAGCACACTGAACGATCGCTATCGCAACCAACGGGTTAGGGTATTCCTTGTAACGCATACATTTTTAAGTACCCAGCTTTCAAAAAAATAAAGATATATCAAAATTCGTTCACCTACAAAAACAGTTTTGAGATAACATAAATTTTTTGAATTTACAACTCCATTCTTTTTTGAAGTAGGCTAAAAAGGTACGCCACAAACAGCGCGCGGCGAGCGACATACTCACAGTGACCATGAGCGTGGACTCTGCGTTGGCCACGAGCACGAACACGTCCGCGTCGAGGCAGTACTTGTCGATCCACGTGTCGAGGTTCGGCGTCACGTCCACGCCGGGGCTGTCCACCAGCACCACGTCGTCCCGCAGCAGCGCGCACAGCTCGCGGGGCCAGTGCACGTGCACCAGCGAGCACTCTTGCAGACGAGTCGCGCACAGGGCGTGACCTAACTGGCTTACAGACTGAAACAAACATTAACTAGGTTTGAACAGTAAGTTTTTATACTAATGCTATTGACCGATCAATTGTATATCTTTACATACAATGTAATGCCTACATTATAAATTAGCTTTTGCCCGCGACTTCGTCCGCGTGGAATAATTCACAAATAAAGCTTTATTTTAGAACAATTTTTTTTAGCATAAAAAACATAATAGTGAGTCAGTCAACCTTAACATATAGACATATGCTGTCGCGGACTTTTTTTAGATCTTTTAAAGAGGAACAATTCTGTCATACATTATTTTAGCGAAACTTTAACCGTTTCTGCAGCGCATGCAGCGGAAGCTCTCAAAAGGGGAAGAAACCCTGATTTTGAAACATTATTTATTGGTGCTCCACTTGTATTGGTCTTAGCGTGATGTTATATAGCCTATAGCCTTCCTCAATAAATGGGCTATCTAACACTGAAATAATTTTTCAAATCGGACCAATAGTTCCTGAGAATTACGCGTTCAAACAAACAAACTCTTCAGCTTTATAATATTGGTATAGATTGGCATTCAACAAATTTTTTTTAAATAAAGTTCAGACAAAATATAGTAAATTATTAATTAAAACATGTCAAAACAGATGCACAACTTATTAAAACATCTGCTAAGCTGTCCAAATGGATGCATACGTAATCAGATTCTTTTTATCAGTTCAAAGGATTAACTACATGATAATAGTATACTTGGATATCGCTTAGAATATACAATCGTGCAATCTCCTCTTAGTAATAGTAATAGTCTCAGTAGTAATATACGTTAGTGATTTTTCCTCACCTGTACATTAAGTTTCTCCTCGCAGCCTTCCGTTCTCATGTAGGCTTCGTTTGTATCAGAACCTTCAACTTGCAAGAAGCAGTTAGTCGTGTGTCCTATCCCGCTCGGTAGGATTTTGTCATGGAGCATCGCATTTATAACTGTACTTTTGCCATTGCTTGTCCTGTAAATAAAAGTAATAATAATCTTAGTTTGTGGCGGGTAGCCATCATACAACACAAGATATTTGACAGAGGCCTGAATCTTGCTTACGACATTTTCAGGATAAGCTTGCATATATACAAGTTCTGAACAACATTCGGACAGTTGGTCTACTGAGCAATATCACCCGTTTTGTGGGAGATTTTTCCTTTGTCGTATACATCCACAAGTTCAAAGTGACAACATAAGACTGTATCCCAGATATGGTTAGGTAAAACGAAGATACCTTTTAAATAATTTAATGACTAATCCATTATTAATCTTGAAATAATATATCTTAGCTCCAGAGAGTAACACAGTTCAGAGTCATGTTCCTATCACATATTAGGATCTTAAATAACTAGTATGTTTTTAACAACTTTTTATTTATTTAGCAAACTTTAAGATTTCCAAAGATAAAGAATATGCAAACCTTCCAAAGAAAGCAACTTTCATATGATCTCGCTTGAGAACCTCTCTGATGGCTTCTACCTTTGACACATATGACTCCACATTGCCCATATCCTGTGGTGTGGCAATGCCATTCTCACCCGATACAGCTGGAATCAAGTACAGTTTATTGGGAGAGAGGTATTCAGAATGTTACATAATAAAATAAGTGTTATTCATTTTAAAATTATTTAAATTATTGCTAATCAAAGTTCATCAACAATAACCCAATCTAGCAAAAGAATGTAAATTTTACAAGCACTGACCATTTAAAACATTGCAGATTGTGAGTACAGTATGTATATTAATGTTATCAGTTAAGTAAGTAGCACATAGACAATCATCCCACAACCTATTGATTCATAGCATGACGTCTACCAATAAAATTCCTATTTCCAGTAATGAAAATATACAAAAATAGAAGACTGAAAACTCTTTTTAAAATATATCGACACTTAAATGGCAAAAGTGACTAAGCGACAATGCGTGAACTTTACAGTAGACTAATTTAAAGTTGAAATACCTGAAAACAAAATTTATTTTAACGAATCTAGCTGTAGTAGAATCTAGCTAGTAGCTGTAGGATTGAAATGATTTTAATAGACCTAGAAATATATTTTTTTTGCGCATCGAATATGGTTATTGCCTATCTTTATGTATAAATCAGTTATTGTCGCTTAGTCACGTTTGCCTTTCAAGCGTCGATATGTAATGCTCTGATACTACATACGATCATTATAATTTCAAAGTAACTTATGAAGATTCTTAATTGATAAAACTCAATACAATTATTTAACAAACTATCTTCTTAGTTCATTAGCTGCCACTGACTGACCCTAATTGTCAATGAGGTTTCTATATTCCAACATATCTCTATCATCTTTCATGATTATCATTGTTCTCCATGAAATATGTCTGTTATTATAGGGCTCACCATGCATAAAAGTGACAGCATCTTTGACATAATCGTCAATCTCCACAAATATATCATTTATCTTCTTCTTCGCTCTGACGAATATCTGGAGCGGGGAGTCAACATTTTGCATGTTCACACGTACCGAGCCGTTGTTCAACATCGACACATTGTGTGGCCCGTCACCAGCCATCATCGATATCGTTCGGTTAACATACGCCGCCATACGGGAATGAAATCACTCTTGTAGTTAGAAGTACCTTATGGCGGACAAGCCAATAATATAGTCAATGTATTACTTCTATATTTAAACAACATGCAAGGATGGACTGCAACAAAACAAAAAAAGAAACAGTAACTAAAAAAGTGCAAATTGTGATTAGACTGAAATGAAAAAAAAAACTTTAAATTTTAATGCAGATAGAAAAAGCTTTAAGCTCCACATAAGTTGAGGTTATGTTTTTGCTTGAAACAGTGCTTTCAAGGTTTATTTGAGTCTACTGTGAGAGAAGTAGCATGCATAAGAAGCAAAATTATAAAACACTGAAGCAGTTTTATATGGGAATCGTTTGCACCTTATCATCTCGTTGCATCATCACAACAACCGATGTATATTCCTGCAGCCGCGTGAAAATTTGTATACATGTTAATGCTATTTATAGGTCATAAATAACATTTAAAATATACTGAGGCGTAAAACAAGTGACAGCCGCTAAATATAAATCAAAAATAGATTTGTATTTATAATTTTACTAATTATAATATAATCGTTCTTCAATTTCAAAGAAATTATAGGTTCTACTGCAGTTTTAAAATTTTCATTATCACTTACCTGTACTTTATAGGATCATTTTGTACATTTTTGCATTAATGTTGTACTCAAGAAAATAATAATAATTATCTTGCTGAAAATTTTGATTTTCTATAACTTTTCTGTTTTCTGTGGTCGATTTTCACACTATGGAGAAATTAGTGCGTTTTGTAATTGGTTGAATGTTCTTTGAAAATGTCACAAATGTCATTAAAGGAAAGCTATTGGTCAATATGTCAATTTCTATTATTTTAGCCAATCCCCAAACGCTATAAACTACGTTCAAAAATTTTTAAAGAACATCTGACCGACTTGATGTTTTCAATAATGTGTGGTTTATTTTTACAAAGGACGAAAAAGATTGTACCTACGTAGAAATGAAATTGATTGTAAAAAGAAATTCTTCATTTTTTGCATTATTTTTTAAATGCAAGCATTCTGTTAATCAAAAATATTAATTTATTTTTAAATTTAATTTTGCTTTTACTACGAATACCTACTCTGAAGTAGGTATGTAAGGTTTACCAATAAAAATTTTACAAACTTTTAATGTCCACTGTCAAATGTCTAGTTGCATTAAATGTCATAGGCTGAGATCAATATTTTAAGGCTGTTATACATTTACTTGATTTACCCATTATTAAAAAATATTACGTATAGTGAAACGTGTCTTTCAAATGTTGCAGGTACTCATGTCTTGTTGGAGTACTTTTTGAGATAATTTTAGCACAAGTAATTCACAACGAAACTCGACTTTAGACAAATAAGTGAATACTGCCTCTTGGACGGTTAAATTTGAGGGGATTGGGTTCTGTAGGTGATGAGGGGCTATTTAAAAACACATTGCTTCATTATACTTATATTGCAGACAGTTTGAACACTGTTACACCATTATAAAATTATTATCTTTATATTTTTATAAAACTCTTACATGTTGCTCTGACCGTGTCTAGATGAGAAGTCTGACTTTTTCTTACGAGAATACAATCATCTGTTTTTTAAACATTTAAAATAATTCTAATATTCGAAATCTGTAATCATGTGTCAAGTGTTGCCTGCCATTACATTTATATTCAAACTCGAACACTGCCGCGATTCGCTAACAAAAATGCTTCAATGCTAGCGTGAGGGGTCGAAGTCAAGCAGAAGAAAGAAAGTTAATACGATTTAGAGCTATATCTGTTAGTGCTGTTCGGATATAAGTTTTTTAGGTAATCTCATTTTAAGTCAAGTGACAAAAAATAATGATCTCATCCGTTTGGTTTTATTTCCACTTTGGACCACATGGTAAAAAATTATTATGAGCACTAGTAATAATGTTATTCTATGTTAGAAAACTATGACAATCAACTTAATTATGAAAATTTATAACTGTTTCTACATTTCAAATCATGTTAAATTATTAACTGGAAAATATATATATAATAAATAACGTTACTTAATAGACAAAATACGACGAACGATTTCGCCATATTTTAAATAAGTCAGTGAGTCAATGTAAAACTGCCTTAAAACCAAATTAAATGGCGGAAGATTGATAAAATAATTTCACTGAACGAACGCATGCTGTTTTTAAAAGTGCACGAATAAATTTAATACTTTTTTTTAGTACAAAAAACAAAATAGCTAATAAGCATAAAAATGTCACGTTCCGTCCGCGCCGAAACTAGGAACAGAGTAAAAGACGACATCAAAAGAGTCATGCAAGCTGTTGAAAAAGTTCGCCATTGGTAAGTTTCGAATAATTTTTGAATTAAACATGCAATTATAACACAAACTTTATTTAAACATGGTTTGTAGGGAGAAAAAATGGGTTACGATAGGTGAAACCACAATGAAAATTTACAAATGGGTTCCTATATCAACTAATGAACAGAAGAAGAAACATGCCGCAAGAAGGGAAAATAAAGAAAATGCTCTGACTCCAAAAAAGATTCATGACTCTTCGAATTCTAATTTTGGGATGGCGGAAGACTCGAATACATGTGAGTACAGATAAAATGTATATTAAATACACGAACCGCGGCTATGATATATATTTTTAAATCAAAATGGTGGACTTAAAATTGAAAATTTAAAGGTAATGCTATGTTATTATAATAGCATTGAAAATCTTAATTATTGCTTAATAATATATTTAGAAGTAAAAAAATACAAGTAAGTTTTTACTTCACTTTTCATTTATAATTATTAATGTTTGGATGAAACCAGCCAGCTGTTAAGACAATTCGGTACAATTAAATTGAAATTTCGATTTAATGACTTGAAATTTGAACTAAGAGTGAGATGCTTCTTGAGATTGGTGATGTTAATTTCATTGGTGTTTATGGGTGCTTGTAGCCACTGAATTCTTAAGGGTCTTATCCATTAACAGAAAACCAAAGGAATAAGTTTGGAAGTATCATAGCATAACTGTTTTATGTTGCTCATCATTCCCCAATCACCTTGAAAGATCACAACTAAAGATCCATTTATTTTCTAGGTTTTTCAACAGTCAGTGACTCACAGGGGCCCACAGAGTTCACTTCTACATCAATGAACTTCTCAGAAGACTCCAACTCGCAGAGTAGTGGTACAACGACACCCGCTAAACGGTTAAAAACTGATTGAAGTTTAGTGTAGTAGATTAATAATATGGATAAGTGTGTTATGAAGAAATTTATAAATTAACCTTTGGGTATGTCGAAATGTGAATTACTCAAATACCAGAAAGTGGAAATGTTTCTAACTGTAGTTAAAAGCTTGAAATATATACAACATAATTTGCACCACGATAAAGCTACATAATACCAACATGTCTGTTATGAAAGATATGCATCAAAGGTAAGCAACCTTTTGTATTAGCATTTAGTCTCAATATGATTGATTCTGTCCCTCAACAAATAAAAATCTGAGAGAAGATACCCTTTTAAAGGAAAATCTTCCCATATTCATAGGACATACATTTCCCAAAATGTATACACATTGGATTTCTTAGAGACATTTATAAATGAGATGAATAACTTAAGCTCCCGGTGGTGTCATGTGGTGTCCATAATATTAGGGAGCAAGAGATATAGGTAGAGCAAGACCATTCTTGATAGTTTCTGGTGTTCAACATTAATTCAATCTATGACATAATGAAGCTTAATAAGATATTGTTAAAGCCCAATAATCTATAAGAAGTTGCATAATTTATTTGAGATTGTCGAAATTTTGCTACATATATTTTTCTTAAACAGCCTAAGGACGTAAAGACAAGATAAAGTAATTCCATTATTTTTTCACTCTATGCATTATATTGTAAAGTAATTCTAGCAGAGTTATAAAGTAACAAAATAAAAGATTTAAATGTTTTAGGCACGTGTGGTTCTGAACATTGACAAACTATGCTAAAAGCAAAACATTGACATGGCCTTGAACTGGTGCCATGTTATTTTATTTCAAATTTAATTATAATTTATATTTGTAATGTGTTCAAAATTCAAGAGAGCCGAGTCCATGCTAAATACAAGAGATGTTTCTGCTGTGTTTGGTAGTCTGCATTTGAATTTGTTTATGACTTAACAACAAAGCGAAGACCTTCCACCGGGCGGGTGTTGCTAGGTAGACCAACAAACTGAATGTTGTTGTTCAGAACTTGTATACATGCAAACTTATCTTGAAAATGTCATAAATGAGATTCAGGCATCTGACAAATATCTTGTGTTATGGCTACCCGCCACATGTTACCGAAGTGATGATAGCTTAAACAATCAATTGAAAGTTTCAATACACATTTAATATTTGAACAGAGTATATTGTTGATCTTATAAATACTCATAACGCAAGAAGTATGCTGTTTTTGAACTGAACCAACATCTATTTGAGAACACATTGTTATGTTCCAACATGTTGTCTTCTCGCATTAAAACTGTATAATCTCAAAATTTACTAATTTTACAGGAGAGTGTTTTAAAGGTTTAAAGGTTGTGATATTTTTAACATTAATCATCTTTGCAACATTTATTTTTTTATTTTTTACCAGTTACATTATCTGTCTATTAAAGTAAGATAAAATTATGTATTAATTTTGTTAATTTAATAGTAGTCAAAACATAAATAACAAAAAAAACTAAAACGCTCTTTTGACAGTATTTATGAGAAAAATACCGATGATATCAAAAGATTCCGCATATTATCTCGGTTTCGAATATTTTAAGAAATTGTACACTTTTAATGCGAAAAGACGATATATGCACATGTTCCAACTGTTTCTAACATTACAATATAAAGTGTAATTAAGTTAATTTAAAGATTTGGATCAAAGCTTTTGTTATTTATATTTAATATAGTTAGGTGTCCATTAAATAAATAAATAAAAATGTAAATACCCATAATTATCAGTATCCGTATCCGGACCTAAAAAATGAAGTGTCATCAAATTATATCGAAGCGTAGATATCTAATAATACCAATTAAAAAGTTGTACATACAATATGCGACACCATTATTAACCCTTTTAGTGCTGAGCTTTTCAAATATTATGCAGAAATAGCAAAGGGATTTTTGAAAAAAAAGTTCCTTATTAAAAACTTTAACTTAAAAAAATTAATGCTAAATTCACAGCAAAATAATTTTAAATAGTTATTAAAAGCTTTAAATGCGTCCGTACAGGTCGATACTTAATACAAATACTCAAACAGCACAATAGTCGGTATTCCGACGCTCCGCACTTTATACGCATAGAGAGTCGAACTATCGACGGTTCACGCTCAAAGGGTTAATATGTAATTAACGCCCGGTTCCCCAATGCATGGCGCATTCTCGCAGCCTCAAAAGACCGGGCACGTCACATTTCATTGTGTGTGCCTGCCGGGCCCCGCTAATGATCTAAAAATGTAGGTGTAACTAATGAGAATTTATTATTGATTCTTCCACTTCCACTAAAAGCTTCCAGTATCGGCTCGGAGCGAGTTCAAAACGAAGCTCACCACTGCGGTGGTCACAGTGGTGATCCGTGTGCTTAGTGCGAGTTTTTAGCTTCCCTTCGTTTGCCGCCAGGGGCGCTGTTTTAACTCCATACAAATTGGAGTTAACTTTGACGCGATCGAGAACGTTAAAAAACTCGCATTAAGCAGTAGTGTGTACGTGTAGTACGTGACCTCTCTCAGTGTGACGGGAGACGATCGAAGTTGAAACAGCTTGTATATATTTGTAGAAAAATCTGTACATATGTTTATTTTAAATTATAAGTTAGATTTAAAAGTTTGAGAAACAGCTCATTGTATTCGTATCACGACAGATTACTTTCAAGGCATTTTTTTTTTAAAACGAAAAGTGACGTAACTGTTTAGTACAGTCGCTCAAAGTGAAACTGCTGTTTAGTACGAAACTTTAAAAAGAAAATCGTACTCTCATCATAAAGGTTTAATGAGAAAAATAGCACAACACACTAAAGCAGGGGTGAGCAACCTGTTTAATCAATGAGCCAATTTTAATTTGAATTTTTTTTGATGGGCCGCACATAAATTTCCTCTTATTAATCTTATTAATGTCTCTTATTAATCTAATTTTTTTATTAATAATTTACGAAACTTATAATAAATATTAGAATAGAAAATAATAAAACTAGAAAAAAGTAAAGATTACATATACAAGTTTTAATTCAAGATAAAAGAACAAACAAGAAAATAACAAGTGAAAAAGTCGATAAATTCAAAGAATTGAATTCTAGAAAGAAATTCTAGAGCCAAGCCAATTAGAGGCACATGTTGCTCATCCTTGCACTACAGGGTATAAACACCTGACACTGACATTGACACGACAAAGCTCTTGTACTAAACTCTAGTTAAACTAAGATCTAATCGTGGCCTAAAGGTTAAGACGGCCGGTGAATTCGGATCGAGCGATGCGACCGTATGCGTGTTAAAATCTCGCAGGCGGGTACCAGTTTTTCTAAAGAAATGCGTATTGAACGCACGTATAACAAAGATCAAACAAGAACAAAAACGTATACTTTTCTTAACCACTGGCGGTAATTTATATTGTGGCTAGCGATATTCACGTTGTATTACCATCACTTAAATCATACAGGTCGTGAACTCGATGCATTAAGAGAAAATACAAAAATTTAGAATGACTTGACATTTTGACTTGACAACAAAGACTTGTAATATTGACAATTATTATTATTTATTTATTTTATTATTTTTTATATTGGGTACCAACGTGTTATACATCAGCACAGAACATTACAGGTATCATATACATTGATTTCACACTAAATGCTAACACAATTACAGGTACCGACTGCATGCATTGAAAAAAAAGCGGTCCGTTGTATAATACTAGAGAAAAAAAAACTACACAATAATATAACATTACATGAAAACCTTACATTATTACACGTTTACTACCAAATAGCGTATTTACTTAATTGAAAAAGCTCATTGAACATGTTTTTCTTTCACTTACAAACATCGATTTTCATGTTGATTCTCCGAAAAGTGATCTCGAAAATCTAGTTTCAACGAGACCGAAGCAGATTCACTTTGCAGTGTGCTTAGTGCGAGTTTTATAACGTTCTCGAGAGCGTAAAAGTTAGCCAAATTTTGAATGCAGTTGGAACAGCGCCCCTAGCGGCAAACGATCCCATTCATACAATAAATAAGCTAACTTTTACGCTATCGAGAACGTTAAAAAACTCGCACTAAGCACACAGAACCTATCGGAACACGACAGCAACAAGCCATGTAACTTATACAATTTTTAATAAAAGACGATTTTTACAACATCAACAGTTTTATTCAGAGTCTCCCGTAGTACTCGTCTGTGCCGATTGTGTGTCGAACGACCCCAACCCTGAAGATCCCTCGGGAATGTTCTCCAAGTCATCGACACCTATGACGTAGGTGGCTAAATAGTCAAGAGTCAGCTCCTGAAATTCGATAGGTTCCCGTTAGTTTTTTTTTTAAGGGATTTTATGACTTGGTAACTAAAACCTTTAAGTCATGTCTCATTTAAATTTATATTCTTATTTTTATGAAAAATTATAATATGGAGTGAAATAAAATGAGATGAGATGATATGGGATGAAATATAATCTCAGTAAAATGGTGGTCATTTACTGAGATTTTTTCAGTGCACTTTTTGGAGGATCCCGGGAAAGTACGTCCAGCGGCTTTGTTTCATTTTCCCACATTTGTGCACCTTCGCAGATATTAAACAGTTAATAAACCACCGTTATTACACATTTAAACCTGAAAAAACACTAAACAGACAAAATAAAACATCACACAAAGTTCACTCCTTGCGTTCCCGCCAAAAATGCGTTAGTCTTAACGAATGCCCTCCAACATTGAGTAACGGGAACAAATAATACTACTTCCATAAACAGTCTCAAAACATCGATATCATCATCATCTTTATCGTGAACTAAGTAATGTTAGATCGACGCACGAATTCGTCACACGTTATAATTAAATATACAACCGTCTTTTTATACAAATTTTCAAAAATAAGTAAATATAAAAATTCAATAAAATTCAAAAATTCACACGAATAATATTTTAAATGTATCACCATACATTGTAGTATACGGTTTTGCAAAAATCTTAAATAACTAAGACAAATCGACCACAGAAATGACGTCTGGACGACTCATATGTAGTTTTCAACAGACAATATGATTTTGCACTGTCCTTGACTATACTGTAGTCGAATTTCTGTTTAAAATAAAAACTGTAATAGCAGTTATACCAATTATACTAATCGGTGCATTGCATCGAATCTTTGAACAAATTCCTTAATTTGAAGAATATTAAAAGGACGCGTTAGCTTTAAACCAAGATGGTGGTATTGTTACTTATACACAGATTATTATGGTATTAAAATACGTAGCATAAAATAGGTCATTTACCTCTGGCATAAACGAAAAATCGTTTTCAGCCATCTTCGCTCTGTCTTCGAAGCTCTCCCCACACAATATTGATATTAAATACCAAGTCAATTCCCGAGGGAAACGTTCACCTGTAGCAAACAAAATTAATAGAAAAAACGCGGTCTCAAATTGTAATAAATAACGAGCAAACGTTTTGCTGATTTCTTTTATAAAATACTAGCGACCCGCCCTCGCTTCGCTTCGGAAACATTAAAACACACATGAAACCAAAAAAAAAAATAAAAAAAAATAAGAAAAAGTAGCATATGTTCATCAGGGACAATGTCGGCTTCTAATGGAAAAAGAATTTTTCAAATCGGTCCAGTAGTTTCGGAGCCTATTCGAAACAAACAAACAAACAAATCTTTCCTCTTTATAATATTGGTATAGATAACATGACTCAGATTTTGGTTAACATAGTTTCTTCAAAAAACATTGAAAAATTGGTCTTGCTAGGGCTAGTGTTAGCAATTCTCTCAGGTTGAGCCCTGAGCTCACCTACCCGTCCGGACGTAGCTGGAATAATCCCTTAAGCTACCAGTGGATATGTAGGAGAAAAAAATCACAAAACCTATCAGAATTATAATTGAAACTATTATACTTTTACGATACTATCTCGGATTTTTTATTAAAATTTTACTATTTCCAATGTTTCAAAGTTTCTTCTAGTTTTCATGATCACACGGCTATAATATATAATTTTACAATAAAAATTTTAACATGACAGTAAAAATGCGAGATTAAACCGTAAAAGTAGTATTATGTCTAAGATTTTTAAAAACCAAAAGAAGTACTAAGAAGTAGAAGTAAGTAATTTGTTATTTATCGTACGTATAATCATGGAATATCGATGTTGTAATTAAATAGACAGTGTGCTTAGTCCGAGTTCCCTTCCCGAGAGTTTCCCTTCGTTTGCCGCTAGGGGCGCTGTTCCAATTCCATATAAATTTGAGTTAACTTTTACGCGATCGAGAACTTAAAAAACTCACACTAAGCACACTAGTGTACCTTAAAATTACGCACCATAATCTGCAAGCAGCTCAATCAACCCGTTCCTGTTTATGGCCAACTGTTCATTATCCAAATACGCGAAGTGTGCAAAAGCGTCACGTATTTTCTTGTATCTGTACCCGAACGCAGGCCGATGATTGATGTACAGCTTCACAAACTCCTCAAAGTCTATTTCGGTCGATGGATTAATTTGGTACACCTTGTATTTCGCTTCTGCAATTAAGTTTTCTGTCTAAAAAAAAGGGGGGAAAGTAAATTGTTTGGTTAGTTGCAAACGATTGAATTGTTTGTTGATTACTTATCGATCATAGCTACTACCACTCAGGTTGTAAATATTGGGCACTTCTGTGTGCTTAGTGCGATTATTTTTTTTCATTTTTCATTATTATTATTATTTTTTTAATTGTATTTTTTGACTTGTTTTTTCCTTTATTGTAAATATTTTTATTTATTTAAAAAAAAGAAAATATTTGAGAAAAAACAAAAAAAAAGCCCTATATTTTGACATTAAACAAGTGTGTCATACTGACATCTAAGTTGAAATAAATGAATTTGAATTTGAATTTGAATTTAACTTCTCGATCGCGTAAAAGTTCCGCTTCCCTTCCTTTGCCGCTAGGGGCGCTGTTCCAACTCCATACTTAAGTTGACTTTTACACGATCGAGAAGTTAAAAAAATCGCACTAACCACACTGATATTTACGAGCGTCGCTTTTGTCATAATCTAAGTACGTTTCATTTATGTTCAACAACAAATTCTATGCTGTTAGGATATTATTATAATTAGTAAGTAGTACCGTCTTTGCATGTCATATGTATTTTTTTAATTTTTTTTATTTCTTAGATAGGTGGACGAGCTCACAGCCCACCTGGTGTTAAGTAGTTACTGGTGCCCAAAGACATCTACGACGTAAATGCGCCACCCACCTTGAGATATCAGTTCTAAGGTCTTAGTATAGTTACAACGGCTGCCCCACCCTTAAAACCGAAACGTATTACTGCTTCACGGCAGAAATAGGCAGGGTGGTGGTACCTACCCGCACGGACTCACATTAATCTCGTCTGTTCGTGATTTTCGGTTTAAATGCTACGGATAGGCATCAGCCCACTCCAATTTTACCCAAAGATGGTCGCCGTGTCGTGATGTCAAAAAGTTCCTCCTCAATTAACAGTAATAACATAATAAAATTATCCATTAAAACATTAAAATAATATACCTCGTGAAAAGTTAACGTGTTAATTTTTTTTTTTTATCAATTTGTAAAGTTGTTAATTTGCAATATGTATATACCGAACGCAACTCCTACGTGTCACGCAAGACGTAATTCACGTCTCAACTTATTTTCAATGGAGCAGTCAAATGATATGGAAAAGATTTGATTGATATTTTTAATGTTGCTTGAAGAATCAGCACCCATACCTGAGGTTTGTTTTGGAGACTATTTTTCCTACATCCGACTTACGCATTTTTTTTAAATAACATTTGCTATATCGAAATGACTTTATTAAAATTTAATGATTGATACGCACCTCATATTCTGATAAGAAAAATCCCAGCGCTCTCATTAGATCTGGTAGCGAATCAATGGGTATAAAATCTTTGACTCTCCTCATTGCGGGCGAGAACGTGCCCTGACACAATATCTGTATGTAGTAGAATAAATCACGAATTTCTTGGAAGAGCCAGCCCGGACGACCGTTCTCGATCAGACAGTAATACGGATCTAAGTCACCGCCTCCTTGTTTCGTCGTGGTGTCTACAGATCTGAAATAGAAAAGTGCATCTGCTACTGGCAGTGGCGTAGCGAGGGGGGGGGGACAAGGGGGGCATAATGTCCCGGGCGGTACTCACAAACGGGCGCCAAATGATCCGCAAAACAAAAAAATACTGGATAATTTCTATTTCTGTTCTGGGAAATATATTTTAAATTTAATGTCAGTGTAAAATAATTCGAAAATGAAAAGGAACAATAATAGTCTAAATCAAACTTTTTATTGTTTTAAAACTACGTGTTTTTTAAATATCTATTTATAAATATATAAAATAAATAGTAGGTATATTTGGAATTATATAATTCTAGATGATCACATATTTACATTTCAAAATATAGTCCTGTTTTCTCAACTAGATTTTTTGTCTCAAATTTAAAGCCTAACTTGAGCCTATGACTTTATTTATTTTACTTTGTTAATTTATTAATTTAATTGCATTATTTATTAATTACATATAATTTTAGATGTAAAATTTATTAGCAAAAAAAGGGTGCGTGTACTTATGTACGCGCGTAAGAAATTATACTTTATTTTTATTTATCTTTTTTTTTATTTAAATTTTAATCAATTTGAAAAATTTGATTAAACAAAATCCTCAAACACGCATATTGAACATCCCTTTTCTTGACATCGTATAAATTCGGTAATTATCAAAACGGTTCGGAAAGTTCACCTGCGGCTATATTCAGACTCGCCAAGTTACGTCGGTCGTATTGTAATGAGCGATTTAGTGGGCAACTTCATTCTGTTAATTTTGTGTCACGGTGCGCGCGCATCGTAAAATTTCACTCTCATCAATTTTTCATAACGCGCCTAAAGAAGTATAACTTCAAAAAGGTTTTCTGCCCCGGGTGCAAGTTAAGATAAAGAAATGGCCACAGGAACCAAACACTCAGATCAGATCTAGAATAAGCTTATCTTTAAAAATAATAAATACTTTATCGCAGTCGATCAGGAATAAACTTCCCTCTTTGATGTTTTTCGGAAACTATAACCCTTCGATTATAAACGAGCGCCAGTACCCATCCCCCGTTACAAAGGACATTACAGGAAATCCCGATGAGAAATTTAGCGAGAAAACCGGAATCGGATCGGTTCCGATCCAGCTTCGATCATACTATTGTTGATCGAAGCGATCCAGTGGTAGATTCACTGCTCTTGCTAGGGCCAGTGCCACCAGGTAGGAATAAAATAACAGCAATGTGTACCACGTGAATATTTCACACCTTCATATTAATATCAAATTATTTTTTTGTTTTAACGGCTTTTTTATACTTCATATTGAAAAAACGTATGATTACTCAGTGACTTAGATGGGCAGTATGGTAGTTTCCAGTTGTACATTAGTTATGAAGGGTAGATAACGAGAACTGTCTTATATGGGGGACCAGTTAAGTAGTGTCGATCTATAAACAGCAAGTTGCAATTCTGATACCCACCAAAACAGTGCTAGCGTAGCCAGTGGTATGTTATGAATGTAGTAGTTGTAAACGGAGTGAAGAATGCTAAGTAGAAAATTTTAATATAATAACTTTTGGCACTTGTCTTTGAAATGACAATCTACCTTCTATTATTCCTCCTTGTTCATTAGCATTCTTACAACATTTACTATGACCAGTATTCTCTCAGTATTACGTCTTAAATATTAAATTTATTAACTATGATATTACGTGGGGGTAAATTAGAGAGACACCTGTAATTAATAGCCCATTGACTCATGCATCCATCTTTGTCTCCAATCGTAAACAGTATGCCACAGTCTTCCCTGAAACACATCTCTGTTACCTGCAATTATATATAGTATAAAATTTAATCAGAACACAATCATTCAAAAATGTTTGGATAAAAAGAAATTCTATAGATTGGATAGACCTTTGGCCTAAGGGCCGATTTACACCAAAAATATTCCTAGCGACAGGTGACACCATATCACGAACCATATTAACGACACCATATCACGACACAATAAACTTCTTTAAACATACATTTATAAATGTCTAAAAATAGTGATTGACTTATGTTTGATGAGCGTTGATCGACAGTTCATTTTATTTACTAAAAAATAAAAATAAAACCTTTGTAAAGGGATATAGTACAAATTTTAATGGCGGTACCGAAAAATATCAGATGCATCCTCTTCTTGTTGTTTGGCAATCACCACCCACCGTAGATTTAAAATACTTCAATCGCTCACACACTGAACGGATTCAAGAAATTAGCGCATTGGAACTGGATAGGTCAAATAATATTATTTATATTATCCCTAATAACTCTAATGTTTTTTAGAACTAAGTTCTACCTCCAATGGATGTCCAAGTAAGCCCGTGTGCTTCCAAGGATTACCATCTATGGGCATCTTCTGTATCCCCACAACGTTCTTGGTGGCAAATATCAAGTATTGTTGGTTTCCGTTATCTTCCTCTCTTGCAGTCAATAACATTCTGCGTACTGGATACTCATATCGAGGGCCCAATATTGTCGATAAAGTCATCGTAGTTGCGTAGTTCACTATTTTGTATTTGAACTGTCAGATAAATTAATATTTTAATTGACCTAATAATAATGTTACGCCACTAAGAGTAACGCCATCTATCGCCGAATAGTCAAACGAATATAGAAGGATCTAGTAGCATTTAGAACGCGCGAGAAGTACAACGCCATCTATTGTCAGATAGCGCAAACACAGTACTCTGCTTTTGTGGAATATTCACGACGATTCTAGGGATTTCGACTCGACTATCAATGCGTTGCAGAGATGGCTCGCACGGAACCAGCGAACGGATTACCTGAAGCGAATCGGAAGAAGCGGATTGAGAATTTTTAACTGTTTTAAGTGTTCTAAGTTTTGAATAAAGTTTTTAGTTGTACTTTGGTGGAACATTTATTTATCCCGAACCCAGCGCGTAACAATAAGTAAGTGGTCTATCAAGTACTACATTCGCCTCCCAAGGAAACAAGTGAAGGTGGCAAGGAGTTATTAGTATTTTATTTCGTTTTATCATTTCGGCATGCGGCAAGAGGTGCTGAATATAACAAGGATTATTTGCAGATAACAAATATAACAATCCATATTTGACTGTAAGCGTGTCTATTACATCGCCTGCTTAATTAAATATATACATATAAATAAAATTGGTGTCTGTTTGTACGACAATAACCGCAGGTAACATCACGGGACTCAGCTATCAATAATAAAATTTAATGTTTCCGAAGCGAATCGAGGGCAGGTCGCTGGTAGTACATAAATTCAATTATTTATTATCGCCCGTAATGTTTTCTTGACTCCGCGTGTCACAGCAAATTAGGTCGTCTATTAACAAAGATAATAAAAGTACATTACCGCTTTTTTAACCTATCTGTTTAACTAACCTCATCATTAGCAACCAGAATCAAAGGCAGGTCTAATCTGTGCACATCCGGATCCAGGTCTTTAGGTGACGGCCACTGAATCCCGGCTAATGGTACAGCGGTCTGATCCAGTCTGTCCAAGCTGAGTATTTCCAAATAGCCGTCGGCACTCTCTCCGATATCATATTCTACCATAATTCTATCGATCCCCAAAGATATAAGCTTATATTCTCCGTTTGCATTCTTTTCGGAGAGGAATAATATTGATGTAATATCTTTGTAGTGAGCTCGATGTTTGCCAATGAATTTCCATGATAAATCCTGGCAGTCGTATTTGTAAACGCATACTGTTCGACCAGCATCCTAAAGTCATAGAAGAAAGACAAACAACTGTTAGTTAATTAATAGATCAGTGGGGTTACAGAAATAATTATTGCTACGGTGTGTAATTCGTCCGTTCAACATTGGCAAAAGATATGGTATTTTTTTTGTTGTTTCTTATAGGTACACTCATTACAAAACTCAGAGTAACCAATTAATTGAAGCAATCTTTAAAATTTAATAAATATTTAGGTTCCATCAACAAATAAAACTATGCAGCGATATTCTACAAAACGAAGAGCTTGATTGTTTACTGAAAATAGCAAATACAGTAATGTTATATTTACTTGCACTAATTCATTAGTTTACTATTACGTATAGTAAACTATTACGTTTAAACGGCAAAGGCAAAATATTATATTGGTTACTGCGTTGACAAAACCGAATCAATATTGGCGTTTCGCGTTATAAATCTCTAATATTCTTCTCCAAGCACACTCAAACCTGGAATGCTACAAAGCTGTACCATAAATATTATCTCCGAGCAAGAATCGGAGCCGGGCCTTAGAGCAGGGGTCGATATGTCGATCATATTAATCTTATAAGGGATAGCTTTGGGACCCAGCTCAGCTCTAGCATCAACAACAGGAAACGTAATATATTTTCTTCTGTGATAGTATCTAGTCCAGACTTTTTTGTTTGTTTAAACTACGAGCTTGCGCCTTTTGACTAGTTTTTATTTATTTTTATTGCCCTTGTAGGCAGTCGAGCATACGGCCCACCTGATGGTAAGTGGTTACCGTCGCCCATAGACTTCAGCAATGCCAGAGCCAAGCGGCTGCCTACCGTGAAAGTTGAAGAAGACAGACAGATGTAAGAATCCCGACGAACATGAAGCGACACGGCGAACCGAAAATCGGACTCAGTGTGCTTAATGCCAGTTTTTTAAAACTTTCAATCGCGTAAAAGTTAACTCAACTTTGTATGGAGTTGAAACAGCACCCACTACGTTTGTTCCTAGGGGCGCTGTTTCAATACGTACTTATTTTTTCCTACCTAAGCTTATGGCCTTGAGAGGCTACATCAGCGTTACCCTAGCATCTACATGAGCTCTCGGGGCTGAAACCGTAGGTGTTGCTAACAGCAAGAGCAGTTTTTTTTATTTTTTTTCCCTACCTATGCTGATAGCCTTGAGAGGCTATTTCAGCTTCACCCTAACGTGTGTAGGTGAGCTCACGAGGCTGAAACCGTAGGTGTTGCTAGCACTGGCCCTAGCAAGAGCAGTGCTTCGCAGAATCTACCATCGGATCGGAAACGTGACCCACAAGCGCAAATTAGGAGAGACTTATTATGTCTGTCTGGCCGCTATTAAGATGTGATGACGCGTTGATGATAATCTATAACAACATACTAAAGTATTTAATATTTGTCACTAAAAATAACAACTAACAAACAGAGCGAGCGTGAGTGAATCGCAGCTATACGTAATCTGTTTGATGGCGTGCCCGGTGTCCGTGTATGGAATTTCGGTTATAACGTCTATTGTCGTTGGATGTAAGAACAGCAACTGTCCTGTGTTCAGTCCGCAAGCTAAATGCATTCCTGGGGACGAGATACCTTCATAATTCATCATCAGTTCACGTGAATCATAAAATATTTATGTATACGCGCTATTATTTCTTTCTACTGTAGGGGAATGATACACCGCCCCGCTTCGCTTACTATGCAGTTATTGTGCATATAGTAATGAGCAGCATACGAGTCAGCCAGTAGTCAACGTGCAGCGATCCACCGCGGTCGCTGACGCGAATAAACATGTACTTATACGTAGTGTTTTATTGACCGCTCCGATGAGGTTTATGGAGGACAACACGCAACAAACAACCAACGCACTCGCCGCCTCCTCCTTCGTCATCTCTCAATAAACCTCACACTACTATTGTTGTTCCTTCGTACATTACGTTTCCAAGCAGTCATATTAGGTACATATATAAAAAGTTTAGGGCATCTAAAAATGACCTGTGTGCTTAGTACGAGTTTTTTAACGTTCTCGATCACGTAAAAGTCACCTCAAATTTGTATGCAGTTGGAACAACGCCCCTAGCGGCAAACGTAGGCAAACTTTCCAACTCCATACAAATTTCAGTAAACTCTTACGCTATCGAAAACGTTTAAAAACTCACACTAAGCACACTGATCTCTCCACGTGTACTGTGTGACTACAATAAATGTTTCTCCTATTCAATTCCGTAAGAAAAAAAGGTTACACACACACCTGAATGAGAATATTTCAAACACGACACAGAAATCGGAGGTACAGTTACTTCGTAGTTGCATTTTATGGAGTCGTCCTTTGGAGGAATGACGATCTTGTATAAATCTCTCAGGTCGAGTCTAACGAACAGCTTGTGCTGAACAAAATTATACATTTCAACTATACCATTGTCGTATCCGATGCACACAAATGGCCTGTAACAAACATCTTAATGGCAGTCAAAGTTGAGCACCAGAGTACGCATGAGGCATGCGTACATGTTATGTACAATAATATTGTCATACCGGTATGGCTAACGCCACCTGTCGTCAGATATCAAAAATGAAAATCGAAACAATCAGAACATATTTTAAATGTTGTGTAAACATTTCTTGAATGTTCTAGATAATTTCTAACTATCCCGAGAATGTTCTCGACGTAGGCAAGACGAGTCTCTCTTTCATTTTCAAATGTTCATTCTAGTTCTATTGGGAATGTTCTAGAAAATTGCAGTCATAGCCGAAATTACTACAAAAAGCATGATTAAGGCGATCCAAAGATAACCCTAATCGAAACGAAACGACCACCGGATCATTTCAAGGCATAGATATGAATAATTACAGTGAAGTCATCCTCAACGGTTGCAATAACTAAATGGAGTTTTAATGAATATTTCGATGAGAATTTTTATTTATTCTGAGTCTACAGCTCGTAACACTAAGTATACGGGCAGAATACTTCAATGCAACTTTGAGTTAATATGCGACGGTCGCGCTATTCAGTGGCCCCGCCAGATGTTAAACTTTTTGTTTTTTAATCTTACTTCTCTGGATGCACACTCAAAGCTAAAGCATACGACCGTTTGCTGTTCAAAACGGTGACAAGTTTCTCAGTTGCGAAATCGACGAAACCGACACCTTGGTTGTTTGTACCTGAAATTTAATTATTTAGTTTAATTGCAGCAAATTTAGAATACCTTACCTTCTTTTTATCATCATATCTCCCACTATCCACTACTCGAGTATAGCTACAATGTAGGTACATCCCTAATACCTAACGTGGTTTGCTGGGCATGAGGCATGAGGATGTGTTTGTTCAAATCAACAAGGCCTTATGCGGTTGTTCAGGTACACATAACAAAAAAGAAATCTTAACTAGAGACCAATCGATATGGTAGGTTTATTTATTGATTCATGTATTGATCAATGACTTATTAAGACACTTATACTAACAAACAATAAAATCCCTGACAAGGAAAGTCTTCCCGCTGACAGTAGCGTCACTTGGCAGTTTCTTCTTTATCAACTTCTGTTTTAATAATCCTGTGTTTGAATCGATCTCAGCTACAACTTTTTCCCAACACGGGCAAGGTGTGTTGCCTGAAACTCATTTTAACTGAATCTACATGTAGATTAGTTTAAGCTCGATCGGCTTAGATCTCACATAGTCGCCATAAGCTAATTTCTATTCTAAAGAAATATATCCCTAAGTTACCAATGGAACAGCCATTGAGTTGTCAAATGCAATTAATACTTCAACCTTTACTTTGTACGCCAAAGGAAAATAAAATCTACGACAATCAGAATTGATATTGGGCTTAGTTTATATTGTTTTAACGGTCTTTTTGGAGCGCTATAGCATGTCTTTTTTCAAACGAGTTTCGGACATAGTCCACAGCAGTAGGCTATGGCTTGACTGTGCTCCTGATATTGCTTATATCAATAGCAAAAGGGTCTAGTTCCGGTAGGCCAAATGCTCAAATACCACAATAAAAAAAGATTGTGTGGTTTTATGAAACCACGGTAAAACTGAAACTTTTTTTCACATTATTAGACAATTAACACTGACAAATAACATTTACACAAACACTGACAAAAAAAAAAAAAAAAAATTGCGGGGAGCACTGGCATAAATGAGTAATATCTATACTCTACACGGTCAGATGCTGCGAGCTATAGACGCCGCCATATTGTCCTTGGCTGCTCTGACGAGCGCCTTTCATTATATCCCTACTTCGCAGCCGACCGTCACGCGACATGCAACACACAGACGAAAAAGTTTGAAACGATGTAATAAAACTGCATTGGCAAATACCAATATGATTAACGAAGAAAAAGGTGTAATAGAAAATTAATTTTCCTCACATTTAGGATCGAAAACCTGATAACTTCGAGGCGACACGTTGAAGCTGAGACCCTTGACGCTGTCGACTGTGAACCCGTGCACCCAGTACATTAACTTCATTTGATTGTCATAAAAATGAATCTCGCCGACACTATTTCCGGTCGTTATGACTCTGAAAAATAAAACTTCAAGAACTGTAGGGCATCTCCGTCATTGTGGGAATAGAACTTTTAAAATAGTTCAGGACAGTGATGAAATTGGAGAGACAGAAACAGATCTAATGCCATCTAAGAACCGAATGAGCATAACAACAGCGAACATCCTCTCTTCAGTTATCTTCTACATTGTAAACTAATCCTGCCCTTGACTTCCAACCAATTTTATTGGTGATAGAGTTTATTATTTCACTAACTCGATGGGGCAGTAGTAGGAGTCCCTGACGACTGCGTCGACGGTCGTGGGTTCGATTGCCACTTCAGGTAAACATTTGTGTGAAGATTTGTCTACTTCTTACTTGGGTGTTCATTATCTAATTTTTTTATTTATTGCTTAGATGGATGGACGATTTACATATTTGCATATTAAACATCCACGTATTAAACATTTAACCGGTACATATTATACATTCGGTAGGCAGCGGCTTGGCTCTGCCCCTGGCATTGCTGACGTCCATGTGCGACGGTAACCACTTACCATCAGGTGGGCCGTATGCTCATTTGCCAGCTCGGGCAATAAAGAAAAACATATATAAGTATGTATTCTGACTCGCTAATAATGCAGGGTGGCTGGCAAGAGCTGGATTAGAGAAGCCGGGGATCATGCCCAGTGCAATTCTACAGGGGCCTATGTTCAGCAATGGACTGCAATAGACTAATGATGATGATGAAGTATGTGTATTAGTCTCTGGTTCTCAGAGTATAGGCAATCCTAATTTGGAGTCAGATAACAGTGCGTGACTTGTTCCCGATTACTGTACACTACGATTGTGTTAGACTCGAAATTTCATGAAGAAATGACATCCGACACTTAGCTGACATTTCGTTCTCTTTTGTATTCCGTTATACCCTTAACGCAACTGACCACCGATAGCACCAACACACAAACTTACCCATCAATGCTCTTGATAACATTAATCGTTCGTTTTTCCACCTTCAGCATTTTAATGAACTTTAAATTTTCATAATCTTCCTTTCCTGCGTGCTCTATGTACTCTATTTTGTATCCGTACACTAATACTGTCCCGCGGGTCGTAGCCACCAATATCTGAGAAGTGTCTTCAACGAACGTGAAACAAGTCAATTTTCCTGTATCTAAGCCTGTTTTTGTTTCGATTTTCTTAATTTTCAATTCGTATTTATCGGTTTCTTTCAACACGCCTCGTTCCAGTACGAATACTTTCTGTTGGAAGTAATAAATAGGTTTTAAACTATGAAGTTGCAGTTTTACAACTTGATCAGTGTTTTGATTTGACTAGATTTAGGTCTTATTTGATCAATATGGACACGATAAAATACAAGTAATTATGGAATACCTACAAGTTTGGTCGCGGTAGCAAAATTACCACTGCTCTGCCAGAGATGCACACACGGATACTATAGGCGCATATTTACATTGATAGAATTAAAAATTATTTAATAAATATATTTTTTTTCTCCTACCTATGCCGAAAGTTCGGTTTTCCTTCCGCTGTACAGTGAAGAAAGTGTAACTTTTCCTCCCTGGGTACTGACTGACAAGTGCGCATGCGCATTAGTCTTTTTTTTTTATTGCTTAGATGGGTTAACTCTAGAGCATGGGGCTTACTCTAAAGCATGACACAGAGCTATCTGTGGTTGTGGTTTAATTAGACTTGGCTGTAGCAAGACAGCGTTAAACCCCATTGTAAATACTGTAAATCTACTGGTGGTAGACCCTCTTGTGAGTCCGCACGGGTAGGTACCACCACCCCGCCTATTTTTGCCGTGAAGCAGTAATGCGTTTCGGTTTGAAGAGCGGGGCAGCCGTTGTAAGACCTTAGAACTTATATCTCAAGGTGGGTGACGCATTTACGCTGTAGATGTCTATGGGCTCCAGTAACCACTTAACACCAGGTGGGCTGTGAGCTCGTCCAACCACCTAAGCAATAAATAAAAAAAAGATTTGGTGCTACGCTGCTTACTCTACTAGGGCACGAAACAGTGTTATCTGTGGTTGTGGTTTAACTAGACTTCAGTAGCAAGACAGCGTTAAACTCCATTGTAAATACTCACTCTTGGAACTCCAATCCAAATATTATGTTTCGTCAGCAGCAAAAATTGTTCAGAATCATTAGAGTTGAACGCCATATGGATCACTCCGTCGCGAGGTATGTCAATGTCGAGTGTGGCTGAAAATATAACGATAATAAGTACGGTACTATTGGATGTTTTAAAATCTCTAAACTGTATTTGTGTTGTAGACTATTGTGATGTGACGTCATTGAAATGTTAAAACTTTAAGACGTTGTAAAACGAACAAAAAAATTCCGAGTTTCGTTTTAACACGCTTTGGAGTCGTCTTAGCGTAAAGGATTATTAAATCAATTAATATTAATTCGATGCAGTCGTATCAAGCGAAGCATCTGTATCGGTGTTCACATCCCGAAGGCAGTTACTAATAAATATTTGTAATGCTAATTGGTGGAATTATTTGAACGAGTTGAGAGAAAAATTCCAAAACATATGCAGTCAAACCTGGGTAAGTGAGAACTGGATAAGTAAGAAAACTCTATAAGTGAGAGTAATAGCAAGGACCCGTAATTTTAAGCTCCCAAAACCTCTATTAGCGAGAAACAGAAACCTCTGTAAGAGAGAGTCGTTTTTTCCTCATGTACCTCCGTAAGTGAGACTGCTACCTATCTATACCTCTATAAGCGACAGCCGAGCTTTATTTATTTATTTATATTATTTAGGAGGAACAAATGTCAAAACAAATTACAAATTTAACATCTGCTATTTTATGACTCATTTTTAACTTTCGTGGAACTTCCTATCATTGTTTTTGAATTGTTTTCTCGTCAATATTGAACCTATTCTATTTCGTGGAACTAAATAACGTTGTTATTTTATCGTATTCTTTTATCGCATTATTTTCGAATGGACACGTGTGCCTGTGTATCGTCCTGTTTGTCGGACTTGCTCAGTTTATCGTTAATCAATTGCGAAGGAAAGTTCTGTTCTGCATCATGTAAAAACGAAAAATTAAAGTACTGTCATTAAAGTCATAAACTTAAAATAGTGAATGCATTTGAATGCGGAAAATCGCGAATCGAAATTTAGAGGGAGCATTAGCGAGAAACTCGGGTTAGTGAGAAACCTCTATAAGCGAGAATGAGATTGTGCTCCCTTGAACTCTCGCTTATCCAGGTTTGACTGTACCTACATAAAATATAACGGAATTAGCATACTCAGTTTCTCAGTGGATCGCGATTCCGATCCGCTGGTAGATTCTGCGAAGCACTGCTCTTGTGAAACTAGTGTTAGCAAATTATTTCAAGTTGAGTCTACCAGTCCGGGAATAGCTGGAATAGCTAGCTACCAGCAAATAGGTAGGGAAAAAATATAACGGAAATGACATATAGATTATACTGTATTTCGCCAAACAGCCAGTGGTATTTCACTCAACTCGTTGGGACCTCTAGTGGACAATGGTTGGACAATAAATGGATCTTCAACTCTTCGACGACGCATCGTTAGACCGTAATTCCTTCACGGTCCTTCGAAACTGAGACGTGCAGCCGTGATTCGTTCATTTATACTTATTATAATACTTAACAAAGATGATGAAAGTCATCATCGAACGTGTGCTAAGTACATATTTCATTAGAAACATTGTTTCCAGCGGGATTTGAACACCGGTACAGTCTCTTGATAGGAATGCAATAGGGGTTTTGCCCTTTAGGCCACCACGACCCTATCTTTTGTATTATATTAATTTCTATTTATTAATAAATTATTTAACCATCAGGGTCATCGAGTCCAGAAGACCAATCCCACCAATTCAAAGTAGTCTTCTCGGAGTAACCCAGTGACAGGAGATATTTCGCATCTGCACTCATGACAACTTTCGATATTTTGGTCTTTCCGTGCGGCGAAAATATTGTCCTTTGAGGGAAGTAATCAACGCTGTCCCAGATTATTATGACGTTCTCTGGACCAGAATCGGCGGTCACCAGCCATTTGCCTTGTCGATCTGATGATATGCAGCTGATCATGTGTCTCTGTGGAATTATGGAATATCTTGTGTGTGTTTATGGCGCCCATAATACTAAAAAGACAATAACAGAAAACATATATTTCTAAACGATTTAGCCTGCGGGAGTATGAAACAGAACATTTCCGAAAGTTTCACTTTTTTTTCCGTACCTATTCACTGGTAGCCTAGGTGGTTATTCCAACTACGCTTGGAAGGGTAGTGAGCTCACGGGCTCAACCTGAGACAATTTGCTAATACTAACTATTATAACTATACGCCTATTTCTGCCGTGAAGCAGTAATGCGTTTCGGTTTGAAGGGTGGGTCAGCCGTTGTGACAATACAGAGACCATAGAACTATATCTCAAGGTGTGTGGCGCATTTACGTTGTAGATGTCTATGGGCTCCAGTAACCACTTAACACCAGGTGGGCTGTGAGCTCGTCCACACAACTAAGCAATAAAAAAAAACCCTAGCTAGAGCAGTGCTTCACAGCTTCTACTACCGGATCAGAATCGCGACTCAGTGAGAAAAGCCGGTGAGAAACTCAGTGGCCTGTGTCTGTGGGGGTATCACTGCGACCGCAAGTTACCTTGAGGTTATTTATTTTTATTTTATTGCATAAGATGGTTCGTGGGTCGCACGGTCCTCGTAACAAAGATCTAATAGACTGTTTATAGGAAAGTATGGATGCGCTGAATGTCTATGTTCGTTTATATCCATTTGAAGCAGGAGTCTTCTTAACTTAAGAATGAAGTCAAGGCTTGCGATCACCAAGCAAATTTTAAACTAAGACCGAATTTGCGAAACGACAGGTCATTCTCATTCAAGACTTCATTTCACGCTTACTATTTAATTCATGAAATTTTATTTTATTTTTCCTTAAATATATTCCAAATTCTATAAACACTAGTTAAAATAACGCAATTATTAATGTCGCTTGGCCATTCACAGTTATTCTGAAGAATGTTTTTTTTGTTCTAATAGGTAATTTCTCTTTCTGTTATGAAATGGCTCCGCTTGTCTTTCCTAAAAACTCGTAGTATTATATAGGTACATATTTTTTTAAATTATTTACGTGTCCTTGAAGTATCCTCATCTGATTGACTGTCCAGTTGTAAATCACGCCGCAGTTCGAAGCTGCGTAAAACATAGAAGTGCTGCCATTGTTGTTCAAATTGATGACGCCAACTTTCGGGTTGTAGCCGTGGATCCAACGTAAATTCTACCAAAAAAACAGAACGCTAAGAGCGTTTGTTGTTTTTCCTTTATCTAAGATTTGTCAAATGTATGTAATTGCACATGTAACGCCTGTCTACCACCTGTCTGCAACGCATAATGCGCTACTTTGGCCACGTTGCCCGCAGAGGTGTACATAACTTGAAACGTCTGATGGTCACTGAAGGAAAACGACCTAGAGGCCGGAGCCCTAAACGTTGGTCCGACCAGATCTCCGAGCAAACCAGCGGACCACTTAGCGCTGCACTACACCAGGCAACTGACCGGAACCGATGGAGGCTGGCAGTCGACAAGCTGAAACGGAGTCACGATCCTCAGTAATGAGGGAGCGATGGAAAAGAAGAATGTAATTGCACTCGCGGACTGCTAACTAACGACCTTGCTGAGGATCAAATCCAGCAGATACGATTTTTTCTATGGAAGTATGCACCCTAAGCCACGTCCATGACGGTCACGATGAAGGATAGCAGTTTGTAATAAAAGAGAGACAAGTAAAATTTACAAAACTATGAATTGTATAAATTTTAAAGTGGGTGGCGGCATTTACGTTGCTGTGAGCTCGTCCACCAATCTATGGAATAAAAAAATAAAATAAAAAATTGTATGGATAGATGTAATTATCATGTCTATCAGCATGACAGACGTGACAGGCTTAAGTTAGTCGATTTACTTTAAGATATCTCACCCATAGCCTCCAAGCGGAGCTTCTAACCACTAACTATAGCTGATGGAAAACGCAATGTAATGCCACCTCAAACCAATCCAATCAGGCGTTCATTGATAAACAGAACAAGTTAGCCACGCTTTACGACAAGCTGTTAAATCTCATTATTTTAAAATTACTCAACAGACTTACAAAAGGTGACAGTTTATGTTGGAATTCCACAGACGACTCCGAATATTTCTTGATTTGCGAGAGCGACATGCTGTACAAGCGACCACGTCCTAATTCCGCAGAACTATCACGAATATTGGGTAGAGACATCACCTTTCCAATAGCTTTAGATTCCATTTTATTAATATCAATTTAAAGCGCTAAATAACAAATTTGATACTGTCAAGTAAACACTAAAATCAATAAGAACAGACGTCAAGGAATGACATTGCAACAAATTATAAATCTGAGTTTTGAATAGATAGTTAAATAACTAATGACATTAATAATAGTTATAGTTTTTAATGAAAGTTACATTTTGAGTATATGGTGTAACTACATGCGGAAATAGGGAAGTGTTTGTTGTTAATCCGGCACACTGGGTTCGCTTGCATATATCCTCAGAAATAAAAATACTTTTACAGTTTAATCGCGAATTGCAAACCGCAAAAGTAGGTATAACAATATCTACGACAGCGACAAGTGAAGAAAATTCTAGTAAATTATCCTCCACCTCAATTCCAACAACAGCGGATTTCTTGGATTGGACGAAAACGTTTTTAAATCCAAACGCTAAACTGAATTTAGGGTGAGCTTGAATTCGCTGAATAGGAGCCTACATAAAAAAAAAATCGTCTAATAAAACACTGTTTACAGCAAAAACGGAATACCTTTAGAAACCCCGAGTGGCTTTATGGTGGTCAATGATTAAATAGAGCACGTATGTTATACAAGAATGCATTGATCACTCAGTTAGCTGCCGCTGAGACTATATCCAAGAATCAGTAGGTACATCGTAATGCACATTAATTTAATAAAAACAAAACACTATCATAACAAATATCACAGTACAACTCATTGTTCTGCACCGCATGATTCAAGAGTTTTTCCCGTAGAAGTTCATTCACCACTCTGTTACGAGAATTGTAACATTATCTGAGTGTCAAAGGTCGTATTAATGCGATACATTCAGATACAAAATATATGACTGTATTCAGTACTCCGACACAATGCTTTCCAGTTACATACTTCAAATTTTGTGCATCAGTTTGGTGCAGTGTCGAACCATTTATTTGGAACTAAACTCCCCTACGCTTGACGAGGTTTGTGAAGAGTGTTAATACAATAATATATGTGATATAACGTGTGACTTTAATAAGTCTTGGAAATAGGTCACTGTTGAAAAATATTGATAAAAAAAAATCTGTGTAGGTTAAGAAGTGTTAGCTTTAAGAATACTTTGTTGTCCACAACAACAATACGGCTTATTGCGCATGTTTAAAACCAGCTTCAAACTATGTTTTTAACTTCTATAATTCATTTCATACTTTTTTCGTTTAATTAAATCTTTCGTGACGTATATCACGAGCTATACGTACTATAACATACGCAATTATAGAAGATCATATTAATTGTTAACGTCGATTTTCTGGTTGATTACGTCACAGACATCATGTGAAACAAGCCTTCGCTTAATATAAGTTTTTAAAACCACTACTATAGCCGATGTGAACGAAAAAAAAAAACCTTTAACACAAGTGCAAAGAATATTCTTTTTTTAATCAGTGCATAACTTCTATAAATTAAAATCTCGTACTCTAACAATTTAGGACATAACCAGCCGCTTCTAAATATTTTTCCCGTACCTAATCGTTAGTAGCCTAAGAGGCGATTCCAGCCACGCGCCGACGGGTAGATGAGCTCACGGGCTCAACCTGAGAGAATTTGCTAACACTAGCCCTAGTAAAAGCTGTTTTTTTTTTTTTTTTTTCTATGCTGATAGCCTTGAGAGGCTATTTCAGCTTCGCCCTAACGTTAGTAGGTGAGCTCGCGGGGCTCAACCGGAGAGTTACTAACACTGACCCTAGCAAGAGCAGTGCTTCGCAGAATCTACCACCGGATCGGAAACGCGACCCACTGAGAAGATCCGGCGAGAAACTCAGTGGGCTGTGTCTATGGGTTAGTTCGCTGGTCGAGCCCTTCGTCGCAAGCGACGGGTTCGACGAGGACGGTGACCGGTGCTTGTGGTGCCTAAAAGCACCGTTAATGGATCAGGAGGATCCGTAATGACATGCTTTGGGCGACGTCGACGGTTTACCATTCGGTCTACTGGGTCGGGTATGTAATTTCCAGCGGCTACGATGAGAGGGTTCTCATGTCGTGCCGCCTTCTCAAAGTGGCGCAGCGATGCCGACTGTAGATACTTACTAAGAGAGTCGAGCTCCAGGTCATCGTGGAGATCCACATTCCTAAGGAACCATGGTGCTCCGACGGCTATCCTGCAGAATCGTGATTGAATAACCTGAAGGGATTTCAAGTGGGTGCGGGCTGAGTGAGCGAACACTACGCTTGCATACGTCATGACGGGGCGTATACAAGTTTTGTAGAGAGTTACCTTATTGCGGAGGGACAGTTTGCTTCGACTACAAAGCATTGGATAGAGTCGTCCTAGAATAAACGCGGCGCGGTCGCGTACCGTTTTTATATGGGGACGGAATGTCATCCCTCTGTCGAGGGTGACGCCTAGATATTTGACCTTCGAGACCCACGGTATGGGCTGGCCAAAGAGAGTGATGGGACTAACGGCGGAGGTGTTTGCGCGCCTACTACGGAGTGGGATGCTCGAAGTGATGTTCGGAGGGCGACCCCTTTTGAAGAGCACCGCTGCGCTTTTCGTGGGGTTGATGTCTATTCGCCACTTCCGGAACCACTGTCCCATGGTGGCTACTGCGATCTGGAAGAAAGCTGTGCTTCGCAGAATCTACTACTGGATCGGAATAGCCACCCGCTGAGAAGATCCGGCGAGAAACTCAGTGGGTTATCTCGCTTCCCAACAGGAGTGTTCTCCTAAAAATTAGAACTAATTAATCTACATACATAAAAAATGTAGAATCTCAAATTTTAATATTTTATTCTTCAGGTTAATTTTTTGCTACAATATGGATACTTATCGAAAGATTTGGCCGGAGTTGGCTACACTTACACGTCACAATCTATTTCCGAAGCGGTCAAGAAAATGCAGGCCTTCGCAGGGCTACCACAAACGGGAGTACTGGATGAACCAACTAAACAGGTTAGATAGATCTTTCCTTGTAGATATTAACAGCGAAATATTTCAACTGGCGAATCGTAAAGCTTGTTTCAAGTCATTATATATCACTTCATATGATATCAATCAGGATTTCTAACAAAAGTTAAAATTATGATTTGCGTAAATACCGGTGGTAGTACGTTTTATGAGTCCGCGCGGGTATACCACCATCCCGCCTATTTCTGACGTGAAGCAGTAATGCGTTTCGGTTTGAAGGGTGAGGCAGCCGTTATAACTATCTATACTGAGACCTTAAAACTTATATCTCAAGGTGGGTGGTGCATTTAGGTTGTAGATGTCTATGGGTTCCAGTAACCACTTAACACCAGGTGGGCTTCGTCCACTATCTAAGCAATAAAAAATAGAAAATAAATCATACAAATAGTTCCATGGAAACCGATGTTTTAGCAATACATTTATTTCCACTCTAATCTCTATTGTAAAAAATACCTAATTGACGAAAATTCAAAGCATTCTCATTAACACGTTCGCTGCGGCAAGTAAAATCTTAAACCTTTGTCTGGTGCGGCGGCGGGCCAAATTGTTCCCCCAATGATTTTTCCGCCAGTGCGTGGTAGGTCTTTTTCGACACGTCAGCACAAGGTTCGATTAAATTGCTATAACTTTGCGAAAACATAATGTAGGTGAACAGTTTTTGGACTGTTGGAAAAACCTTGAACCCAACTTCTTTAGATTTGATTCGCCCCGGGATCTGCCGAACAGAAAATGAGAAATAAACCAGGGAAAGTGGCGGGTCGATATCGACCAGAACCGCACTAGAAAGTATTTTTAGTAGTGATGGGAAAGACAAAAATAAGGGGATATCGAAAATAAAACAGAATTAAAGTAAAGAAATAAAAATTGTTTATTTAATTATTTATTAATGGCTGTCTTTAAAACATTTCGCACAAAGATTTTGCTTGCACATTCTGCAGTATGTTTTAATTTTTTTTACTTTCCTTTTCACCTCGAAACTCTTCATGGTTTCCCGCAGTTTTTCATAGCACCCTACACAATTTCGCCGTTTACCGCTCATCTCAAGGATATGATCGGCCGTAGGTGTTACTTGATTTCCTGAAATGATTTTTTAAATTCTGTGATTCATTTACCTTATGAATTTGACTACAGGGCTCTCTGTGTATTAAATAGATTCTCAAATAAAATGAAAAAGTTAACATAGGTCTTGAAATAGTCAAATCTCATCACCATGCGTTGTCAAAGTGCACACTTTGATTGGTAAAATTAAACACAACATGCTACAAGATTTTTTTTTTTTTTTTTGTCAGGAGGAAATCGCCGGACTTCCGCCCTCCACTGGGGATGGAGGGCGGGGCATGTCAGAGTCGAACTGGCTAAAACCTCCTGTCGCTCAACAACCAACGTCCAAACCTCGCATGAGACAGAACTCATGAAGAGGCAGAGGGGGGAAAGTGAAGCGTTTAGTGCGGAGCACATCTCTCCCATCACCCTCCCCCTCGGGACGCCGGACCGGCGGTCGTTGGCGCCACGACCACCAGCCCTCTCGGTCGGCAGGCTATCCGAAGCCCGCCTAGATGGCGCCGGTTAGAGTGAGCTATCCTACGGAATACCCCGCTGGACCAGAACCAGCGTGAGTCGAGGATAGCCGGCCTTCCATCACCCGGATGCTCTTGCGTAAAACGCGTGCAGAGCAGCTTGCACGTCGTCTTCTTAGGCCCCCCTCGCCGGTCCCCAGACCGACATGTGAGGGGGACCCGAAACACTTAGAGGGCCAGGGCTTGGGCGAGATCCGCCTCCCTGGCCCTCGCTCGATGGCGGCGGGATTGTGCGTCTCTCACGCGCCCCGCCGCCTCCTTCTGCGAGATGGTGCACTCGCAGAAGTCGAGCATCGCCTTCCACGACTCGTCGTCGCCGAGCATCGATGCCACGACACTCGGCAACGACAAGTCGTTTCCTGTTTTTGCGACGAGGACACGGCGCCACCCCTCCCATGCGGGGCAGGCAACGAGCGTGCGCTCCGCCGTGTCCAAGTCGCAACCACAATGGTGGCACTCTGCCGTCGGCTCGGCTCCGATCCGGTGCAGGAACTCACCGAAGCAACCATGCCCAGTGAGCACCTGCGTGAGCCGGAAAGTGAGGCGTCCTCTGTCACGATTCACCCAATCCACAAGGACCGGGCGAATCCCCTCGACAGTCCTACGACCGGCCGAAGGATCAGCCAGCCGTCTGGACCATGACTCCAGCAATGCTACAAGATAAGGTGATACAACTTTGTTTTCTGCAATTTTCAGACCACTCTATTTGTTAAGCTTGTGAAAACAAAATATGTATATATAATACAGGGCCTTATATAGTAGACTTGAAGCGTTATTTTCATGTTAAATGCAGCCTTCTGACCCGAAACAACAACTCATGTATTATTGAGTAAGTAAACAGAGTGTCATAACATACCTTAATACAAGGAGTAGTGCAATAAACGCCATACATTGCTCGCAGAAAAATAAACAGAGTCAAACCAAAGCTACCTACCAAGACCTACCGGTATTAGTTTCATTTAAAGACGAGACTGGTTTGAGAATATGAAATTTTCTTCCAGTGGGGCTACTGTAAATATGCTCTGTTGACAAAAAAAAAGTTTATTGTAATTTACTGCCATATCTATTGTGACTTACTCAGCGAGAGTACCTAAACTTACACATGATTCGATGCCAGCGCACGGCAACCCACTGAATTCCTCCGCTTCTATTTTGATAATTGTTTTTTATTGAATAGGGTAGGTATACTTTGAGTAGATTAAAGTCACAAAAAAGAAGTTTTTATTATGTAAGTATACCTAAACAATTTTGAGTCGGCCCCAAACAATCTATTTTATTAATTTCGTAAAGCGTGATGCGTGCCGGGTTAGGTATACCTACGTGTAGGTATGGTTAGATTTACTTGTATTAGTTTAAGAACTTAGTTATTAAGGTTAAATAAAAATAGTTCATTATTTTTGGCTTTTCAATATTCTTAAAAGCCATTTTATTGGCTAAAAATAACAAAAATAACTTGAGGTGATTATGCATGCAAATACGCGATATCTAGTGATAACGTGAAAGTATTCTTTAAAAACTTAATTTATAAATAATCGACCGTACATTTTCTAATATAATTGTAATAATATATTATACTGTAATAGTATGTTTAAATAGCAAACAAAACTCACCACTTGTGCTTGTTTTTTTTTTTCTTGAAGGAAAATATCTCCTGACTGCTGTCACTATCACTATCTGCACCGCAAATTAATTTATTTTCCAAAATATTTATCTTTCTTTTGTTGCCTGACATCATGCCTTTAATTTTAAGGAATAAAAAAAACGTGACGTATGTCAGTTCCGATAACTTGCCCAACACTAACTGGCGAGGCGGGCGCTCTGTGCGGTATCGGGCCGCCAACAGCCTGTTGGGACGGCGGGCCACAATAGGCCTCCTCCCGCACCGAGTTGATATTTTTTACCGTCAGTGCGTGATAGGCCTGCCGGGATGTTTTTATATAGAACACCTATACTTTTGACCACAATCTCAAATATATATTTGTCTTTGTCGTACCTTTACAAACACCTGAGATAATCGTTCCGCACCAGCGAGAGGGACATAGTTTTCTTCGTCCGCACCAGGTGAAATTCCGCGGCAGGCTGATTTGGGCCTGTTCCGCAGTGAACGTGTTAAAGAACAACAATAATTTCATTTTTCAGTTATTCAAAAGAAAAAGATGCGGTTTGAAAGATATAGATGAAGACTCGCACGCAAGAAATCGCAGATACATTATACAAGAAGGATGGAATAAACGCGAGGTCACTTACAGGTGTGCACTTAAATTTATAATTCCTTTATATGCGACAGCGAACTTAGGGGCAATAAAATTGAAATGGCGGAACCGTCGAGACCTCGAAAAAATACTCTTTAAGATTTGTCATCAATTTTGAAAATATTTCAATTTGTATCATTAGGAAGGCTTAAAAATTAATTGGTATTTTTTTATTTATTTATAGATATTATAAATACTAAAATAAGATAAATTGTGTGTACATTTGTGGCTATTGTATTAATAGAGTTGCCAAAAACAAGAATAATAAAATAAACGTGATTGGAATTAATAAGATCAGATTTGAACGAATCAAATATTTAATTAAAAGCCTTTTGATTCTACGAGTATTTAATTTTTTTTAAAGAAAAGTGTCTTATCTGTACTCATAAAATTGGAATTCAAATATATTAGGTTCATAAAATCATCAAAAAAATTCTAGCCGTTTTTGCCTCATTTGTGTTTTATAAAGCCTAATTTTTGGCTTTGAGTATTCGATTTCCATCATGTTCTTGATCCAATTCGTGCATTGAATTTGATTGAATTATTAAGTTCGTCTTCAATAATGTGTAGAATAACCGTAGCAAATGGGCAACAGCAGCTTCATTGAATTGACAAGCAACAATGCTAGCAATCTTTTTCACAACAGAAAAACTAGCAGCGGTTAGATTGTTTGGAGCGATTTTCTAATTCCCACACACAGTGATCGCTCCAAAACTTCCATGTACGGTAGTTTTGTATTTCTACTTACTAATAAATATGCCGAGGACCGAGTTTATAGGTTTAAGGCAAAGAGAGAGAGAGAAAGAGAACAGTTTTTGTCGTATAGTTCTGCGCAGAACGCTTTCGGTGCGTAGGTACGGCAGGATAATATAAAAATACCAATATGTCTAGAAATTTTGCTCCATACATCTTGAAAATGTAACTTGATATTTTTAATAGCCCATCATCAAAAACGATTTTTTTTAACCTACAACTAAGCGTACTTAAGAACAACATCCTCTGTTTCATCTCTAATCTTAACAATTTTTTACTGCGGAGCACCTATCTGTCTAATCTAGATTGCTAAAAACTGTAACATAAGTATGTTTTTTCAAATTTAAATCCAGACTCCTGAATGGTTCAAGTACAATGAGCAAGGATCGCATAGAAAGGCTTCTAGAGAATGGTTTGGAGGTTTGGGCGCCCCACGGGAACCTCCACTTCACGAAACTAGATGAAGGCAAAGCGGACATACAAGTTTATTTCGCTTCCGGCAACCATGGAGACGGGTACGCTGTAACTATTTTGGTTAATTAGAATTGGGCGCTTTAATAATTAACAATTAACAGCATGTCGGGTCATTTGTGAACAAAAACAGTAAATTATAATATATAGTGGAAAACGTAAATTTTCAAAACACTATTATATTGTCAACTTCTCATAATTTTGGCTTCCATTTATTTATTGCTTTGAGGCAGGAAAGAGCTCACAGTAGTTTATTTGGTTTGAATTAATAATCGGAGCTCGTGAATTCTGCCTCACCCTAAAACATGAGGTCTAAGTCTAAATTGTAGGAACAATATAACGATTAAGTCTATTTTAATAGCTAGTTTGTGTGAGCTTATTGAGCTATTCGATCCAGACAAAGGTACAAGTATAAGCGCATCCAAAACGACTAAGCATGAACATGGAAAATTATCTATACTAGAGGTCCCGCAGTAGTCGAAATTTGACTATAATTAATTGGAATTGTATAAGTTTGTACACTATTATGATTGTATTTTATTTCTCAAATTTCGCCAAGGCTACACTATAAAAAAATATTAATAAAGACAAACAATATTTAATCTATTCTCAATTTGACCACAGACGTCAAGAACAAAAGTTTGACAATAAATAGTATGCATGCGTGTGTGCGTCAAATACAATATCTATATATTAATACGTACGCGGGACCTCTAGTAATATGTAATTTAACAAAACGAAATAACGTTTTTTTTTTTCATTTACATTTCCGTTTATCGGATCGCTTTCCGTACCGTAAATTACATCTAGGTATACTAATATATAAATCTACAGTGGTTTTTACGGATGTTCCATTGTAAATACTGAACCGGGCATCCGAATGACTTGAAACTTGCTATCCATGTTAAAAATACATGTACTTAATGGATAGGCTAATATTTATATGAGTGTTGGACTCCCTACACCAGTTTCGGGGGCGTTAATGATGAGAATCTTTGTGGCTGTGAGAAATAAAATGTTAATTTTAAATGTCCAGCGAAGCGGCCGGGTACAGCTAGTCCTGTATAAAACGCGTAATCTGCTCGGCAACTAACATAGGTATGAAGTCAACACTAGCGATGATTCCAGGTTCCCCTTCGATGGCCCCGGTCGAGTAGTCGCCCACGCGTTCCCACCGCCACTCGGCGATATACATTTTGATGATGACGAGACCTGGGGAGTTCAGTCTGATATATCTGAAGACGGAGAAGAAGACATCACGGACTTCTTCGCGGTGGCCGTCCACGAGATCGGACACTCTCTGGGCATGTCACATTCTAACGTCAAATCTTCTGTTATGTATCCATATTATCAGCTGCCCGTTGACAAGCTACACGTGGACGACATATTGGGCATGCAAGAGTTGTACTGTGAGTTTATGGTTTGGAAATTAAATTTCACCTAATGTGGCTAAGCGCCGGTTTCTTGGAAGTACTGGACTTCTTACTATGATCCTCGTTTTATTTTCCTTCATGGCTCTCTTGCTAATTTCTTTGTTATGTGCTAAATGGTCTAGTACCATACCTAGCCTAGTATTTCTGCCGCGAAGAAATTATGTATTTCGACATTCGCTACAACGACCAGGCTTCTCGGTGACTAGCCAGCATAACTGATGTCCGCGGACAGTGGTCGAATAAATCAATAGATTTCCGGACTTACTGGCACTGTCTTGAAACAGCAGTGTAAATTTTCATGCTAGAATAGACGGGATCTGTTACGCAACTCTAGCAGAGTAAAGCTTTGAATTTCTTCTTTTTTTATTTGCGCACGAAACTAGTTGGTCGCGCCTTAGGTATGTGAGCGGTGGGACAAAGAGGCGGGGGCGCTTGCTATCATTATTGATATGAGATTTGACACTGTGATAGACGAAATGATTATAAACTTACAAGATAATTCTGAATCAAGTTCAGAGACTTCAGAATCAAGTCGTTCAGAGGATACGTCAGAGTAATTTCATATAAGTATATACCAATTAAGTAATTTGATATATCATTAAAATATGTCAGAATAATTTTATATACGTAATTTGTTTTTGGTTTATTTTACTATTAATTATAATATAATTTAGATAAGTACAATATAAATTTCTACAAGTTCAATTGTATTTTATTTATTTATTATTTCATTTATTCATTTTTTATTTAGTCATCACTGTCTAATCCTATGTGCGTTACGAGCAATAGGCAACCCGCCCCCTCACCCCTGTCGCCAGCTAAGGCGCGGCCAACTAGTTCCGCGTGCATTAAAGTATGTAACGTTTATTATAAAATATTTTTTTTATTAGTTTAAGTTCCCGTTTGATTTGACAGTAAACGTAAAAGGTTCTGAAGAATCAGAGGGCACCGAGCGCACGGTAGGGTCGTCGCAGGCGCCCAGGTTCACGAAGACGGACAGCGAGGAGTTCGATGACGCGCCCGACCTATGCATGACCAACTACGACACCTTGCAAGTCATACACGGCAAGATATACGTGTTCGAAGAAGAGGTACTTAGCTGATACTTAGAGGTAGAGATAGAGGTACTTAGAGGTTGTAATAGTTTTAGTGTTATGAGCTTCTTCGGACACATCATGCGGTCCCCAGACATGAATTAGAGAAGCTCATAATTGCGGGTCGCATAGAGGGCAAGCGCGTCGTGGGCAGAACACCAGCCAGATGGTCGGATCTAGTAAGAGAAGCACTTGGTGGTAGATTGTACCATGCGGTCCATGCCACCCATGATCGAATACAGTGGAAGAACGTAAGATGTGGTCGCGATCCTCAGTAGTGAGCGAACGATATAGAAGAAGAATAGTTTTAAAGCAAGTGCATGCGGCAGAGATGCGAATGTTGAGATGGATGTGTGGAGTGACAAGAATTGACAAGATAAAGAATGAGTATATGAAAGGAAATGTGAAAGTAGCCCCGGTATGGACATGTGATTCGTAGAGAGAAGATGCATGTGAGTAGGAGATGTATAGAAATGGTAATGCAAGGTAGTAGGGGAAGAGGTCGACCGAAGAAGACATGGATGGAGTGTGTGAATGACGATATGAGAGATATGAGTGTTGAGATGACGGCTGATAGAAGAGAAAAATTAGCTGTGTCGACCCCACCTAGTGGGATAAGGTAGAGAAAAAGAAAATAATATTTTTAAAGCAACTAGCGACAGATGTCCTGCATGAAGATAATAATACAATCTAGAGTCTAATTACACCAACTGTAATTCTAAATCATCTAGGAACCCACTCAAACACAAAAGTGTACACATAGATTTGTTTTTTTATGATTGAAGGATTATTGGTGGCCCGGAGGCCTTTCTAGTTTCACCATGACAGTTGGGCGAGCAAAGGCTCAGCCGGGAGGTGTGAGATTTGCTAACAGCTGCCCGAGCGCCTCCGAAGGAGGCCTAACAACTCAAGAGCAACTGCTTCGCGAATGAGAACACATAGAGTGACTTGTAGCCTAATACGGATTCGAACATCAACACAGTCGTATTGTTTGATACGAAAGCACTGAGCGTCTTATCCTTTAGGCTACGCAGTCTTCACAAACTGCTTGTTACATTTCCACATAAAATTTTATGTGTTCACATCTCATCTGTTCCAGTGGGTCACAGTTCTTCGTGATAGAAACGTCAGAGAGCCCGGGTACCCGAAGAGATTCCATGAGCTTTTCATTGGTCTCCCGTCCAGCATTAAAGTTATACGGACCATCTATGAGAAACACGATCGGAACGTTGTCGTCTTTTCAGGTACCTACATAACAAATCGAACAAATAAATTATTATTTATTAAAAAAATATTAAGAAAAAAAGCACTCACTTGAAGTATTCAGAAAGGCATTAAAGGAGCACTATCTATCGATTTAGTATTACTTATATGTACATATTTACTTTATGTATTTCATTATATATGTACGTGTATGTATATGTTTATGTTATTTATGTGTGTAATTGTGTATGTATACTCGTATACCTATGTTTTTGAAGTGAAAACTTCTTTAGAATCGTTGTGATTTCAAACCGGATGCAACGGAAAAAACGACAGGTAAGAGACACAAATACAAAAATGTGTAGGATGAAGCCAGCAAAGAATGAGACAGAAATATACATACTATTTAATACAGCGCCATCTGTGAGATTTTTTAATACTAACGTGTGTATGAAAGCTCTTGTAGTGAATTTTAATTTAGGATTATACGTGAAATTTAAATATCAATTCACAGAGGGCGCTACCTTACAATTATTTACTAATGACAAAATTTTACATATACTTAAGACGTTTAGGATAATTGTATTTTAATTTTCGAAGGTTTCACTTCTACCACGTATGAATTGCACACATTTTGTTTTTATTTTATTATTATTACTATTATTGTTAGTGTATTGTATCAATAAGTAAATTGATTAGATTCTAATCTTCTACCCACTTATGTAAAGCTCACCCTCTTTAAGAACGGTTAGCTGGTAGATAACTCAATTGTTGAGTGAAGCTCGCCATTTTATAACTTTTTGCAATTATTGTATTGTATTAACTGTGTGTACAATAAAGAATAAAGAGACAAATTCAATTAGGCGCCATTGTCACTAACTAAACGGAAAAGTGTATTCTGAACCACGTAATGTTTGTTATACCTTCTTTGTCAACCTTTCCAACGTGCCTCATGACATACAACCGTCCACCAATTCATTAAAGTAAAATTAATTTCAGAAAACAAATACTGGGAGTTCAGTCCGTCATTCCGTCTGATGAGGCGTGGCTCTCTCACGGATTACTCCATCCCGGACAACGTTACAGAGTTGACTACAGTGTTCATATCCAATTACAACAATAGGACATATCTGATCGAGGAGGAAAGGTATTGGCGGTACGACGAACTAACCAGTACGATGGATGAAGATTACCCAAAGGATATGTCAACATGGCGGGACGTACCGTACCCTGTCGATGCTGCTATTGTTTGGAAAGAAGGTAACAATATATTTTTCAGAGAAATTTTACCAGTGAAATACTTTGACTGATCTCCGGACCTCTTGTGAGTCCACATGGGTAGCTACCACCACCCTGCCTATTTCTGCCGTGACGCAGTAATGCGTTTCGGTTTGAAAGGCGAGTAGCCGTTGTAACTATGCTGAGACCTTAGAACTCATATCTCAAGGTGGGTGGCGGCATTTACGTTGTAGATGTCTATGGGCTCCAGTAACCACTGAACACCAGGTGATCTGTAAGCTAGTTCAGCCATCGATGCAATAAAAAAAAGTCTACAACTACCTATTCGGATTTCAGGCATAATTGATTATAATCAAAAGTATTACGTTTCAGACACATTCTTCTTCCAAGGTCCTCGTTTCTGGCGCTTCGATAACAACCTCGTCCGAGCACACGAGTACTACCCGCTCCCGACCGCACAGATATGGTTCGACTGCGAATCCAACTTCGAAATGACCTACTACACCATCAACGACGGACCATAAGCTGTAGACACTTGGCGCATTGACGAGCGGTCCACGGACTCGTAGGCGTGCCAATACCCGCCTTGATAACCCGCACTACAGTACAACACGATCCGTCTTGGTTGAAGTTATACATATCTTAATATCAATGTCATCAGACGTAACCACACGACACCAAGTCACAATTTGTATTTTTTCTAACTTCCAAAGTTCTATTCTTCAAACTGGTAATCATAGCTGCTTCGCAACAGTAATAGGCAACATGGTGGTGCATACCCGTGCGAGCTCGCAATACGTTCTCCGTCAGAAAAATAATAATGCATATGCTACCGGTGCTAGGACCTCTTGTGAGTCCGCACGATCCGGAGATCCTCCACTTCGATAAAGCTACACGACACGAGAACCCTCTCATCGTGGCCGCCGGTAATTACATTCCCGATCCTGCGGAAACAATGGAAAGCAGTCGACGTCGCCCAAAACATGTCATCTCGGATCCTCCCGATCCACTAACGGTGCTTCTAGGTACCTCAAGCACCGGTCACCGTTCTGGTCGAACCCGTCGCTTGCGACGAAGGGCTCGACGAGTAAATTAACCCTCAGACACAGCCCACTGAGTTTCTCGCCGGATCTTCTCAGTGGGTCGCGTTTCCGATCCGGTGGTAGATTCTGCGAAGCACGGCTCTTGCTAGGGTTCGTGTTAGCAACGTCGTCAGGTTTGAGCCCCGTGAGCTTACCTACTAGTTAAGATTACGCTGGAATAGCCTCTCAAGGCTAAGAAAAAAAAAAAGTCCGTGCGGGTAGATACCACCACCCTGCCTATTTCTGCCGTGAATCAGTAATGCGTTTCGGTTTGAAGGGTGAGGCGGCCGTTGTACTATAGACTGAAACCTTAGAATTATTATCTCAAGGTAGGTGACAGCATTTACGTTGTAGACGTCTATGGGCTCCAGTAACTTAACATCAGGTGGACCGTGAGCTTGTTTACACAGCTAAACCAAACAAAACTACAATCGCCACATGCTCAACTCCGCTCCTGAATTTAATGCTAATTAAGTTTAAGTGAATAATATCAATAAATAAACAAATTAAGAATATAATTATCATTTTTATTTATTTCATCAAAGTATACACTTTATTGTTACAAATAATTGGTGCACATCGCGTTTAAAAGTGGACTCTTTTTACTCTACTCTACTTTTACTATTACTTTACTCTTTTTTTACCCTTTTCAAATTTTTCTGGCCAATCTAGGAGCTATGAACATTTTGGACATATATATGAGGACATTTTTATTCGCTCCACCGATCCAAATAACTGGCCACACAATTTAGCAATTCACGAAATGCTGGTAACATTATTAGTCATCCGTGTAAGTATTAGCAACGCCTTATTTTTAAACTAAAATGCATGTATATTCACTTTTAATTAACTTTTTGTGGAATATTTATTGCGTCTTGTTCCATGCGCAAAAAGCCAAAATCGATCCGGCGGTAAATTCTGCGAAAAACACTGCTCTTGCTAGGGCCAGTGTTAGCAAATTCTCTCAGGTTGAACCCGTGAGCTCACCTATGCGTTCGGGTGTAGCTAGAATAGCCTCTTAGGGTATCAGCTAAAAGGTAGGGGAAAAAAAATAGTTTCTAATTCGCGACGGTTCTTTAAAAGCCCAGCATCGGAATCATACGAACTTGATTATCACATGCATATTGATGAGTTGTGTTGGTAATGTTTACGAATACATTGAACGTTGTGGCTGTGTTAGTCACAGCGCTACCACATAAAGCCAGCATTACACTTAAATCATGAATCTCAAATTTTTTTACTTTTAACAGGCAATGAATGTTGATCTGAAAGGCGGGGCAAGGATAGCTACGGTAACTGTATAGAAGGGATTTAGTTTTCACAGATTTTGATACCATAGTACAGTCAGCAAGAAAAGGCATTAAATTTAATTTAAGTTTTTTTATAAGAATCAAAATTACCCGACGGAACGTCTTTTTAAATTCACTTATTTATATGGAACGAGCCGCGACCTACGCGGTAGCAACAGCACAGCTGGCAGTAACAGGCGGGATGGTAGTAACAGGGGGCAGTAACAGGGGTAGCCAAGGTACGTTTAATAAAAAGATGGTGCGTTTAATTATCATAGCTCTTCTAAAACTCTACGACACATTTAGCAATCCAGCGGTTTAACATCTCACTTAGTTTTAAAATTTCGAGATAACAATCTTTGTACTACAACACAATCTTTATAATCTGAACCTAGTTCATTAATTAGAAGCGTCGCCATTAGCAATGTGACTGGATAGACAACAATTATGTACAAACGTCACTACACAAGTCAAGTGGTAATGCACAAGTTAACAGCGACATCTAGTTTACAAAACCAGCACCACATTAAATTATTCAATGTCGGTAACATTCCAAAGCTTACAACAAGAAAATAATTTGATTTGATCAATTTTTGTTCCCAAAATAAAAAAAAAACAGTACAGGGCGTCGCCCGGCTGGGCTGTGCCCTTCTGTTCTTATCCTATTTAATATTTTAACCGAAAACACTTGAACCAACAAACATATCAAAATCATTTGTCGACACAAAAATGGTGATAACGTTGAATAATTAAAAATTTTGTACGAGGTAGCCACAGCGCGCCATTACCGCGGCTGTGTTATTTAATTAGTTTAATGAGTGATCCGATCGATGACACAGCTAAAGTACATTCAACAGTAATACAATTGGTGCGTAAATAACAACATAGTGCAGTCAAACAGTATCCTTACGCGTATGAAGGTGCGTGCCCACGCCGCAAGATGTCGCACTGGCAATTATAATAGTACTACAAAACAATTTTTTTTCATTATTTTTAGATTTTCTGTAGGTAGATAAAACATTTGATCATTATATAAATAAAAACAATATTTCTGTATTTTTTTGGATCTTCTGTGACGATAATGCGCTGTGGCAAAATCTCTTAATTATTTTACTAATCACATAACCATTAATACTTGTTTACATTTTTCAAATAATGTTTTAGTTCAGTTCGTCGACTGCCCAAACGTTCTTGTTCGGAATTTGTCTTGAAAATGTGGATGGCGCGATTCACGACTTTTACAGGTTGTGAAAATTATGATAAAGCTTTTAGTAGAGATGCCATCCATACTTGTTGAACAGTTCTGAAGAAAGAAATAGGGCGTACTTTGTTAATCACTTATTTATTCTGTGCCCTTAACTTGATATAATTATGGTTCAGTAGGGGGTGGGTGCGGGGGTGCGGGGGGTGTCTAGCTGCAACACGACGCGGGGTTGGGGTCCTTGCCGGAGCGCTTGGTGATGTTGAGTCTGGTGAACTCCTCGGCCACCGTGGGGTGGATGCCCACCGTGTTCATCAGTTGCTCCATAGTTATGCCGCATCTGAACATAAATTGATTACCATGTTTTATTGTATTTTTTTCGTACCTATGCTGATAGCCTTGAGAGGCTATTTCAGTTTCACCCTAACGTGTGTAGGTGAGCCCACGGGGCTCAAACCGGAGTGACGCTAAAACTGGCCCTAGGAAGAGCAGTGCTTCGCAGAATCTACCACCGGATCGAAAACGCGACCCACTGAGAAGATCCGGCGAGAAACTCAGTGGGCTGTGTCGGTGGGTTAATTTACTCGTCGAGCGACGGGTTCGACAAGGACGGTGACCGGTGCTTGAGGTACTTAAAAGCAACGTTAATGGATCGGGAGGATCCGTAATGACGTGTTTAAGGCGACGTCCACTGTTTACCATTCGGTCACCAAGGTTGTTACTGGAATAGTACGGCAGGTTTATTTTTTGTTTTTATTGCATAGATGAGTGAACGAGCTCACAGCCCACCTGGTGTTAAGTGGTTATCGGAGCTCATATACATCTACAAAGTAAATGCCGTCACCCACTTGGAGACGTGAGTTCTAAGGTGTCAGTATAGTTATAACGGCTACCCCGCCCTTCAAACCGAAACGCATTACTGCTTCACGGCAGAAATAGGCAAGGTGGTGGTACCTACCCGCGCGGACTCACAAAAGGTCCTATCACCAGTAAACGCACTTAGCACGTGCTAGCTACGCGTTATAAAACAATGTGTACTTGCTTGCAAATACGGATTTACTGGGTTGATATGCTATGAGTTTGCTGTGGGTATACTAACTTGACGGCAGCTGCGAAGCCCTGTATGACCTCGCCGGCGACCGGCCCCACAAAGTGGAGCCCGAGGATGCGCTGCGGTGCCTCCCGGAGCGCCACGGCCTTCAGGTAGCAGTTTCGGATGTTCCGCTGCGGTATGAAGAACTCCGTCGGTTTGTAGAACGCGTGGTACACCTCCACCTTGTCGGCGCCGTGCCTGCAACGGACGCACGAGGTGTTACGCACCCTTGCATTCGAGCGGACCCCTCCCCCGCAGTCCCCCTTAACACCCCCCCCCCTCCTTCGCGATCCCCCGGCGGGAGGGACCCGCGCAGTGCCACTTATCTACCTATTTTTGCCGCGTATGAATAATGTGGTCTAATTTAAAGGGCAATATAACCCTTGTTATTAGAGCCACGACATTCGTGCAGTGGCTGATGTCTATGGACCTCGGTAGCGGGCGCGGGCCACCGCCCAGACACTCACAGATAAGAACCGTATCTTGATACACGACGCAGACGGATAATTGATAAAAACTTGAAATATTTTAGACGTCTCATTTAAAAACGTCCCTTAATCTATTTATTTACTTAACGATATCTACTCGTTTTAATGAAAACTTATCTGTATTATCAAATAAATTCTTGAAACAATACCGGTTATCTCTGGAAAATATTTAATCTTTTAATGTCATAATTTTTTTTAAACCTAACTTGATTGGGTTCTATTCATCGGGTATTAGCTACTGCGTGTTGCACCAGAACTACAGGGCCGGCAGTACCGGCTCATGTGGGTTCACGACGCGCCCCCCGCCCCCGCCCCACCCAGCTGTTAGGGCTGGACACTACCACCTCCCCATTATCGCTATCAACGATCACGACCGTCTCACTGTCGGGGAGCGTCTTGGTCTGCGAAGGGACTTTAGTTTCTTTAAGTTTTTGCACACAATCTTCCATGAGGACTGGTTCAATGACCTTCCTTCCGCATGTCATTCAATTTTTTTAAAGGGATTTTATGACCTGATATCTAAAACCTTTAAGTCATGTCTTATTTTAATTTATATTCTTATTTTTATGAAAAATGATAATATGGAGTGAAATGAAATGAAGTGAAAATGATTAATTTAATAATGTCTTAATGAAATGAAATGAAATTAAATGAGATGAGATGAAATATAATTTCAGTAAAATGGTGGCCATTTACTAAGATTTTTTCAGTGGACTTTTTGAAGGATCCCGAGAAGTTACGTTCAGCGGCTTTGTTTCATTTTCCCACATTTGTGCACTTTCACAGATACTAAACAGTTAATAAACCACCGTTATTATACAATTTCACTCCTCGCGTTCCCGCCAAAAAGTTGTCATTGTATTTAAGGAGGTCGGCCTCACCTGGCCAGTGCGGTCTCCTCGCTCAGCCCGACGCAGCCGTACTCTAACGGCGTGAACACGGTGGTGGCCACGTTGTCGTAGTCCATGGGCTGCGTGGCCCCGGCGAACATCCGGCGCGCCAGCAGCCGGCCCGCGTGGATGGCCACGGGGGTCAGCTCAGGCTTCCCCTCCAACACGTCGCCCACCGCATATATGTTAGAGACGTTGGTCTGTTCGGTTTCAGCTATGATCTTCCCGCTGTTTGATACACACTGAAAACGAATAATACTTTTTTATATTTTACTAGCTGACCCGGCAGACTTCCTAGTGCCTAAATCGATAAATAAAAGACTTAAACTTTTGTATAAAATAAACTTAAAACAAACAAAAGGAATCCGTCCGACGGGGGATACATCAAAGGAAAAACAAAATTGTTATTTTTATTTAATTCCGAGCATTTTTATATTTGTTTACCTTTTAAACCTTCTCTGGACTTCCAAATCGGTTCAGCCGTTCTCGAGTTTCAGCGAGACTAACGAACAGCTGATTCATTTTTATATATATAGATTTCATAGATGGGTGGACGAGCTCACAGCCTACCTGGTGTTAAGTGATTACCGGAGCCCATAGACATCTACGACGTAAATCCGCCACCCACCTTGAGATATAAGTTCTAAGGTCTCAGTATTGTTACAATAACGGCTGCCCCACCCTTCAAACCAAACTTTAACTAATATGCTTTCTTGGGCATCATATTCCGTGACTGAGTAAAATCTAACTTGATGTATTTATAGTATGGAGCCCATGGACACTATCATCAACTTAAGTTCTCTCGGTAAGAACTCTCAGCATCTTTAATATACAATAAATTTTTATGACTTCTTTTATATCTTTCTTTTATATCTTTGAATAATCGCCTTAAATTTACAGGATGTCAAGACTTCAAAGCGCCCGTGGGTGTTGACAATGTCAGGGCCAGAGCAAAAATGGGTAATATTAGGGGTGGGTAGGGTCTTGTGGCCCTCGTGGAAGCTATCACCATTCCTATCTACGGCGAAGCAATCATGCAGTCGATTTTAATGGATCATCGAACAGCCATTTCAGAATTGTTACAACAAATTAAATTGCAACTTCGACCTCATGTGTCACGGCTGGTGGCGTCTTGCACGTTCTGAGGTCTACGGGCATCAATAACCACTTAGCAGCGGGCGAACGGCGAGTTCCTTCACCTAATTAATACAACTAGTGGTCCCGCAGTAGTCGAAATTCGACTATAATTAATTGAAATTATAATAATATGTTTGTACACTATTATGATTCTATTTTGAAAGACTTATTATACTTCTATAATATAATCACAAATTTCGCCAAGACTACACTATAGAAAATATTAATAAAGACAAACAATATTTCTCAATTTGACAACAGACGTCAAGAACAAAAGTTTGACAATAAATAAATAGTATGCATGCGTGTGTGCGTCAAATACACTGTAGTGTGTGTAATGTTTTTTTTTTTTAATTGATTTAATGTATTTTTTATACATAATGTTAAAAAATATTAACATTCTGCACTTCTTCTAAATCCGCGCAATTTTCGTAAAAAGGGATACAAAGTTTTTGCTTCACGTATTAATATATATATATAGATAAATACAACTATGTACACTCAATCAAAATCCTTTACAAATCCCTTATCTACTAATCGTTTTAAAGTCAACTACGTAAACATTCAGCTAGTCATTGTGTAATTCCGTTCGAACGACAGTCTTAGTGGTGGACTCACCGTCACTCCTGCCGCTTCGAGGTTGAGGGTTTTGGTGAGGGCGTACCGGCCGGTCGCCATCAGCACCGTGTCGAACACACCCTCGCCCCTGGACACGGTGGAAACAAAACCAGACACATAAACATCATTAAATAAATACACTCCAATTTCAGCATCCCCGAGCTGGTATATTCGCCTGTGCTATCCTATCCTTCAGCCCACAGACGTCCGTTGCTGGACACAGGTCTCCTCAAAGTCTCGCCACAACTGCAAACCTTTTATTTATTTATTGCTTAGATGGGTAAACAGAGCCCACCTGGTGTTAAGTTGTTACTGAAACCCATAGACATCTACAATAAATGTGCCATCCACTTTGAGATAAAGTTTTAAGGTCTCAAGTTTTTTTTTTTTTTTTTTTTTTTTATTGCTTAGATGGGTGGACGAGCTCACAGCCCACCTGATGTTAAGTGGTTACTGGAGCCCATAGACATCTACAACGTAGACGCGCCACCCACCTTGTGAGATACAAGTTCTAAAGTCTCAGTATAGTTACAACGGCTGCCCCACCCTTCAAACCGAAACGCATTACTGCTTCACGGCAGAAATAAGCAGGGCGGTGGTACCTATCCGCGCGGACTCACAAGAGGTCCTACCACCAGTAATTACGCAAATTATTATTTTGCGGGTTTGATTTTTATTACACGATGTTATTCCTTCACCGTGGAAGTCAATCGTGAACATTTGTTGAGTACATATTTCATTAGAAAAATTGGTACCCGCCTGCGGGATTCGAACACCGGTGCATCGCTTCAACACGAATGCACCGGACGTCTTATCCTTTAGGCCACGACGACTTTTTTTTTTTTTTTATTGCTTAGATGGGTGGACGAGCTCACAGCCCACCTGATGTTAAGTGGTTACTGGAGCCCATAGACATCTACAACGTAGACGCGCCACCCACCTTGTGAGATACAAGTTCTAAAGTCTCAGTATAGTTACAACGGCTACCCCACCCTTCAAACCGAAACGCATTACTGCTTCACGGCAGAAATAGGCGGGGTGGTGGTACCTACCCGTGTAAATCCTGCAGACCTTGAGAGTCAAAGACGATGGGTCAATTTAAATTGGATTAACTGTCGCATTCATCACACGCATGACTCTCTATCAGTTGTAATGAAACGGTAAACCTGTTTATGTAAACTCACACAGTACCACCAGTAAATACATAAATTAATACAATCGGCAGGTTTAAATTTCATAACACGGCGTTATCTTTTCATCGTGGAAGTCGTCCGTAAACACGTTTCAAACAATGAGTACTTGGGGTCTTTTTTTTTTATTGCCCTTTTAGGCAGATGAGCATACGGCCAACCTGATGGTGTGTGGTTACCGTCGCCCATGGACTCCAGTAATGCCAGCAGCAGAGCCAAGCCACTGCCTACCGCAAGGTCTAGACCGGACAGGGTGTCCTTTAAGCCATGGATCCATGGAGGTTCCAGAGATGTTAAAAATAACAGTGCTCCAATGTCGTGATGTAGAGTTCAGCTTAGAACCGGACGGTATAGGAGAACAGAGACCTAAGGAAACGCAGGATGCACAATCACAGCGGTAGTGAGTATTCGGGGTGTATCCTACGTCGATTTAGCGACGCTAACAAAAACACGGTGGCAAACTTACCGCTCTTGGGTCTCCGTGTTCTGCCAGCGCGCCTTCAACTGACCGGTCTCCAACTTCTCCACGGACAGCGGCACGCACTTGTGGTGAAATACGACTCCCTTCTGTTCCATCTCGCTGGTTACTGCTTGGGCCATCTGCTGGTCGAAGCCACGGAGTGGTACCGATCGGACCAGCACGGTGGCCGGATAGCCCAGGGAGTTCAAGAAGCCGGCGCATTCCAAGCCGATGTCTGTTGTGGGTGGTTAAGGATTCGCGCAGTTTTGTGGTTTTTAAAGTGAAACTTTTATTATCATCGTCTCAAACTTTTTCGTCTGTGTTGCATGTCGCGTGACGGTCGGCCGCGGAGTAGGCGCTCGTCAGAGCAGCCAAGGCCAATATGGCGGCGCCTATAGTTCGCAGCAGCTGACCGTGTAGTGTATAGACTATTACTCATTTGTGCCAGTGCTCCACGCTATTTTGTTTGTTTTTGTCAGTGTTTAATGTAAATGTTGATTGTCAGAGTTAAATGTCTATAATGTGAAAAAAAGTTTCACTTTTACCGTGGTTTCATAACCACACAATCCTTTTTTTTGGACAAGAAAGGACAAAATATAACGCAATTTTTATAATAAATGGACCTTAGTCATATCTGACCACATTATAAATTGTAAACTGAATTCAAATACGAGGAGATTATGGGCTTATTCTCTAGGGTGGTTTTAATACAGATGAATATTTGCAATTATCGATAAAGGGAAGATCTCTCTTTACTGGTGGTAGAACCTCTTGTAAGTCCACACGGGTAAGTACCACCGCCCTGCCTATTTTGCCGTGAAGCAGTAATGCGGTTCGGTTTGAAGGGTGGATCAGCCGTTGTAACTATACTGAGACCTTAGAACTTATATCTCAAGGTGGGTATCGCATTTACGTTATAGATGTCTATGGGCTAATGAAAATAAAAATTAAGATCTTCTACCAGTAGATAGAGAGACAGAATTGTACGTATGCAACCTGCCATCATTAAATTATGTTCTACGTTAAGTATACGTGACAACAAATCAGTACATAAAATATAACAGTTGTAAAAATGAAGAGATAAAAAATATACATTAGTTTTAATGGCACAGGCATTTTTTTTCGATTGCAAACGATAAAAATATCGTTCCGCCATCGGTATTGAAATTAATAACCAAAGCACTTGGATGCCATCACAGCCAAACCGTTTGGCTGCAGTAAACGATTGGAAGCACTCGTCCGAATACATGACTACACCGACAGAATGTTCTAGAACACAAGCTACGACTTCACCACCGATATATTCAAATTATTGTGCACGAATCGATATCACTAAAGATACTTGGAAAGTTACCCTTTCAGATGAAAATTTTGGGTTTTGCGATAGTTCTATAATATTTTCAAAAACAATTTAAAGTTATTTGTTTTCCTCTTTTAATCAATGTTCATGATTTAACTCAGCACATAAATATACATAAAGGTATATAAGCATACACTATGTACATTAATGCACATGCTTCCTCGTACAGGCACGTTTTAAAAATTTATTATATATTGCAATTTATATTTCTCCTTCATCGAATTTCAATCGGCTGCACGATAAGCAAGTACACCTACAACACAACATGGTACAATGATAAGATAATGCAGTATGTGTATACGCGACCATGCTTGCCATGCTTTTTTTCCTATCTAAGCTGGTAGCCTTGAGAGGCTATGCCAGCGTAACCATAGGAGAGCTTATGGGGATCTAACTTGAGGACGTTGCTAACACTAACCCTAACAAAAGCAGTGCTTCGCAGAATCTACCACCAGATCGGAAACGCGACTCGATGAAACATCCAGCGAAAAACTCAGTGGGCTGTATCTGTGGGTTAATTTACTCGTCGAGCCCTTTGTCGCAAGCGACGGGTTTGACGAGAACGATAACCGGTGCTTGAGGTACCTAAAAGCACCGTTAGTGGATCAGGAGGAGCCGACATGTTTTGATTAGAGCGACGTCGAGTGTTTGTCATTCGATCAGCAGGATCGGGAATGTAGTCACCGGCGGCCCATGTACGTATGCTAGGCTGTGTCTTATGACAGAGCCCATACTAAGCTGTGGGTGGTAAGGTGACCGAGGGATTCGGTAGAGAATGAGCAGCAACATAATCTCCACACTGGAGAGCTGTGATCGTCAAAATGCAAAGCGTGACAATTGTAGAGGCGATTTAACGTCATTTGTCAGCCAGCCTTTTAAATATTAGACGTGCCCTACGGCGTCGCCCGTGTATGCAATTTTTATACAAAGAATTAATATTATTACACTTTTTGTTGAAAGAGTTACACGTGTCATTCTCCTTTTCATAAACTATCGGACCTATTATATAGCTACGCTAGTTTATTTATAATCTGATAAGTTGAGTTCTATATATTTTATTTTATATTAATTAAAAACTGAAAATATAAAAATCAATGGAATGAAGAGGGATTTTTTTATCGAAGAATCGTAGCAAGGGCATTAAGGTCAAATAAAAAAAAAGGATTTGAGATTTGTCACTAATACGATAATGAAATTTTTCATAACGGTAACCGGACTAAAGTTAGTGAAACCTAGTTTGAAACAATCTGTCACGTATGTATATACCGATCGTGTTTAAGAAAGCGCGGTAAAAGCACGCGTATTTTCCTCACAATAAAAAGGATACATCCAGCTCCGACGACCAGGGTCTTCCCGGGAGGATGACCTAAGCTGAAGATATCGTCACTGCTGATGCAGTACTCGACCGCCCCAGGTATGTCCGGGTAATGCGGTCTACCGCCTACGGCGATCACAATATTCTTAGCTGTGATCTCCTTCTTCGATCCATTCTTCAAGGTCGCTATCAGCGTGTGGGCGTCCTTAAACTCACCCAAACCGTTAACGTAATCTATTTTCTTCTCCCTCAAGTCAACTCTGGTCACCCAGTTCACAGATTTTATGTGATTCTGTACAGCCTCAGTTAGCGCTGGCCAGTTTATCTTGATCGCGTCCAGTGAGGGCACCTCCCAACCGTATGCAACCGCTTCCTGTAATTATATAAAAAAATACATTTCCATTCTGAACCTTAAACCTAACGAGTCAGAGTACACGTTAGGTTTAAGGTTCATTTTTGGACTAACCCTATAATAAGTCCCCGTATGGTTTCCATATTATGAGCCATCCTATCAAGGACTACTTAAATTTCATAGTACGTAGTTCATAAGTCGTAGTAGTGGAAGCTTATTCAAACTTTTATGCTTTGTGATTTTTATTATGTTATTTTTATTTTTTTTAAAGAACAAAGTAGGTACCTACCTCAGATATAAAAGCAAAAAAAAAAAAAAAACATATCCAGTAGTTTTTGTGTGATGCGCCGCACAACGACAGACCACAAATATTTTATTTATAAAAAAGGTGAAGATTGTATTACAGATAATAAGTTTTTAAATATTGAATGTATTTAATTTTGTATGAACAGAATAAGACGTTTTCAGAGAATACTCATTACAGGCACACTTCAATTTGCTTCACTCGAACTAATTACCGACATAAACATAAACTAGAGAAAAAAAATATATATTATATATCGCAGAAATTTTCCCTCGTAAGTATTTTTTAAGTAGGAAATCAACATTTCTTCAGATTTAATATTTGAATAGAAACTTCTGGAGAATACAGCGTGAACGTCGCCATCAATCATTTCAAAACGAATTTTTACAATTACTTTACGGGAGAAACGAACATAATGATGGCATAGACCCGCAATTCAAGCTTGTCAGGAAAATTTCGTTAACACGATTGAGGCATCTGTCATATATTTTCTATTCTATGATAGCTACAGCACCAATCGATATCACAGGGCGTCTCGATAAAGCCGATCTCTTTACACCACCCTACATCTCAATTAATTCTGACACAGCAAAAACCCAGTAAGAATCATAATTGCTACTTTCCAGAGTTAAAAATTAAATTTATCATAATTATCAGGCCAGCTGTACCATGGCGGCCATCTTGTCCGACAGAGCTAGAAATCTATTGGATGAAACTTAAAAATTCTAGTTCAAGGTTAAATTCAAGTATCGATTTGTACAATTACATTTTAATAACATTCACCGTTACGTACAAACCACGACAGAGCAATGAATTATGGATGCCTAGGTCGATCGGGCTAACCTTGGCGACCGTGAGAGAGAGCACAACTCGCCAAAACTACAGTCTTCAATAATTATGCTAAATTCTAACTTTATTATTAGTACTATATTAATACTGATATTTTATTTGGCCGCCGAGTGGTCTCTAAGAACTTTCTAGATTTACAACGTTTTAAATATCACATCGGAAATGATTTATAGAATCGTGCAATAAAACAACGTATTACGAAAACATATAAAGTCAATGCACGTAATGGTAAAGTTTAATATTAAAATAAGATTAAAACTCGCAATCACGTTGCTCTGACTAAGGATCTACGATAAGAAATATCGGCATCATCTGTGTGCTTAGTGCGAGTTTTTTAACGTTATCGATAGCGTAAAAGTTATGTCAAATTTGTATGCGGTTGGAACAGCGCCCCTATCGGGAAACGTAGGCAAACGTTGTGGACTACTTTTGTCTTGGAAAAAACTTTTTTTTTTTATTTTATTTTTATTGCGTAGATGGGTGGACGAGCTCACAGCCCACCTGATGTTAAGTGGTTACTGGAGCCCATAGACATCTACAACGTAGACGCGCCACCCACCTTGAGATACAAGTTCTAAAATCTCAGTATAGTTACAACAGCTACCCCACCCTTCAAACCGAAACGCATTACTGCTTCACGGCAGAAATAAGCAGGGCGGTGGTACCTATCCGCGCGGACTCACAAGAGGTCCTACCACCTACCACCAACTGAAAACACCTGCGTATTTGAAAACTTAAGATATGAGAAAATTAGAAACCGATTTCTATAACGCGATGGGAATCTCAAACACACAAGACTAAATTACACAATAAAAGTTTTACAAAATTTATTGAATACAATGACTAATTATGTATATAATAAGAAACGGGACGGTCACGCCGTGACTAGTTCGTTTTGAGATTAATCACTTACATGTATGCTCTCTCCAAGTAAAGCAGCTTGATGCATCAGCTTCTTCGGAATACACCCTACATTAACACAGGTTCCTCCCAGGCCCCACTTGGTGCCTTGCGGTGAGGGTGTGACGTAGTCCAACACAGTCACTTTAGCACCCAAGTTCACAGCCTCCTTGGCGCAGGCCAGTCCACCGGAGCCACCTCCGATTACAGCCAGATCATAGTCGTATGTTCCTGCTAAAATATTTTTAAAATTTACTATGATGGAGGAATTAACTGTTTTTTTTTTAATTACATACGAGTATTTTGGTTTGATTAGGCTTATAATTTTTAATTACTAAGTATTTTTATTTAAAATTTTTAACAAAATTGCTTTTTAAAACAAAATGATGATATCGTTTTATTTATTTTTTAGAATCTGTTAATTTAGAACTACATGATTGTCATTTATTAATATATAAAAAATATTAAAAAGTAACAACATTGAACATTAACAATAATATACTAATTGATAAGCATAAACACAAATGAAACATATATAAATATATAATATATGATGCATTCTTTACATGAATATGGTTAAAATTCATGAGTCATTTACCAGCTTGTACTATGTGGTAGATAATTAAATTTACACCCAACTTTCGCTTATAAAAATGAGGTTTCAAAACAATTGAAGCCTGTAAGCATCTATCTGCCTTTGAAATAAAATAGTACATTTTCAGTTCTGAACTTGCATCAAATACTATGAAATTATAACTATGGAAAAGTTACTTGAGCTTTGAAACAAATTTGAGATAATTTAAAACACTTTTTGACTTTAGTGTAATGGGCATAGCCGTTTTTACTTCATATCAAAGGGTTTAATTTTTTTGGCATATTGTTTTTAAAATACTCTTTTAATAATACATGTGAAAAACAATGGAACATGTAACACACGAAATGCTACTGAGAAATATTTCTATTTATACAGGGTGTCCCAGAAAGAATGGATAATCCTGAAACACCTCATAATAGAGTTAATGGGGACTCAAAATAAAAAATAAAAAAAATATTTCTCAGGCAGTCCATGTAGAATATTATAACACCAAAAAGCCTATGGATTTCATTTATTTCTAGCTGTTGTATATTCCAAAAACGCAAAATTGTTGATATTTTCCATACTACTAAGTAATTCGGGTACTACATGAGAACTTTTTTATTTTTTTATTTTGTGTCCCCAATAGTTCTACTGTGAGGTGTTTCAGGATCATCCATTCTTTCTGGGACACCCTGTATATGTTTTAAAAACTTTCAAATATTGATATAATTAATTATGTAATTAATATTAACTCCACACTAAAACAAGTATATTCCCATTTGATATATAACCCACAAATCGCATGAAACCGCCTATGTTATGATCACCAGAATTTTACTCTAATGGATAGCCCAAAGTTTACTTCTTGTAGTGTATTATAGATACGACAAGGTAGATGACTGGTTTTATATTTATTAAAATGAGTTTCGATTTCCAAATTTGTTAAATTTATTAATAAACTCAAAGAACCACATCTGAAGGCTTCGCTGTACCCTGGCATAGCTGATAAAATTGCATAACAGTAAACACATATATTTGATTTGTCTGAATAAGCCTCACCGCATGTTCCAAGATGTTGACAATTATTTATAGGAAGATTGTAAGTTTTATTATGTGAGGGATATGTTAGAATAGGCCCAATGTGTGACTACATGACTTTTATTCAGTAGGCAATAGCTTGCTACTGCCCCTGGCATTGCTGACGCCAATAGCTCTGGTAACTACTCACCATCAAGTGGGTTGTAATCTTGTCTGCCTATAAGGCCAATAAAAAAAGCTCTTGATCTCTGTCATTCATAAAATGACTTTTAATTTAGACCATGTTTTAAAATTAGATTAAAAAATCAGTCAACTAGCCCATTTAAATGTGCTCATAAGTTGCAGTAACAAAATAGTATGAGGTCGGTAAGTTAAATTGACAAAGGCACACCAACACCATTTAACTTTTACTACCCAATAAGTTTTACACAATAGTTGGACATACATATACATTTCAATACCATAGAACAAAACTCCACATGAATTAACAGTGTGCTCTTCAATAATGTATTCTGGTTTTCTCTGAGCAATGAAGGCTGCATAACCAATTCCCCATTGCAACAGCAGTGAATGTGCAGAGAAAAATATGAGATACCTGGTATATTGTCTACTGGGATTACTTTTGTCGTTTCTAGCGGTGCTACTGACTTGGTTTTACGGCTACAACACATCCAACCTCCTGACCAGGAAATTTTGGATATGAGTATATTATTGTCAAATTATCAATACTTTATGAATATTCTCATTATTCTTCATTAATTTTACTATTCATATGGTCAAGTTTAATAAAACTTTTAATATAGGTATATAAGAATGATTTTCAATTGAAAATGAAATGTGTACAAAAATTGTGTAATAATTGTGTATGATATTTCACCATTGCCACACAAAAAAGTGCTAAAGACCAGTTATATGCGAGCATATCAACCACAAACACAAACGGGTGCAAATCGTATTTTTTTTAAAGGAAAAAACACGGATTTTGTTAGTCGCGATGAGGTTATGTTAATTATCTTCGCCTCAAGGCTACGGACAAAGCTATTACGAGTACTTACTGCTGGCCAGCGAACGCCTTGCCACCAGAAACACATTTTCGCTTAACTTAAGCGGCTTAAACAAATTATTTATCCTGCATAGGCTGTTCAGGATTGTCATTCTGACAACAATAAATGACAGAGACAACAAATAAATAAACTACCTCGTTAAATCAGGGTTGACGATAACTTTCTATCAAACGTCAAGAAACTATTAAGAGTTGAATCAGTCGGTTAAAGAATCAAGGATGAAGACAGTCCTCATCACAGGAGCCAACAGAGGCCTCGGCCTTGGTATGGTGAAATATCTTACTCACTGCAAAAAGTCGCAGAGAATTATCGCAACTTGCCGAAACGAATCCGAGGTAGGTTGATCGCTAATAAAAAAACAAATAACCTACCGACAGGTGCCATTTCTGCAACAATTGTTCAATTCACTATCACAAAAATATATTAACACGAAACAATAAGAATCTTTAAAATTTAACTACAATACAACAAATCTCGCGGCCAAGTACTCGAGCCGTCACCGGGCAAACTAGTTTTATTGATGCGCGAAAGAGACGAAAAATACCTATACTTTATGACAGCTGACGTCATGTTGATATTGGAAAAGAGAATGACGTTTCACATTTTGTGTGATCATGAAAATGTTAAAACCATACCATAGCACACAATACATACTTTATGACCTCATTACCGTATTGATGAAAATGTATCAATTTATGCTTTTGGTTTTTGTAATGTTCTTTTAATGTTTTGAGAGTTGGTCTCATGTATTTAAGTAAATGTATCGTTTATGTACCTATGGAAAGTACTTTAGTTGAACGCCACGCATAATTGCTCTTTAATATTCTAGTTTTTTTTATCTAGCTGAGGTGGGCAATCAATTACGGCCGGAAGCAAATAGACGTACCTACGTAATTGTTTAAATAGGCTCCCAAGCTTTTAGTTTAGTACCCACCTTGAGACGTAATATTGAAGTTTCTTGAAAACTTTGAAGGCGCATAATTCTTATATTTAATAATATTCTAGAGGTCTTAGCGCTAGAATGAGCAGTGTATTATCAGATGTGGTTACCGGAGCCAATAGGCATCAATCACAACATAAATGTCGCCCACTAATATGTATCTATATTTCATTCCTCCAGCAGAATTAAAATCGGTTTAACATAATTTTTTGTCAATATAAACAATTTTGTAATAATGTTCTTATTAAAACAATGCATAAAGGTTGCAATCGGAATTGGCTGATTTTTATGTAAGTAGTACCAGTTTCGAGTTTCATTGGAATATTTATTTTGCGGGTCACAAACAAGCTTATTATTATTTTTATTGCCCGTGTAAGCAGACGCGCATACGGCCCACCTGATGGTGAGTGGTCACCGTTGCTCATGGACGTCAGCAATTCCAGGAGCAGAGCCAAACCGCCGCCTACCGTTATAATACTTATAATATACAGATTTGACTAAATATGCACATTACATCTTGGTTCCTATGTGACAAAACCTTAAAGATAGACATCCGCGGGTTAAAATACAAAACGCTCAGCTAATTCGTACTAAAGTTCTAGTGTTACGCCATAAAATATTCGTAGGCAAGAATGAGTCACAAATTATATTTTTTTGATTAGATGGGTGGACGAGCTCAGAGCCCACCTGGTGCTAAGTGGTTACTGGAGCCCATAGACATCTACTACGCAAATGAGCCATCCACCCCGAGATACAAGTTCCAAGGTCTCAGTATAGTTATAACGGCCGCCCCACCCTCCAAACCGAAACGCATTACTCTTCACGACTGAAATAGGCAGGGTGGTGGTACCTACCCGTGCGGACTCACAAGAGGTCCTACCACCAGTAACTACGCAAATTATAATTTTACGGGTTGATTTTTTATTACACGACTAGCTGACCCGGCAGACTTCGTAATGCCTCAGTCGGTAAATAAAAGATCTAAACTTTTATAAAATAAACTTAAAATAAACAAAAGGAATCCGTTCGACGGGGGACACATCAAAGGGAAAACAAAATTGTTATTTTTATTTAATTCCGGGCATTTTCATATTTTTCTACCTTTTAAACCTTCTCTGGACTTCCACGAATAATTCAAGACCAAAATTATCAAAATCGGTCCAGCCGTTCTCGAGTTTTAGGGAGACTAACGAACAGCTATTCATTTATATATATATATAGATGTTATTCTTTCACCGTGGAAGTCAATCGTCAACATTTGTTAAGTTACATATTTCATTAGAAAAAATTATACCCGCCTGCGGGATTCGAACACCGGTGCATCGCAACATACGAATGCACCGGACATCTTATCCTTTAGGCCACGAAGACTTTTCTTAACATTATGTTGCACCGGACATCTTATCCCATTCCGATAGAGGCACCCGTCACGTGCGGACGTGCTCATCGTCCACTCGATCGCCCGGTCTTTGTTCGCCCGGCTTTTGTTAGCCCGGCCATTGTTCGCGCGGCCTGTGTTTGTGGTACATCTGCCGACTAAGTGCTCTTTCTGGAAGTTTTTATTTGTTTTGTTTCCTTTTGTTGTTTCTGTGTTCGTGGTACATCTGCCGACAAAGTGGTTTCCTGCAAGTATTTATTTGTTTTGTTTCTTTTCGTAATTTCTGTTTTGTTGTGCTTTTTCTTTGTCCTGTAGTAATCGCGCCGCATTGCCACCTGTGTTCAATAGAACCGCTCAGGTCCGAGAAGTTGGGGCCTCGCCGCAAGGCGAGTGTTTTCAAGACCCGGGGCCGCCCCACCTGGGTACTCAGCGATCATGGACGCTGTATTCGCGGAATTCCTCCGACTTCGCCACCCACAGCTCGCCTCGGAGTTTTTGGCCTTCAAGGCCAATCACACTGCGAGCCCTCTCGAGGACTCCGCCGCGCTCGCTGCTCCTGCGTCGCCTGTACCTGCGTGCAGAGCTTCTGCATTGAGCACCGCAGCCTCTGTCGTGCCTGCCGCTCCCGTGTCGCCTATACTGGCGAGAAAAGCTGCTGCGTCGTCCGCCGTGACCATCGTTTCAGCTGAGCGATCATCCGCGGCCTCCGTCGCGCCCTCTAAAACACCTACACTTGCTCGTAGGTCGCCTGCACCCGCCTCCTCGTGCTCCGACTCTGACTCGGACATGGAGGTCGACCTCGCCCCCGCCTCATCGACGGATGGATTCACCCTGGTACAGAAGGGTAAGAAGCGTGCCGCGGAGTCTCGAGCTCCCGCGGCCGCTAAAATTAGCAAAGCCGTGAACGCGTCGCGCCCCCGCCCTCAGACTCCCGTTGCGCCCCCAGCCCGTGCCACTCCGTCGCCGCGTCCGGTGGCACAAAATAAAACCCAGACCCCTCCCCCGGTTATCCTTCAGGAGAAGGCAGCTTGGGATCGAGTTTGCCTGGCCCTTAAGGCCAAAAATATAAATTTCACGAATGCCCGTAACCTCGCGAACGGCATTCAAATTAAGGTTCAAACACCCGACGACCATAGGGCCCTCTCTTCTTACCTCCGTAAGGAGCGTATAAGTTTCCATACGTATACGCTCCAGGAGGAGCGCGAACTCCGCGTTGTAATACGCGGAATCCCTAAAGAGTTAGATGTAGAGCTCGTAAAAGCCGACCTGTTAGAACAAGGCCTACCAGTGAATTCTGTGCACCGTATGCACACCGGTCGCGGTAGGGAGCCATATAATATGGTTCTAGTCGCTCTCCAGCCTACCCCCGAGGGTAAGAAAATCTTTAACACACAGACCGTCTGTAGGCTCTCTGGTATCGCTGTCGAAGCCCCCATAAAAAAGGCACTCCTAGCCAGTGCCATAACTGTCAATTGTACGGGCACTCTTCCCGTAACTGTCACGCGCGGCCCCGATGTGTTAAGTGTTTGGGCGATCACGCCACGGCCCTCTGCGCTCGCGACCAAAAAACCGCGACGGAACCGCCTAGCTGCGTCCTGTGTCGAACACAGGGTCACCCCGCGAATTACCGTGGTTGCCCCCGAGCCCCTAAAATAAATCGCCGCGTCGCCCGCCAAAACCGCCTCCGAGCTTCCGGCCCAGACATCAAAGCCTCGGCACCCTCTGCGTCGCAGGCTAAGCCAGCGTTCGTTCCGGCGCCGGTGCCCAGTGTCTCGGCCTGGGCAAAACCGCTGCCGTACACGAACACGGCTACAACTCCCTCCTCCGCAATTCGTCCCGCCCCCGCGACTCGTCCCTCTCCCGCGACTTGCCCTCCGACCGCGTCCGACAATCTCGCTTTAGCGATCGACTTCTTTCAGTCGATCAACTTTGAGCGCGTTAACGCTTTGGGCGACGCCATTCGCGCTGCCTCCACTGCACAACACTTTATCGCCGTTGTGCAGGAATACGCCGACGTATACGCGTCATTAAATACGTACGTCCTCCCCTCACTCCGCCGGTAATCAATGGCGTATATAAGTAGAATAAAGCCCCTATCCGTAACGATAGGATTTTTTAACGCTTACGGTCTCGCAAATCAACGTGATCAGGTTTCTGACTTTTTGCGTGACCACCAAATTGATATCTTTTTAGTGCAGGAGACCCTACTTAAGCCCGCGCGCCGTGACCCTAAAATCGCGAACTATAACATGGTCAGGAACGACAGGCTCTCTGCCCGTGGTGGTGGTACCGTCATTTACTATAGAAGAGCCCTGCATTGCGTCCCGCTCGATCCTCCCGCGCTCGCTAATATCGAAGCATCAGTGTGCCGAATCTCACTGACGGGACACGCGCCGATCGTTATCGCGTCCGTTTATCTTCCACCGGATAAGATCGTTCTAAGCAGTGATATCGAGGCGCTGCTCGGTATGGGGAGCTCTGTCATTCTGGCGGGCGACCTAAATTGTAAACACATCAGGTGGAACTCACACACCACAACCCCGAATGGCAGGCGGCTTGACGCGTTAGTCGATGATCTCGCCTTCGATATCGTCGCTCCGCTAACCCCGACTCACTACCCGCTAAATATCGCGCATCGCCCGGATATACTCGACATAGCGTTATTAAAAAACGTAACTCTGCGCTTACACTCGATCGAAGTAGTTTCAGAGTTAGATTCAGACCACCGTCCCGTCGTTATGAAGCTCGGTCGCGCTCCCGATTCCGTTCCCGTCACGAGGACTGTGGTGGATTGGCACACGCTGGGCATCAGCCTGGCTGAATCTGATCCACCATCGCTCCCGTTTAACCCGGACTCTATCCCGTCTCCTCAGGATACCGCTGAAGCCATAGACATCTTAACGTCACACATCACCTCGACATTAGATAGGTCATCGAAACAAGTTGTAGCGGAGGACTTCCTCCACCGCTTCAAATTGTCCGACGATATTAGGGAACTCCTTAGAGCTAAGAACGCCTCGATACGCGCCTACGACAGGTATCCTACCGCGGAAAATCGTATTCGAATGCGTGCCCTACAACGCGACGTAAAGTCTCGCATCGCCGAAGTCCGAGATGCCAGATGGTCTGATTTCTTAGAAGGACTCGCGCCCTCCCAAAGGTCTTACTACCGCTTAGCTCGTACTCTCAAATCGGATACGGTAGTAACTATGCCCCCCTCGTAGGCCCCTCAGGCCGACTCGCGGCGTTCGATGATGACGAAAAAGCAGAGCTGCTGGCCGATACATTGCAAACCCAGTGCACGCCCAGCACTCAATCCGTGGACCCTGTTCATGTAGAATTAGTAGACAGTGAGGTAGAACGCAGAGCCTCCTTGCCACCCTCTGATGCGTTACCACCCGTCACCCCGATGGAAGTTAAAGACTTGATCAAAGACCTACGTCCTCGCAAGGCTCCCGGTTCCGACGGTATATCCAACCGCGTTATTAAACTTCTACCCGTCCAACTCATCGTGATGTTGGCATCTATTTTCAATGCCGCTATGGCGAACTGTATCTTTCCCGCGGTGTGGAAAGAAGCGGACGTTATCGGCATACATAAACCCGGTAAACCAAAAAATCATCCGACGAGCTACCGCCCGATTAGCCTCCTCATGTCTCTAGGCAAACTGTATGAGCGTCTGCTCTACAAACGCCTCAGAGACTTCGTCTCATCCAAGGGCATTCTTATCGATGAACAATTCGGATTCCGTACAAATCACTCATGCGTTCAACAGGTGCACCGCCTCACGGAGCACATTCTTGTGGGGCTTAATCGACCAAAACCGTTATACACGGGAGCTCTCTTCTTCGACGTCGCAAAAGCGTTCGACAAAGTCTGGCACAATGGTTTGATTTTCAAACTATTCAACATGGGCGTGCCGGATAGTCTCGTGCTCATCATACGGGACTTCTTGTCGAACCGCTCTTTTCGATATCGAGTCGAGGGAACCCGCTCCTCCCCACGACCTCTCACAGCTGGAGTCCCGCAAGGCTCTGTCCTCTCACCCCTCCTATTTAGCTTATTCGTCAACGATATTCCCCGGTCGCCGCCGACCCATTTAGCTTTATTCGCCGACGACACGACTGTTTACTATTCTAGTAGAAATAAGTCCCTAATCGCGAAGAAGCTTCAGAGCGCAGCCCTAGCCCTAGGACAGTGGTTCCGAAAATGGCGCATAGACATCAACCCAGCGAAAAGTACTGCGGTGCTATTTCAGAGGGGAAGCTCCACACGGATTTCCTCCCGGATTAGGAGGAGGAATCTCACACCCCCGATTACTCTCTTTAGACAACCCATACCCTGGGCCAGGAAGGTCAAGTACCTGGGCGTTACCCTGGATGCATCGATGACATTCCGCCCGCATATAAAATCAGTCCGTGACCGTGCCGCGTTTATTCTCGGTAGACTCTACCCCATGATCTGTAAGCGGAGTAAAATGTCCCTTCGGAACAAGGTGACACTTTACAAAACTTGCATAAGGCCCGTCATGACTTACGCGAGTGTGGTGTTCGCTCACGCGGCCCGCACACACATAGACACCCTCCAATCCCTACAATCCCGCTTTTGCAGGTTAGCTGTCGGGGCTCCGTGGTTCGTGAGGAACGTTGACCTACACGACGACCTGGGCCTCGAATCAATTCGGAAATACATGAAGTCAGCGTCGGAACGATACTTCGATAAGGCTATGCGTCATGATAATCGCCTTATCGTTGCCGCCGCTGACTACTCCCCGAATCCTGATCATGCAGGAGCCAGTCACCGTCGACGCCCTAGACACGTCCTTACGGATCCATCAGATCCAATAACCTTTGCATTAGATGCCTTCAGCTCTAATACTAGGGGCAGGCTTAGGGACCCCGGTAACCGTACTCGTCGAACTCGACAAAGAGGTCGACGTGCAACCTAACCCATGCATCAGCCCGCTGAGTTTCTCGCCGGATCTTCTCAGCGGGTCGCGATTCCGATCCGGTAGTAGATTCATTCGCGAAACAATTGCTCTTGAGTTGTTAGGTCTCCTTCGGAGGCGCTCGGGCAGTTGTTAGCAAATCCCACCCCTCTTGGCTGAGCCTTTGCTCGCCCACCTGTCCTGGTGAAACTGGAAAGGCCTTCGGGCCACCAGTAAACATTCAATCATAAAAAAAAAACATCTTATCCTTTAGGCCACGAAGATTTTTCTTAACATTATGTGATCAGTCAGCACTACATTCAAATGTCGACGAACAACAGATTAGTCGTTCGTGACCACGAAAACTATAAAGCATTCGGTAATAATATAATGACATTAAAGAACCTGAGATCAAATTGTAAAAGTTGTTTTAATTATTGTTAGATTTGATAATATTAAAAAATATTTAATTTTCACACGCGTATCGTATGGACGCATAAAACAGTGAAGTACCTACCAAAACATACCAGATTTAGTCAGATGACGAATGCTAAATATATCATCAGGAATAAATGGGCCCCCGTTGTATGTTAGTCAGTTATGTGTTCAGTGACCACATTAACTAACAAGTTACGAATAATATTTATTTTTTCTTTTTACAGGAACTAAAACAATTGTCGGAGAAAAATCATAATGTAACAATATTACATTTAGGTACATATTTACTTAATTATTAAAATAGATTTTCTAGTTTATGTCACCCAATATTGATTTCATTTTTTAATCTTAATTCTATTGCTTAGATTTTCAGATGAGCTCACGATTCATCTGATGTTAAGTGGTTAGTTCAACACATGGACATCCCAAGGCGAATTCCGCCACCCACTGTTAGACATGAGGTTAAAGTCTCAATGGTCCCACACTTCAAATTGGGCCGCATGAGGAATTCCCCATAAGAAATAGGCAGGGTACGACGCATTAAGAGCTCACACAAAATACCCAACGACCTCAGTGTCTCACAATACAAGTATATGTCGAATCCGAATCATGACTACCTACAATTGATCAAGAAGACACAAAACAAACGTATACAGGGTCTAGAGTGAAATGAAAGTGCAGACTGCGCTCTACCTTGTTAATGAATTGATCGTAATTAACCTAAAATATGTTTTATGTGTCATGATCATTCGTAAAACTCAAGTAAAAACTTAGTAAAACTAAAATATCAAGATCTTTATTTTCTCGTCCGAATCCCTGCATTAAGTCCACAATGAGTGACTATGTTCGAAACATAGCAACCCTATTTTCCTCACCGCGGCGGAAGCGGGGGAGAGGCGTGGAGTGACAAAATAAAACGACGTGCATCGACGAAAAACACAATCAATTGTCGGTCCCGTAAAACTGTATTAACTTTGCTCCGATTAATAAACCAGCTTTAAATACAGTGCACTTTTATTCGTATAAGCCTTGCACCCAACATCTCATCGCAACGGCGCCAACATATGGTCAATGTCGAGCGTGATAATCGATCGAGGGCTATATCGAGGGGATCGAAAGCTATATAGTTTAAGCGACATTTCGCTCAATACGCGACATTTATTTTATTATTATTTATTTTAAAGGTGCCTCTCTCTCTCTCTCTCTCGCTTCCCAGCTATTTATCCCACATAGTGGAGGGATCAGCTTTCCTGACTTTACTCCTCCACTTCGCTCTGTCTTCGACATCCTCGTCAGCAACATTGCATTCTCTCTTGTCCTTCAGCACTACGTCCCTCCACCTTGTCTTGGGTCTGCCTCTAGGTCTCCGAGCGGGGAGGTCGAGCAGTAGCGCCAAATTTCCGACGTAGTCAGGTGGCTTCTTTTTCACGTGACCATACCATCTCAACCTACTCTCCTGCATCTTGTCGGCGATGTCCCGTACACCTAGACTTCCACGCACGTAGGTACTCGTTGCGAATTTTATCGAGCCTAGGTGTTTAAAGGTGCCTCTTATTTGCTATTAGCGTCAATAGTTCGATGTTTTCTAAACTTCAATTAAATTTAATACTCCATTCAAATAGTTGAAGAAGTTTTTTTGTGGTATTGTTTCCAAATTTTAAACTTCATATTATGGCTCTCCGGTAAAGTTTCAAAAATGTCTCATAAACCAAATAGCTTTTAACCCTCGCATTATAATCCGCATTGCAACATATATTTAACTCCATTATTATATTCACTCTTAAATAATAAGTGTATTAACTAGGTTCGTTTAATTCGTATATTTTATATTCAAGATGTCACAAACTTTTCTGGTTACGATAATTTGACGGCACAGATAAAAAATATCGTCGGAGACCAAGGACTTAATCTGTTAATCAATAATGCCGGTACAACAACCAAATTTACTAAACTGGGGCTGGTGAAGACCGAGCAGCTGATGGACAACCTCACGGTGAACACTGTTGCACCGATCATGCTCACTAAGGTAAGTCAACATTTTTAGAGTTTCGGCAAAAACTGAAATTCTCTCATAAGTTTCGCTCTGTTATATCCTTTTGGTATACTGTTAATGTGCTGAACAAGCAGCACATGTTATATTCTTTCATCACTGCACTTATTTGCTTAGACAAGCAATGTAGAGTGATATAAAAACCAAGACAGCCTCGTGGGCGCCAGTCAACGGGTCAGTCTTAGAGTCAGTGGGTCAATCTTAGCGTCAGCGGGTTAATCTTAGAGTCAGTGGGTCAATCTTAGAGTCAGCAGGTCACCGAGGATAGGCGCAACATATTTTCTCCTTTCATACTCCTCTATCATATATCATTTCTTCGCTGACTCCCCTCTTACACATATCACTTTCACGCAATCCATCCATTTCTTCTTAAGTCTACCTCTTCCTCTAAAGCCTTCCACACTCATAGTTAAAACTTCTTACCAACTATATTGTCATTTCGTCTTATCACATGTCCATGTCATCCCAAACGCGCACTTCTCAACTTCTCTGTCACAGGTGCTAAACAGTTTTTGTTCTGATTACCTATATAAATTAACAGAGTCGAACAACACCTTCATATATTGGTTACAGTGTTTTCTAACTCACTGCACTGTACTTAAGAAGTTCTTTATCACCAAAATTTTCAATTACTACTTTCCATAGTAAACAAAAAATCTGTCACTCCACCAGAGTCTGCTGCCACTATTGAAGCGAGCAGCCGAGCTTTACAGTGGCGAGGCAGTGGGAGTAGAGCGAGCCGCCGTCATCAACATGAGCTCTGTGCTTGGTTCCATAGCGCAAAATGATCAAGGCGGCTTCTACCCCTACAGATGTTCAAAGGTGAGCCACTAATATGATCATACATAATAAACGCTGTTGGGTAAATGAGTGCTCATTTTAGAAATACTTTTTAATACGTACCGTAAATTGGGGGGAATCGGTACCCTTTCCTAATCCAACACAAATTTTCAGTAGTTTTCTTATGGTAATACCAATAAAATTGAGACTAAATGGTTCCGGAGGCTTAAATTTTTATATACGATGCGTTATTGTACATAGTTCATTACAAAATATACACAAAAACTGAAAAAACTCGCTTGACCCGATTCACCTTGGCTTTGAGTGGATCAGGTTACGTATGGGGACAATAGTTTTTCGATAGAGCTGCCACTATTTAATTGTTAAGTACCTACTACTTAACTTAAGGTAATTAACTTTTTAATGAGTTACAAAACCTTGATGACTAAATTAAGCTATTTAATATTCTTAAACACTAAGTAAAAGTCATTTTCAGTTCAACAAAGTTAAATCTAACAACAAGTATTGTGACATCCCAGGTTTGTCCCTATTCTACCTCTAGCCCCTATTGCCCCCAATCTACTGTAATACGTTCTCGTTTTAGAATTTTATACAAACATTTTCCAAAATCATCATTTACAGGCGGCGCTAAACGCGGCAACGAAATCAATGAGCATCGACTTGAAGAAGGAGAGCATCCTCGTTGCTTGTATGCATCCCGGCTGGGTTAAGACCGACATGGGCGGGAAAAACGCTCCCTTAGACGTTGACTCGAGCGTTGCGGGAATTTTCAATACCATAGAGAACTTAGGAGAGGCTGACAGTGGCAAGTTTTTACAATATGACGGTACTGAAATACCTTGGTAATGTTTTGAAATAGGTACACTAAGTCCTGTTTTGAATAAATAAAATACTGCTGATCAAAACCTGCGTGATTATTGAACTTAACACGTGTGTTTCAAATACTTTAACTGGTGGTAGGATGTCTTATGATTCCGCACGGGTAGGTACCACCACCCTGTCTATTTCTGCCGTAAAGCAGTGTGTTTCGGTATGAAGGGCGGGGCAGCCGTTATACTGTAAAAGCTGAGACTTAGAACTCATGTCTCGATTTGGATGGCGGCATTTACGTTGTAGATGTCTATGCGCTTCGGTAACCACTTAACACCAGGTGGGCCTTGAGATCGTCCATCCATCGAAGCGATAAAAAAAATACTTTACTGTCTTCGTTATTATTCGTTGACAGTTCAATATTGTACTAAGGGCGGTACTAACGCCAAACATAAAGATGATATTTGACATAGGTATGTCTATTCTATAAAGAGAATATAATAGATTGGATTTTAAGCCGGTTCGCTTTGAAAAAAGGTAGGTCATCTTTCAGAGCCTTCTTTCATTGTCTTATTGACTTTTTATTTTTCAATTATTAAGCTGTAATTTGAAATTAAAAGCATAATAATTAAAATTACACTTGAAAAAAGTTTGACATGATAATGTGGGAACTCTCGACTGTCGGTTAATGTAGTGGCATATATCCGTTAAAAATGTTTGCTATCACCACTAACTATAATAGACTTAATTTAGATACGAGTTCTTGAAATAAAAATTCGACCAATTCGACAAAGACCACCGTCTTGACTTGCATCGAATTTTTATGGCATGACTTGCAGTGTCGAACATCCGGTGCAACAAAATCGTTTCCAATAAGAATGAAAGGTAATGCTGTATCACTCGAAAAATCAGAGCCCCAAAAAATCGTGAACGAGATTTTTAATTTGTCGTTATTGTAAAAACGGTTTTTAGTTTGGATTTGAGTACGGACTCAATCTCTTAATATTACATTTGTATTTTTTTAACTACAGTAATAATAACTGCGCTCTTACAATATGTTAGCAATACCTGAATCTTATTTACTGTCATAGTTATTAACGTAATATTTGAGAATGTGAACTTATTAGATCAACAAGACTGTACTATTGTTAATTATCATATTACTTTTGGGTGGCCGATCGATGGCCTAGTAAGACATATTATAACAGGTAGGTATATAATAATATAGTTAGCGGATATTTCTACTCGACTCAGAGGACGGGACAGCGAATAACTGCCATCGCCTCACACATTATCTTTCGGATCCTTTCGATCCACTCTGGATGCTTTTAGTCATTCCAAACACCGGACACTGTTCTCGTCGAATGCGACGAAGAACTCGACATGCAACTAAATCTAAAGACACAACCCACTCAACTCAATTACTCGACGGATCTTCTCAGTGGACTGTACATGAATCCATCCGGTGGTAGATTCAGCACAGCACCACTGTTACTAGAACAAAGGTTAGCAAACTCTCTCAGGCTGAGCCCCGTGAACTCGCCCACCGGTTATAGTGAAGCTAGAGTTTGAGGTCACTGGCAGGTAGTTAAAAAGCTTCTAGAGAGAATTCCGATTTAAGATACTTGTTAATTTAAAAACTTTTATTGCATTAGAAGACAGGTCGAACTCAAATCCACGTTGGGAAATGGTAAGAAATAAATAACATGGTGGTAGGTATTTATGCGGATTTTACTGTACTTCGTATCACTAATAAACAAAAGAAAAATGATTTCGAAGATTGTTATATTCTAAAAAAAAGCGGTGACTATTTTTGCTAAAATCAGAGCGTTTATCCTATTATGAAAATAACAATTTATGTTCCTTTTTTTTTCTTAAAATAAATTGATTTAAAAAAATCTTTAACATAATCCGATCAGCGTTCGTTTCCTTGTGCCAGACCTTCATAAAATGGAAACCTTATTATGTTTGTAATATTGAGAGCTCTTAAATTTTTAATACTAATTTGAATCACTCACCCTCTTCGGGAGGGGATCGAGCAGGGATTTTGGCGATAACAGTTGATTCCGTTTTCATTGGATCTGATTGATCTGAAATAAAAGTAAAGTATGAAATCATTGGATGTTTTAATTGAATTGAATGCAATAAATCTATACCCTAGTCTAGCGTCAAATATCGCCCAAAATAAATAAAAGATTGTGGTAAAATATGTATTTAATAGATATGATTTGTATGTATAAAAGCCTCTGAATTTATTTACACAAAAAACATAACCTTATGTTACGTAAGGTAACGTATTCAATACAAGTTAAGCTCCTATTTAAAGTACATTCATATTCTTCTTTGTCGTATCACTCTTATCGGAACGATCGTGGTCGTCAGTCAGTATTATTGCTGTAGGCAGATGTTAAGCGCCTCTCGAACAATCACCATTTCTCCCGATTTAAGCCTGGTACACTCATTGTCATGGCAGTGTTTTGACTTTACAAGGAATACTTTCAGAAAAATGGAATCGACCTCGTAAACTCGTAAGCTCGTAAACATTAATTACTGAAAATATGTCACTACAGTTATTACAAAAAGGATTTTCTTTCCATTTTTTTTTTTGCTAAATATGATTTGTACTAAGAGTCATACATATGTAGTACATACCTCCTACATACAGTGGGCGTTTACCCCGGTAACCGTACTCGTCGAACTCGACAAAGAGTTCGCCGTGCAACCTTGCCCATGAATCAGCTCGCTGAGTTTCTCGCCGGATCTTCTCAGCAGGTCGCGATTCCGATCCGGTAGTAGATTCATTCGCGAAGCAGCTGCTCTTGAGCTGTTAGGTCTCCTTCGGAGGCGCTCGGGTAGCTGTTAGCAAATCCCACCTCTCCTGGCTGAGCCTTTGCTCGCCCACCTGTCCTGGTGAAACTGGAAAGGCCTCCGGGCCACCAGTAATCCTTCAACCATAAAAAAAAAAACAGTGAGCGTATTACACGGAAAAAAAATTAGGGATTTGAATGCAGCCTTGCATTTTCATCTTTTGCTCGTATGGTTACATTTTATTTTGCATTCGAAGGCATATTATTGATGCACGTGGTGGATAGGTCAGAATTAAAAAGGTATTTATTTGTTACATTTATTTTATTCATGAAATACAAATCAAATCCAAAGAGGCCCCGTTTACAATATATTCAACATGTTATACCACTAATACCAGTGATTTAATAAATAAATAAAATATAAAAATCGACACCTGCAAAGAATAGCTTTGTATAAGTAATATATAATTTTTTCGTCCTTCGTGAGGAAAGATCTTTTCACTGTAAAAACTATAACGTTGTAAATAAAAACCACCAGGCTTGTTCAATGAGAACGGATGGGGGCAGTGTAATAATAGCATCAAAGCAAAAGGGCATTAATACATATTAGACTTGTGGTTTTATCAACGTATAATTTTGGTAAAAATTTGTTGTTTTTCACTGCGAGTGTCAAAATATCAATTTCCTTCACATGACCTCAGACGAACTCTGAGCGGCAAAGATGCGTTAAGCTTTACAAGGAAGACTATCGCAGACCTCTTAAACCAACATCTTGTCTTTATTTGAATTAATACGGAAAACGTCAATTATCTTGTCGACATTCGGCTCTAGAATGGATTTCCTTTTCACGCTATTGAAATATCAAATGGGGTTTGAATAAACCTCAGGGATTTGCACCTGTTTGATTTTGCCTTTAGTGCTACCGGTGTCCTTAATCAACGGTGGTCAGGTTGATCGTTTATTAATGAAGGAAATATAAAAACATGCTTACTGCAGCTGTAATGGCATGAGAATATCTGTGGGCTTCAGTAATCAGTTGAAAACGAGTTCTTCTGACCATCACGCCACTAACCTTGGTTTAGCTATGGTATAAATTGGTTATTTTTAACGGACTTTACAGGGAAAACTTTTTTATTACTGCTCTCGGTTCGGGCCATGTGTTTTTATTATTATTACCACATATAGATATTTCAATCTATTTAACTATACTGTTATTTCCAGCTTACTTTTAAAATAGAAATAAATATATAATGTTCAGAGTCACAGTTCGCGTTATCATCCCGTGCAACGTATGACCTAGTTTTCTTGCGTTCAAATGAATGTATCGTATGAATTGCCATCTCAATGTATGTGTAACACATATGTGTGTTAGCGCGTCTGCTTACGATTTGCGCTGGCAATCTCTTGCCAATCGCATGCATGACGTTGAAGCCGCTCAACTCATCTCTTGAATATTCATTAATCAAGTGACCCTTGTTATACATACATACATATATTGGTGTACAGTATATGTTAATCCACCTACGAAATATCTGCAATAGGCTAGGGCTAGGGGTTACCGATGTTCGTGAATTTCGCCATTAGCAATGACAATCCAATTCAGCACCAACTGTAAAAGGTTTTTGTTTTATAAAAAAAAAGTTGATTATTTTTTTAAACAATAAAGTTGCATTTGAATTGAATGTTGTGTTCAGAAAACCTATGTTATATTCAAGATAATGGAGACTACTTGTACACTCGCAACTTCTCAATTTCAGCGGAAAAATTGCCCTCTTAGGAAATACCTTTGGAGGGTGAATTTAAAATAATGTGGAGAGACTCATTAAATATAAATAACATATAAGGATAAGGCGCAGTTCGGAAAGATAAAATGGTAATATAGTGAACGTCAAAGAAAGATATTTTGCTGAAAAAGTTGATTTTGCTCGGAATACCGTCGGTGTTGGTCTGACCAATCTCTTTTTTCGAAGTTATTATTTTATGTATTCCTGTCATGGTTCCAAGCCGGTTTCGGCAACGACGACCAAAGTTTTCTGTTCAATAACTTAAAAGCTAATGTCCGCGCTTCTCATGCGCTCTAATATGGCTATGGTAGTCTATCTTGTTCTTAAACGTGCGCAAACAAAAACTATACGTAAGAACACCACTCTGTTCCTGTATACAATATACAGCCTTACACTATAAATGTCATGAGGGAAATTTTAATTTTTGCAAATTTAATTTATACCACTATATTATAATTATATAATGATGAAGAACTTTGCTCCTTACCCGCAAGGTGTTCTGAACATGCACTGATATGTTAACAGCATGTCAGTGCACGTTATCTTAAAGGCACAGTAGGCTTATAAAAAGTTAATTCCCCGGAAGCATGGCTCAAGTTGACTCTACGAAATGCGAGGATGGAGGAATTTAATATGTTTATCTATATGGAATGTATAACTTTTTTAACTGCTCTTGTAGGTAGCATACGGCCCATCCGATGGTGAGTAGTTACCGTCGCCCATGGACTTCGGCAACGCCAGGGACAGAGCCAAGCCGCTGCCTACCGTTAAGTTCTCTCCACAAGCCTCGAAACTATTTGCGAAGTAAGTTCATAAGCTTGCCTCGAAATTTGAGTAAGTTGGGAAAATTAAGAGATTTTCAACCTGAATCTATCTATCACTCTGGTCACAGACAGCCACTCTTGGACAGAGGCCTCCTCAAGCCTCACCACGACGACCGATCCCGAATCAACCTGAATACTAATAATTATTAGGTACTTACCGCGAAATCTATTGCATTTACTTCTATTTATGCAAACATCCATTTCCGCGTAGCATTACACTCGAATACTGAAACTGAATATACCCGATAATAACATTTATAGTACAGGAAATTTGTCGTGTTTTAAACTCAGAAACGTCAATCATCGTTTCATATAGGTATTGTCTTTGTGATCCACAAATGAGATTTAAGCATGATTTAAGATGGATTGAAATTGTAATGTCATATTTTACGCCTAAAAATTCAAAATCATCAACAAAGATCACATATCAGATCTACCAAAATACCTACATATTAGATACCTGTATGCTACGAATAAATAACTTATTATTTGTTCGTAGCCTGTATATGTGCTTATATGCAATACGAATGAGTGTTGCGCCATACATTATAACTAGTCAGGTCATAAGTATTGTCACACAGTAAAAACTTTTCTTTTAGAATGCTGGCCACAAAAAAGTTTATTGAATTCGAATTTCGAATTGTTCATGAAAATAAAAATGTATACTTTTAGAATTTTACTCATTTTTAAATATGGAGTGGACGCTTAAAGAAGACCGTGTTGCAGTTATTGCGTTGCATCGTTGCGGTTACGCGCCAATTCAAATTTTTAACATACTGAAAAATTTGAACATAACCAAAAGATTCGATTATCGTACCATCAAACGATACAATGAAGACTCTAGTGTAGATGACAGGTCAAGAAGTGGTCGCCCTCGGTCTGTTAGGACTCCAGCAGTGATAAAAGCTGTGAAGGCGCGAATTCAAAGAAATCCCAAACGTAAGCAGAAACTGTTGGTCCTTCAGATGGGGTTACGCAGAACCACGGTGAAAAGGGTGTTAAATGAAGACTTAGGGCTTCGGGCATATCGAAGAAAAACAGGACATCGTTTGAATGCTCGTCTAATGGACCTGAGACTGAAGAGATGCCGCGCTTTGTCGAAGCGGTACGCGGGAAAAAAGTATCGGGAAATTCTTTTTTTCGGATGAAAAAATTTTTACCGTAGAAGAGAGCTACAACAAACAAAATGATAAGGTGTACGCACACAGTAGTGAAGAAGCGAGCAACCGTATTCCGCGTGTCCAACGAGGTCATTTTCCATCCTCGCTCATGGTATGGTTGGGAGTTTCTTATTGGGGCTTAACAGAGGTACATTTTTGTGAGAAAGGTGTAAAAACGAATGCAGTTGTGTATCAAAATACAGTCCTAACGAACCTTGTGGAACCTGTTTCTCATACCATGTTCAATAACAGGCACTGGGTATTCCAACAAGATTCGGCGCCAGCTCATAGAGCGAAGAGCACACAAGACTGGCTGGCGGCGCGTGAAATCGGCTTCATCCGGCACGAAGACTGGCCCTCCTCCAGTCCAGATTTGAATCCGTTAGATTACAAGATATGGCAACACTTGGAGGAAAAAGCGTGCTCAAAGCCTCATCCCAATTTGGAGTCACTCAAGACATCCTTGATTAAGGCAGCCGCCGATATTGACATGGACCTCGTTCGTGCTGCGATAGACGACTGGCCGCGCGGATTGAAGGCCTGTATTCAAAATCACGGATGTCATTTTGAATAAACTTTAGTGTCATAAGAATCTATGTTTTGTTAAGTTCATTTTGGTATATGAATGGTTACATAATGAATAAACTTGTTTCAATTATTTTACATTAAACATGTGACAGAATTTATGACCTGACTAGGTATTAACGTGTACGTTGACCAAATGAATTTATTAACTTTTCGCCCTCCGCGCCGATCCTCCGTCGCAGAGCTACGTAAAAGGCGGTTTATACACACCAGCTCCAGTAGTTTCGGGGCCGCACTATACTCTAGTACGGTGTTTCCCAACCTGGCGCCCACGCCCCACAAGGGGGCAATTTGATAATTAGGGGGGGCAATCGCACTAAACTAATATAGAAAATCTGCATTAAAATTATTTTGAATTTGAATTTCAGTTTTTTATTATATGTTTTGAAATATTACTTACTACGTTCTAATAACAATTTAATTGTGATTTTTTCTTAAAACGTATCATTTATGTTTCTTAAGTGAACAAATCAATTTTATAATGTTAAAAATTATGTATGGGGGGCATAAAATTTTAGAAATGTTATAGTGGGGCATGGCACAAAAAAAGTTGGGAAACTCTGCTCGTGGAATTTAAGTAAGCCTCTGCCGATATCGGACGAGGCTGGGAAACTGTCCAATAATCGTATCACGGGAGTTGTTTTGTGGGTCACGAGAACAGCCTTCTGTTGGAAGAGTCCGTGAGATATAGCTTCCCCAAAACAAAGCTACCACTACACTGCCTAGTTCTGCCGCGAAACAGTAATACGTTCCAGTTTGAAGGGTGGGGACAGCACTTTACTCACAGATATTGGGGGTTATCTGTGACTTTACTACATAATTGAGACTTAGACCTCAAATCTCTCAAGTCTGGGTGGCGGCAATCCGTTGAGATTACCATGAGCTAGACGATATAATACATAGTTCGATATGGATTGGCGTATACAAGAGATCTGACAAATACTTGTGCGTAGCTTACCTAACAAGTTAATATTTGTCATTTATGAACAATTAAATTTACGATCGGTTTCGGCAGCACGGTTTCGATAAAAAAAAACTGCATATAACAGCATCTAATGAGAATATTGTTAAAAGACATTCCGCTGAGTTTCTAGCCAGTTCTTCTCAGGACGCAGGCTCGTTTTTGTGAAATGGCGGTAGTTTTTTTTTGGCGTTCAACAAGTATGTACTTTCATTTATGTTGAATAAATTTTTTTGATTGATTGATTGTTATTCTGTTTATTTTTTGGATATTTTTATATAGGTTTTTTATATACTTTCCCCGATTTCGTGTACATAGAATATAGGTCCTTTTGATTCGTATGAATAATACTCATTAATGAGTTAGCTCGCAGTTGTGCCTTTGGGGAGTTTACGACGAAAGGAAGATCTTCCACCGAGCGGATGTTATTTGCTCGGTAGACCGACGGTCCGAATGTTGTTGTTCGGAACTTGTATATATGCGTTTTATCTTGAAAATGTCGTAAGCGAGATTCAGGCATCTGTCAATTATCTTGCGTTGTATGATGGCTACCCACCACATCACTCCCCTCCGAGACTGGAGGTCGTGTCATTTTTTAGTTAGCGTTTGTCCGTGCTGAGATTAGCTTGCAAGGGCCAGTGCTGCTCGAAGCCTGCGGTGAGTCGAGGCTGAGCTTGAATGCTGCGTGCGTGTCGCCAGTGCTGCTCGAAGTTTTGCAGTGAGTCGAAACTGAGCTGAATGCTGCGTGATTGTCGCCAGTGCTGCTCGAAGTCTGCGGTGAGTCGAGACTGAGCTTAAATGTTGCGTGCGTGTCGTGCGTAGTCCATGTGATGCAGAGCTGCCACGCCGGAGATGTGTGACCCCAAGCGTTGATGATCCGGTCGTGGGCTGCGATGAACTGTAGCGGCGTGATGAGGCAGTGAAGTTGCGTGCCGTAGGACCAGGAAGCGCGGTGAGTCGGCTGCGATGGTCCTGTTGAGGCTACGATGCTGGCTTGCTGTGGGACGACTGTCAATGACGTGCTTTTATCTGCGTGAATGCGGGGATTGTGGTAGCCGAAGTTCTTGATGCGCTGATGATAAATCAGAAGGTTGCGTGTTCACATCTCGTCGCAGGTCACCAGTTTGGGGAGTTTAGGACGAAAGGAAGATCTTCCACCGAGCGGATGTTATTTGCTCGGTAGACCGACGGTCCGAATGTTGTTGTTCGGAACTTGTATATATCCGTTTTATCTTGAAAATGTCGTAAGCGAGATTCAGACATCTGTCAATTATCTTGCGTTGTATGATGGCTACCCGCCACAGTGCCATATGTTCTCGTAATGTATATTTAATCACTTATTGTAAGATTTGGAGATTGTTTAATATTGTATAAAAAAAAAAAAAGAAATGCCCTGTTACTTTTAAATCTCTAAAACTAAAAACTATTTTAAAATGCTAATTTGAGTTTATATACTTAACATGTATTTTATGACGCGTACTCCGGAATGATAGTATGTACGTATGCTTCATGTTTTTGCATCGTAAAAACAGCGTACGTTTCGAGTTTCGACTGTATATTTGAACTATCTTTGACTAACGTTATAGCTACCGATAGGATTTTAATGTGCTTCTTAACATTAGGATGTTTAAGACTTACGAAAGATCAAAAGAAGCCAGGCTGCTAGAGAATCTGCGAAGCCGTGGCGAAAAGTGAAATTTTAATAAAAGAAAACAGAAGTAAATGATACAACTGCAAATTGGTATCAAAAATCGGATTTATATTGCCGTTTCTCTGCAGTAAGTTAATGTCATTAACAATTTTGCCTGGTTACAAAATTGGCCGCACAGCCTGTTCCATCAAGCGTAACATGTACTTTTCAATAACAATAATTATACATTTCTTTCAGACCTAATAACCTAAAACTTACACAAACTAACTATAAAGTTATACAGGTAATGCCTAAACTATCTACAATAATTAATAAGTTATATACAGAGTAACAATACAGCAGAGTTATATATACATTTTTAAATTTTGTTTATCGTTAATTATCTGTAGCCTGAGAAACTTTGATTTTTCCTACATTCTGGACAGTACCACTTGCCTTTAGGCGGTACCATGATGCCTACACACTCGAAATGGAACCACTCTATGGGACAGCCGTCGGCGTCGCACGCTATCATCTCGGACACTTCGTCGTATGGGCACCGACAGTAGCAGTACACGCTCTCGCCTTCTCTCGCTTCTCTCACGGCCGGTCTTTCGAAAGCATAGGGTAGACTCGAAGTGCCAGAATTCAGATAACTAGGGGGCGGAATGGGAAAACCGCTGTTATTGGATTGATCGATTTCTAAATTTCCTTCCTCGCTGCTATCTGAATCGCTCGATTCCATAGACTCCGTGTTCATTAGTATTTTGGGCGGCTCCGGGTCCGGTATGGGCGTAGTCAGCCTGATAGAATCGGAATAGCCGTACAGTCTACTGGGTATTATCGTGGAAGGCACTTCCTTTTTTGCCTTGTGAGTTACGGGCGATGGTAGGTCTTCCTTTCGCCATTCAAGCTTAGGCGGTAGTTGTGGTTTCAGAGCAGCGGTTTGTGGCGACTCCTCGTCACTAGAGTATCCGTAGAATTTGTTGGGGACGCGTCGTCTTTTGGACGCCCGTTTATTTCCTGCAAGCTTAGATGAAGCACTAGTATTGGGCGTGGGTTTTGGAGTTAGTTTAGGAGTCTCTGGTATTTGTACTGTATTGGATTGTAATGATATCGTTATTTTATTTGGAGGTAGGGTTTGTTGTGCTTCGGCTTCAGGGTTAGTTATAATGTCTTTGGGAATGTTAATTTTTATGGGACCACGTTTTTTTGATTTCTTCTTCTTTTTACTCTTCTTCTTCGTAGCCGAAGGAGCTTTCACTTTAAGAGCTGTATCTTCTTTAGGCTGTTCTATTTGTATTTTTTCCTTCTCTCTTTCTTCTGGTATAGTTTCGGGAATCATTTCCTTTGGTGTTGAAGATCGACTTGCCTCCCCAGAAATGGAACAGCCGTCAGATTGTGTCACAGTTGGCGTTGTCAATAAATGGCTACGTTTTTCTTCATTTAATTTATTGGTAATTTTTTGAGGACGTTTATCATAGAATTCTTCATCTGTCTCACTTTCATCAGTATCGAGATCCGATTCAGCAATGGGGGGTTCTACTTTTTCTGGTACTAAGATTGGAGTTTCAGCATTCCCCATAACATCAACATTGGAACCATTACTTAGTCTTCTAGAAATAGTATTTTTAAGTCGCTTGGTCTTTTTCTTCTCATTGCCTGATTCCTCTGAAGTATCAGAATCAGAAGAGCTGGATGAAGAGGAACCACTGCTAGATGAGCAGCTGCAATTGGACCCACACGAACAACTAGAATCACTGTCACTACTACTACTGCTTGATGACGAAAATTCTCCTTTGTTTTTCTTAGGCGACTTTTTACTTTTCTTTTTGTCAACATTGAAGGGGTCCTCATCGCCATTCATATCAGTTGGAATCAAACAGTAATCATGATCAGACTCGCATACATGTTTTCGTATGGGCACTAAAGGCGGCGTCTTCTCTTTCTGTTTCTCGACTTTAGCTTGATACTTTTTGAAGTTATCCCATATCTCCAATACTTTTTGTTCATTCGGTTTCTCGTCTTCAGTCGATTCTGTCTTCTCTTCAACTTTCGGAATAGTGACACAATGTTCTGTTTTCTCGCCTTCGATTACGCCTTTCATTTTCGGATCTTCGGCCTCTTCTTTTACCTTTTCTTCGAGTTTTATTTCTTTGGTTGGTGACAGACCACTATCAGACTCATCGCTGCTATCACTCTCAGATAGATTTAACGCCGGTAAATTAACGTCTAACAGTAAGGCGTCCTTGTCTTTTAGTTTCTTTTTCTTAGACTTTTTAGATTGTGTTTCATTTTCAGGTTTTATTTTATCATTGGAAGATCCTGCTTCCTCTGGCGGCTTATCATCTACTAAATCAATAATAGGAATGGGTTCTTCAGGTGCTTTAGGTGACGTAACTTTATCAGGAACAGTGAGGTCCTCAACGCTCATCTTATTTTTATGTTGCTCCAAATGTTTATCCAAGAGCTTTTTAGACACAAACTTTTCTGTGCAACCTTCTTCTACACAAGGATGAGGAAATTCACCAGAATGAAATCTTTTGTGAACTTTTAAGCTTACGGCTCTACTAAATTGTAAATTACACTCTTCACACATGAATATTGCCGGAGGTGTACAGAAATGGTAGACGTGAGGCCATTTTTTCTGCAGACATTTCTTACAAAGAACACTCTCTGTGCCATGTTTCCAGAACAAATGATTAGTTATATCTGGTTTGTTTCTATATGCAATGCCGCATCGGTAGCACAAGTGATGCAATTTGTGTTTCCAAACATGATTCGACAATCTTGCTTGGTTGTGGCAGAATTCAAGGCAAACATCGCAAGTATGGTGTATTTTTCTGAGATGTACCATCAACCTAAACTGTGATGGTATAGAGTCTATACTGCACAGACAACATCGAAACTTAGCTTCATAGTCAGCATTATAAGTCCCTGGACATAAATGACACAATAATTCACTATAACTATAAAAATTTGATTTACACATAATGCACAATAATATTGTTTTTTGATGCATCTTACGATTATGTAAATAGAGATCTTTGTGGACAGCAGTTTTAAAATAACACTGAAAACACTCAAACATATGTTCATACTGTACATTATTACACTTGTCAACACTATCAAAAGAATCAAGGTTTATATAAACTGAACTAAGTTCTTCAGCTCCTAATTTTAATTTTGCTGTAATTGTCTCTGGCATTAGTTCTTCTGCAGTGATACTGTCGACGGTAGCAGCAAACCGATGCTGTGCCACCATATGTAAAGATAACTGCTCACAATTGACAGCAATCTTTCGCACATGATTGCAATATATACAATTATGTACCGTAGCTGCAAGGAATGCTTTTAAGAGATCCTTCAGGGGATATTTATCCAATGGTTTATCTAAGGACAATTCTGTTACAGGTATTGCTGGCTCTTCTACAGCATTCTCCACTGGTTTCACTACATCAAGAAGTTCTGTGTTGGGTTCTTCAACAGATTCTGCAGCATTTTCAGCCAGCACACTTGAAGTTTCTTCTGTTGAGGGTTCTAATTCACTCTTAATGTTTTGAAGTGGGGGTGTCAACTCCATTGGTTCTGCTTCTGTAACTGAATCTCTCTTAGCAACTACTGGTGGATTGACTGGTCCTGGATCCTCATCTACAGTGAGTTTGTCACTGACATCACTGTCTGAAGAGTAATCACTAGATGAATCTTTATCTAAGAGTTCTTTAGGTACTCTTACTGTCAGTTTTGGTACCCTATTTAATGTGTTGTCGTCCTCCAATTTATTATCATATATGGTTGTTTTAATGGCATGATCTTGTTTTGTTTCTAGTACATTGTTAATAATCTCCAAATTATTATTCAAATGAGTTTTTACTGTCATTTCTTTGTTATTTTCATATATTGTAGTGGTCTTCACAAATGGACTATCAGCTCTATCACAAATAGTCATTTTTATGGAAGGTGTTTTTGGCTGAATTGTTTGTTCAGTCGGAGCTTCTCTTTCATATCTTTTTGGTGGTCTTCTGAGACGAGAAGGTGGTTTGTGCAAGATTTGCTGCCCGACTGTAGGATCTACTGTGGAGTTAATTATAACAGGTGAATTCGCATTATTAAGGCTCAATGTTAGTTTTATACCACATTCTTTTTCTTTTTCTACCGGCTTCTCTAAAACTGTTACATCTGCTTTACTGTTTAGCAATCTGGAATCATCCATTTGACTATCTTCATAAGGAGACGATGGTCTACTCTCTTCTGAGTGATCTAAGCTGTCATCACCATTTATATGCATGTTACATTTACCTTCAACAGTGTCAAAATTATTTTGGTGCACTGGACTTGAAATCAATCTATTATCTGAACTCTCTAAGCCCGAATCTGCAGTTTTACTTGTATCTTTACTGGTAGCTGCTGAGTTGTCTGAACTTACACTAGTATCACTATGTATTCCATCAGTTGTTATTCTTTCAGCTGATTTATGTAAAACTGATGGTAAATCCAATTTAGTATCACTGCTGTCTCTATTTCCACTGCCTGATCTAATGATATCTTTAGTCACAGAAAAGGGCCCGTTTTGAGGTAATTCATTGAAATGTTTAGCATTTTTCATATTAGTCTGTTTTACAGCATTTTTACTGACAAGCATAGGCACCGGTTTTGGTTTGATATTATTACAGTCATGATTGAATATGTCATCTTGTTCACTGCAAATTTCATCACACACACAACACATTAAATAGAATGTCCCATTATAAATGTTGAAAAATTCCTCTTTAGTTCCATAGCTGAACTCTTTCACATTGTGTTTATTTGTTAAATGCGCAGAGAGTTTGTCAGCTTTTGAAAACATTCCTAAGCAAAACAGGCATATGTGTCTATTGTGGACTTCTCGCATGTGAAGAAATAAGTTCCAATTTTCATAATATGTTCCGCATGCTGAACATAAATAAACCTTTCTTGTTACACGAGATGGACCGCCAGGATTAGGTTCAGGACAAGGTGCTGTTTCAGGACTCAGTGCTGGTTCTTTAGCCTGAGCTTGACATACTAGCTGGTGCTCCTTCAACATGGCCAGGGTCTTAAATGACATTGAACAACATTTTCTACACTTAAACTTCACCATAGGCTGCAAACCAAGACTCTGAGCATAATCTTTCAGTTGGGCTCCTTTTTCAATTTTACTCTTTTTAAACTGTTGCAGTTGGCTTTTAGGCACGAGACGAGGCACAGGTTTGTCTTGTTCATTCTCAAGAGGGCATTCAGCTTGTGATGTAATATTTTGAAGCTGACCGAATTCACCACGTTTTGGTATAAGTTTAGGCACACGAGGAACACCAGTTGGTGTATTGGCATCACTGGGTCTATAAAGTCTTTTTTTCTTACTAGAATTATAGTACTGATGTGAATTATCTATGAAAGGCCTCTTTCCCAGATGTATCCTCAGTGGGTTGATGCGTTTCCGGAACTTATCGTCCCGCGCGACTTCGATACTTGGGCGACGGTGCTCGTACAACACGTGAGGAGGACTCGAAGACTCGCCGGAATGCTCATGTCCGTTTGTCGTCAATTTCGCGGGTCTTTCGCCATACAAACTCGCCAACGAACCTGAACTATTTTTTTCATCTCTCGCATTGACAGCATTACCATCTTCCATAGTTTTCTACAAAAACAATAACACGTGTTTTAATTTTACAGAAACAAAAGACACTCGAAACAAGAAGAAATCGAAACATTATTTGAATTATCATTACAGTAACAATAATATTTATATGTGTACCTCGGAAATCGTACGTCCAGTATGAGTGCAAGAATATAGATTCGTTTCCATGCATCCGTTTAAACAGTGCGATTCTTACATCAGGCTTACTAGGAGGCAGCCGCGGGCTGATCATTCCCGTAAAATGGCGTCACTTTGCTCACTGAGGAATTGTATTATCAAAAACGTCGCTGTTTGTTTGCTCTGTTTACTGTACACATCACCAACATTTTTTGTGTTTTAAGAATCACTAATTAAAAGAAACTAAACGAAATAAATCACGCTTTTCTGTTTATTTCCAAACACATTGCTGAAAATCGTAACACATTACGAGAAGCTAATCACGAATCATAGACTACGAGTTTCATTTTTTTAAATCCAGCGAGAGATGAATAGCGTTTAATTTCACAGATAACATAATGCAAGTGTTTATTATAAACACGTGGTCTTTTAAATGTTTTCAAATAAAGCTTAGTCGATTTTTAAATTTAATTGAACTGATATGGTTCATACTACAACCATTATATTTACTGTTCTACCTTTATTCTTCATCATCGTCTTTTTTTTTATAGATTTATTTTTATACAACTTAAACTACACAGCCGAGTGGAACATTTAGGTACTTTGTGTAAATCAGAGATAGTCTTTTATGCATATACATATGTATTCTCTCCTCGTCCTATAATCATTCCATTATTGCTGAGCATCGTGACGTGCCCGCTTAAGATATTTTCTTGTGATCTGTAACCATATATATCGGTCAGTGGCACAGTAAAGTGCTTCGCTTAGTCTCCTCACCAGGTGCTCGGACACTGAATCACACCTATTCGAGCTCTGACTCCTAGATCGTTTTCCATCCACTCAATGGATTATCCAATATCGAATACGTTTAAACAATATATATACGTACGTATGTATGTTGTAGCATTACGTAGTATATGTATGGCGGATTTCATTAAAATACACTGTGACATTAGATTCATAATATTATCGAAAGTGAGGTAGGGTATATTATTTCAATGTTTTTTTTTCGTTGCATATATGGGTGGACAGTTCACAGCCATCTGGTGCTAAGTGGTTACCGGAGCCCATAGACGTCTACAAAGTAAATGCCGCCACCCATCTTGAGATATGAGTTCTAATTAATCTCAGTATAGTTACAACGGCTGCCCCACCCTTCAAACCGAAACGCATTACTGCTTCACGGCAGAAATAGGCAGGGCGATAGTACCTAAAAAAAAAATGTACCTACCCACGCCGACTCACAAGAGGTACTACCACCAGTAATTACGCAAATTATAATTTTGCAGGTTTGATTTTTATTACACGATGCTATTCCTTCACCGTGGAAGTCGATCGTGAATATTTATTAAATACGTATTTCATTAGAAATGTTGGTATCCACCTGCGGGATTCGAACACCGGTGCATCGCTCAACAGGAACGCATCGGACGTCTTATAGTTTAGGCCACGACGACTTAAACAAAAAAAAAAGCCTAAGCATTTGTTTCAATAAGAATGTTTGATTTTTTTACTGCTTCAAAGTTTGAATGAGCTCATGCTTTCTTGTTTAGTGGATTTTTTAAAGATTGTATGGCCTGTTACCGAGACCTTTTGTTGGACGGTTAAATTTGAGAGGACTGGGTTCTGTAGGTGAGGGGCTATTTAAAAACACTCTGCTTCATGGTTAATATATAACACCATTACAATATTTTATTTTATAAAACCCTAAGATGTTGCATAGTCCGTGTCTAGATGAGAAGCCATTGTCCTCACTCAAGAGAAGACTCATCTGTTTTAAATATTTAAATAAGCATTTCAATATTCGAAAACTGTAACCTTACATGTGTCAAGTGTTACCTGCCATTACTTACATATTCAAACTCCAACACCATTGGACCAGTTTTAAGGTGTTTTCAAAGCTCATAGACATCACAATTCATTTTCCATACAAAATTATCACGGAAGCTCCAAGTGCTTATGTGTCAGAACTATACTAGACTATTTCAACTAATTCAAAACAAGTCTATTTTAATTTGAGAATTGCTAGTATTTAATTTAAATATAAATTTCTTGAGAACCAACAAAACCATGTACCTATTGTTATGATTTTCTATAAATAACAATATTAATTTAGAGTCTGTGGGAGTTACAAAGCTAGTGTTGCAACAGGACTTTTTGGCGGGAACGCGAGGAGTGAAGTTGTGTGATTTGTTTTATTTTGTCTATTTAGTATTTCTTCGGGTTTAAATGTGTAATAATGGCGGTTTATTAAGTGTTTAATATCTGTGAAAGTGCGCAAATGTGGAAAAATGAAACAAAGCCGCTGGACGTAACTTCTCGGGATCCTCCAAAAAGTCCACTGAAAGATCTTAGTAAATGACCACCATTTTACTGAGATTATATTTCATCCCATTTAATGTCATCCCGTTGATTAATATCTCAAATTAGTCGTCTTCATTTTATTTCACTCCATAATATTATTTTTCATAAAAATTGAATATAAATTAAAATAAGACATGACTTAAAAGTCTCAGTTCCCTTAAAAAAAAAAAGTGTTGCAACATTGTTCCTACTTTTATTTTTTAGAGTTGTCAAAAGCTTGGGAGTAGGGAAGGTCTTTTTAATTTTTTGTGATTTTGTTTAGAGTATTTAATTTATTTAAGTTCGTTTCGTAGATAATGGTCATCCAAGATGATGTCTGATCAGTTTAGGAAAGTAGAACCATATTCGCCAAAATCGTCGCCGAGGGGTGCGAGGTCACCAGTCGTCTCTCGCCAAGATTCTTCTGGTACACTCAAAACTACTATATCCTTAGGCAAAAACCCGTCTATAGTGCACAGCGGACCATTCTATTTGATGAAAGAACCCCCGGGTCAGTATCTCCAACTCTTTAACATTCTCTTCTCAAATTCTTAAATAATTATATTCAGGAAGTGACTTCGACGATTTCTTTTACAGGAGAATGTGAACTGACAGGCGCTACAAATTTAATGGCCTACTATGGACTTGTACATTCTTACAGTAAGTTTAATGGCAAAAAGCTGAAGGAATCCCTATCATCTTTCCTTCCGAACCTGCCGGGCATCGTTGACGGACCTGGGCAGGACGATAACAGTACTCTAAGTTCAGTTATAGCTAAGAGACCAATTGGTGGTAAAGAATTACTGCCATTAACTAGTGCTCAGTTGGCAGGTTTTCGATTACACCCTGGCCCACTTCCTGAGCAGTACAGATATGTGAGTGCAACACCACCAAAGCGACATAAAAGCAAACATAAGAAACATAAGCATAAAGATGGTGCACCTCCTGGGCAAGAGACACCTTTACAAGGTAAGAACTCAGAACTCAACAACATTGATTTAATAGATTTAGCTATGTCCCAAGCTTGTAGACAATATTACAAATTAGCCACCTGTAGATGCTATTTAGGTCTAGGTGAGTCTTCCAGGCACTTTGACTACATTAATCTAGTTAAGACAGTATTTGAATTGCAATGTAATTGTACTCTGCGTTTTACATTTTGTGGTACTAACCCGTGCGGGCTCAGAAGACACCCTATCAATTATTTTTAGTGAGTCTGTTTACAACACTGTCCTTCACTGTGGAAGTAAATTGTGAACATTTGTCAAGTACATATTTCATAAGGAAAAATGGTACTTATCTGCGGGATTCCAACACTAACACAGTCGCATCACTCAATATGAATGCACCAGGCGCCTTATCCTTTAGGCCACAATGATTTCATTTAACTTTAGATGTCAAGTGATACTTTTTAAATTGCTTTATAAGTTATATTATTTATGCTCCATTTTTGTCTTGAGTTTTAATATAAAACATATCTATTATTCTAGATTCATCAAATCCAGACACATATGAGAAAAAGCATAAGAAGCAAAAACGTCATGACGATGAGAAAGAACGAAAGAAGAGAAAAAAAGAGAAAAAGAGAAAAAAGCAAAAACACAGCCCTGAGCATGGAGGCCTTACACCAAACCAACATCCATTACCGTAAATATAAGTGTACAAGTAGGTTTAAGTCGAATATTGAGCCCAAAGAGAGTATTGTACTAAAGATGACTAAAAATTAGTAATTCATTGTGTTCTAGTGATATTCCATTACTAGTGAAATGTACCTCTACACTTTGTTGTGCATATGACTAAATGTATGAACGGCACTCATTTGTTGAAACTACACTTGATATCTATCATAAGTTGATTGTAATACGATCGAATGTCGTTAACATTTCATTAAAGTGGAAAGTTTCCTCAATTGGTTGAATGATATAATAACACAAGAAGAATAACATACAATTGGTTGTGGCCTAAAGGATAAGACGTCTGGTCCATTCGTGTTGAGCGATGCACTGGTGTTCGAATCCCAGGCAAGTACCAATTCTTTTAATGAAATACATACTTGACAAATGTTCACGATTGACATCCACAGTGAAGGAATAACATCGTAATAAAAGTCAAACCCGCAAAATTATAATTTGCGTCATTACTGGTGGTAGGACCTCTTGTGAGTCCGCATGAGTAGCTACCGAAGTAATGCGTTTCGGTTTGAAGGGTGGGGCAGCTGTTGTAACTATACTTGAGACCATTGCATTTACGTAACATCCACCCATCTAAGCAATAAAATAAAAAAAAAGAGTAGATTTATCTGAATCTATATTTCTACATTATTCAATGGGGTGTATATGTCAATAAAATGAAGAAAAAACAAAGTTTTTTATCACATTTTAAACCATAATAAGAAAAATGAGGTTTGCAAGACTTGTTTTTATGAAATACCTAAAATTGCTAGTCAGGCAATGTTTTAAACTTATAGCTAATTTATTATCTTTACTTCATAGTAATTACTTTTGATTCTGAACTTAAGATTTCTAGTAACTTCTACTTGGCTTTCAACAGGTTCGATTGCATGGTAGATTTAATAAGATTCTCTTATGCTAAGTTACCTAATAGAGTTAAAATGCCATGATGGCAAGCAACATTGTGTTAAGTTGACCACTTTGAAAGACTAATCACATCATTCTCAAATGTTTCTAATGCAAACATTAGGAATTTATTAAAAAATATTACTAATTAAGAATTAAATTTCTGAGCGAATTGCCCACAGAGTGACATTAAAACAAAAATATTGTTAGTGTTGAATTCCATGAGGTCTCTTCCATCTCTTTGGGCTCGACTCAAAGTAATGTATTTAATTAATATTTAAGAATTTGTTATAAGAAAATCGTTCTGTTTACCAAGTTAAGCTAAATTTAATGGTTTTTATTATTATTATTTAGAATACAATAAAACACACCTGTGTAGGTAGCTGCAGACGAAAAAAATTTGCAGAAATCTCGAAAATTTTCTGAAGCAAATTTTAGGAATAAATGATATTGAAATTTTAAGAATTACATATTTAGTAGTAGGACTGTGTTCTTTAAAATTTGCTTCAGCATCAATATAATGTCCTGTTAATCTGATAGTGTAATTGATAATTTTGTTTTTTTTTTACCACCCTTATAGAAATAAAATTTGATAGAAAGACATTATTTAAATTTTTGGTTTTATTTATCTTTTAACATTTAAGGCTGGAAAATGACGTCTACATTAAACAGTTGAGCGCCATTGTATTTTCTGTTTCTGTCTTTTTTTTGTTCAGTAACTATTGATAAGATTTAGACTACCAAAAAATATGGTACCTAATGGGTTTTTTTTAAATGTCCCTTTACTAAGTGGTTGTTAAGAGTTTTTTTTTTGTGTAGCAGTTATTGACGAACTTTACTATACACTAAAAGCTCTTTATTCGCGGGGCAAGCGTTCCGTGAACATGGAAAAGCACTTTTACAAAGGATATTATGTTGGATACCTACATATTCTAATCCTTTTTATCATTGTGTATGTACCGATTAGATCCACGAATAAAGAAATCTTTAGCAGCGAACATAGGAATTGGGTCGCATATTTTTAATCTGCGGATAAGGAACCTGTACTATTAATGTTTTTTAATGCATTTATATTGTACCTACGAATCTGCACCGACGCGTGATTAGTGCCCAGGTAAGGTATTATTTTAAGACTTATATGATGCAGTTTATTAAATCTCTGCCACTTTTGCCAAAAAATTATATAGTTATTTATTTATTTATTATACCAACTCAGTATTTAGTGTATTCGAAAAGAAAAATATGGAGGAACCACTTCAGCTTCAATTATTACGCTTTAAACCAACATTCTCTTTGAATTAAAATTACTTTCTGTTTACATTTCATTTCTACCTATTAAATTATTTGAATTATTAAATTATTATTATTGATTTAAATATTATAAATATGTAAATTATTTAAAAAATATATAAATATTATAGATTCATATGGATTACTCGAGTAAACTTGAAGTTGTCGTGGCCTAAAGGATATGACTTCCGCTGCATTCGTGTTGAAGCGATGCACCGGTGTTCGAATCCCGCAGGCGGGTACTAATTTTTCTGATGAAATACGTACTCAACAAATGTTCACGACTGACTTCCACGGTGAAGGAATAACATCGTGTAATAAAAATCAAACCCGCAAAATTATAATTTGCGTAATTACTGGTGGTAGGACCACTTGTGAGTCCGCGCGGGTAGGTACCACCGCCCTGTCTATTTCTGCCGTGAAGCAGTAATGCGTTTCGGTTTGAAGGGTGGGGCAGCCGTTGATAACTATACTGAAACTTTGGAACTTGTATCTCAGGGTGGGTGGCGCGTCTACGTTGTAGATGTCTATGGGCTCCAGTAACCACTTAACACCAGGTGGGCTGTGAACTCGTCCACCCATCTAAGCAATAAAAAAATACAAAATGGTGCTCCTGACCTGTACCCTCCATGCGGAAGCCTAAAAAAATACTATGAAACTGCCAATTCCAGATCCATTTTCTGTTGTGCTTGGAATCAATAAAATGGGATTTATTTTCAAAATCGGCCACGATAAGTATTGTATATTATGCATTCAATAATGATAGCCGGGTTATAATGTCTTGGTTGGATTCAAAATTGTTTATTAAGGATAATTACTTATGAAGACTCAGCAAAACGAAAATCAAACTTCTTTCTTCCATTTCACATTGTACGCATAACGCGATTTAACGAAAACGTGATTTAAAAAAATTAAGTGTTATTAACACCAACGTGAAATGACTTCTAGCTTCGTAGTATAAAGTTATGACAGTAGATGTTATTATTTTATCACACATTAAAAAAACTCAAAAAATAAAAACAAATGATTCCACAGCATACTTTATTTTAAAATAATTCAAAATTTATACATATATCTGTTCGCTTCGGAGACAATTGGTCAATCCTAAATTAAACAACAAAAAAAAAAAAAAAAGATAATAAATTAGTAATGCGCAGCACCATAATACATACAACTTTACAAATAATATTCGTACTTAAAAAATAAGACTAAACATTATATTCACGAGGTGGGCAACACCAACATTTATAATGATTATACCACTTTAACTTTGACACTTGAGTCGACTATTATCAAAGCCGGCAATGTGACTTTTGGACAATTATTGGTAAATCAGAAAAACGAATTATTGACTTTGTATACCATTGGCAGTCACAAAACTCTTCTGAACGACATCTTAGATAAATAACAGGTTAAGTATTAACCTTTATTTAATGTAGCTTTTGAACCGTATTCTTTGAAGGAGACGATTATATTCAAATCAATCTGTATTGACATATCAATAACATTTTTTTGTCCAAATGCACAGATTGCCACCTTTGATAATAGACGACTCACTTATATGATGGGGCTGTAAAATAAATTAAGTTTTAATTTTTAAGTGATATCGCTTAATGGCGTTTAAATTTTATCTGAGATAATCTACATTTACGTGATATACACAATCGTTCACTTTGAAATTAATATTTATTTAAACCGTGTAAACATTAGTACAAACTGACTATCTTATTATTCTTAATCTATTAAAACGGAGATGCAAAAGGTTAATCTTTCATCAATTGTTTTGAATACCGAATCAAAATGTTATAAAAAAAACATTTAATTATTATTTTTGCAAAAACTACGATACACAACGTCTATAACCTCGCAATAGAATGCTTTACTCACATACACTTACTCTTACGTCTGTCGCGCAGCACATACGTCACTGAGAATATCCTATTAAAAGGACAATCAGCCAAACTTTATTGCAAATTAGAAAAAGAAAAAAAAAACTTCATTAGGGTTGGCCAGTAGCACTATTTCATTTGACCCATTAAATACGTATTCAAGTTTTTCATACATCAATAATGGTAGTTTTTCAATTACAGAGCATAATGCGACTCAGTGACGCACAATGCCGAATTATGCTGAAGCTTAATTGGAACGTGAATTAGTTTTCAAATGCATCAGCAGAGTGCGCTAAGTTAGCATAGTTTTAATTAACATTGATTATTTCTAAGAAACTACGACGAAACGAAAGCCTTACAATTTTTTTCAACATTAAATAATATTACTAACGATAATATAAACAAAATTTCGATCAATGCCAACTTAAAGAAAAAACACTTGTCAATTTTGTGTCACTGAGTCGGTATCGATTGCGAGTATCACGCGAGAGCAGTACTTTTGAGAGTGCTCGATTGTGAGAAGCGTTGCTGTAGTTGGAACATTCAACGTTGAGCATTATGCCGCATAATGCGCTCTTGTGCTGTAATTGGAAAACTAGCAATATAGTCGTGTCCGAAAAATCACCAAAAATAACTTGATTTTTGTTTGAAAGCTTTACCGTAATTTCCTAATACAAATATGTAAACATTATGCATTCAAGAATTAAATTAACAAACACATTCCCAACACAATAAGCGGATGTGGTGGTGGTAACTATAAATTATAAAAGTTTCCAAGAAATACAACGCACGTGCCCTAAAACCTACAAATATTGGACGTTACTTTCAAGCGATAATATCATCACAATAAATATTAGGGATAAAAAATTTTGAGCAAACATTTATGGGAGCGTTTATACCATCGCGAGGCGCTGTCGTATGGCTGATTATACGATTGTCAATTTTACAAGAAAACTTCATCTTGTAAAACTAAAGTGGTAAGAATCGGTAACTTGTATTTCTACCCCTATAAATTATACCGTCATTCAATTCACAACATTATCAGTAATGATAAACATTTTAGTATAGTTTAATAAGATGATTGATAACTGAAAAGCGAAAAAGTCCAAGGGCCCGCTTCGAACCGGTAACCCTTGTTATGGATGCGAATGTGACAAAAATTGCTTCTCGCCCGATATTAAATTTTATTTATTTATTAAAGAGCTTATTTCCTAAAATTTGTGATACCGAATGGCAAGTATTCCAATTAAACAGGTTGGTTATTTAAAAAAAAAAAAACGCACAGATACATAATGAGGCAAGCTAAAAATATTTTTAAAACCTACTATCTAATCTAAAATACGCGCAATAGAAATACGTAATAAATTAATTATGTAATACATGTTTTGTTGTTACTAATTAATATTTTACAAAATAAAAAAAATACCATATCATTTACAAATTGAATACGATATATAGACAAAAGTTTTAATTTACAAGATACGAAATTTGGGTGTGACGCCATTTTGTTTTATTTGACAATGACAGTTTCGGAATGTCATCGTCTTGCTTCCGCTCCCTCATCGTAATATACCAATGTCTTTACACTTGATATTTAAGCAATAAACTATACAGAGCTTTTATTTTATGAGACGGACTGTCAGCGCACCGTGAGACATGAGGTCGAAATCTCAATTGTACTTTAATGCAATTCTATTCTATTCTGCAGTCTATTTGCAGACGAGGTGAGACTTATTAGATACAAAATTTATTTCTACACCCGATGAACAATAAACTTGACTTTTAAAACAGTCACAAATTATTTTCTCTCATCTTCACTGACTGGTTCTCTTAACTACATAGTATCTTCTGACTCAAATGATAATACTATCTGGTGCAGGGGAATTTCCGGTCAGATAAAAAATTTCGCGAACGAAAAATAATTATTCGAGAGGGGGAAAGGCTATTTGGTTTAAGCGATATTTTTGCAACATTGCACCAGAGACATTACAAGTTTTTTATTTAGAAAAAAATCATAACAAAAAAACTTTCTTCAACTACCTACATATTTGAATTCAATAAACTTAAAGTTCAATTAAAAACATCGAATTGTTAGTATCAACTATAATCTCTATATATAAAAATGAATTGCTGTTCGTTAGTCTCGCTAAAACTCGAGAACGGCTGGACCGATTTGGCTAATTTTGGTCTTGAATTATTCGTGGAAGTCCAGGGAAGGTTTAAAAGGTGAGAAAATATAAAAAAAGCTCGGAATTATATAAAAACAAACAATTTTGTTTTTCCTTTGATGTGTCCCCTTGATGTGTCTTTTATTTATCGATTGAGGCACTACGAAGTCTGCCGGGTCAGCTAGTACTAAATAAAACGGACCTATAATTACAACGATAAATGCAGCGTATTAAGCGAAATGTCGCTTAAACCAAATAACCTTTTACCCCTCGAAATTTATTTACATTTGTCTGCACTCAATATAATACACAGACACACAGAGCTGACGAGTGGGGTCAATGTCCGACGGTTCCCTTTTCCTTTACATTGTGGACTTAAGAAATATTCACTTAATAGAAAGAGAAAAGTCTTGAGTTATTTGTTAATTTTAGTATTCCGAATCGGCGAACTAGGAAGTTTTTAAAACGAATGTTAAAATACGGTTGTAGTTTTTTTTCGATACCCTCCTCCCGGCTGTGGCCTACCAGCCCGCGCGGTTAGGTACCACAATCCGGCCTGTTTCTACCCCGAAGCAGTCATGTGTTTCGGTTCGTAGGTCGATACAATCGTTATACAATGCAATCGAGACTACGACCTCACGTCTCAAGGTGGGCGCCGAGATTCACGTAGTGATGTTCGTGGACTCCTGTTGCCATCGAACAAGAGGCGAACCGTGACCTCTCTCGCTCAACAGTGCAATAAATAAAAACAAAAAAGTATTTACGAGCAAATTAAAAATGCGCATCAAATAGTGACGTAAATAATAAAATTTACAATAACATGGTTCTTTTTTTTTCTTCATAAAATTCTACAATAGAACATTATTGATTAAAACGAAATGAAGTGAGCACTGGAGAAACGAAATTGTTCAATTATTCTAAACCATAAAAAACATATTACTCCTGAATTACTCGTAGGTTTTTGCAAAAAGTACAACCCGGTATCGAGAATTTAAATTTCATATTTCCAACTTTTGTAAATGTTTATTTTCAACATACAGACCGTAGAGTGTACAAGTATGAGCCCATTTGTTTACTTAACACATATCTGGATTCGACTGATCATCTTAAATTAGAGAGGCGATTATCTTCAGGATGCTGTGTTGAGATAAGGCGTCCACTAAGAGGATATTACGTGGGTGAATAAATCTTGTCTTCGTGGTCGGGAGGTCCCGAAGCCACACGCAATGTATCACTACACTAAAATCTAAGTTATACAGGTATATTTTCAGTATACTTGATGAGCCAGCAATGTAAGTCGTACAAAACCCTCACACGCAGTGTATTACGCAGGATCTCCGGGTGTGTTGCAGATCGCGGTAGTCGAGTGGCGCTATATACATTGACGGTAGTTTCATTTAATGAATACTTTTTCGAATTCCATGTCGGTTCAATTGATTACCTCCTTTCCGTTGCACATCATAAAGTTCAATTTAGTTTAAATGTCGTATTCCGTACAACGCGGTCGGCGAGAAGCGTCGCGCGCCTCACAGGTCCTTGAGCAGCGCAGACTTCGCGTTCTTCAGTTTGTCGAGACGTTTCGTGAGGTGACTGTTCTCGGTTTCCAACTCCTCGACGCGGTTCAGCGCTTCCCTCGTCTGGAAAATAATTTCGTGGATCAACACTCGCCTATACATGGTATATTAATTACACTAGTGGTAGGACCTCTTGTGAGTCCGCGCGGGTAGGTACCACCACCCTGCCTTTTTCTGCCGTGAAGCAATAATGCGTTTCGGCTGAAGGGTGGCGCAGCCGTTGTAACTATACTTGAGACCTTAGGACTTATATCTCGAGGTGGGTGGCGCATTTACGTTGTGGATGTCTATGGGCTCCAGTAACCACTTAACACCAGGTGGGCTCTGAGCTCGTCCACCCATCTAAGCAATAAAAAAAAGGAGAAAGGTGTCAGAGCGCGGTGGCATTCTCCAACCAGTCATTCGGTGGATCAGATCATTGGAAGGAAGTGTCAAAAAAAAATGCTTTCTCCCACTGTATGAGGGAAGGGTAGAACCAATGCTGGAGTGTTTGAGATTTTTGAGGTGGAACAGATGGCTACCCACTAAGATCATCGACACTCTTGTTCTAACCAGTTATTCGGTGGATTAGATTTGTCAAACTTGTCAAATTTTGATGGACGTGTCAAAAAACAAAAAAAAATCCTCCCCATCGTATGCGGGAGGGAACCAATGCTGGAGATTTTTGAGGTAGAAAAAACGTCTACCCACTAGGATCATTGATGCTCTTGTTGATCTATGGAGTACGCGCGGTTTATATTATATACAATTTACAATTTAGTAACTCTCAAATTAACATTAATGACACGAACATGCAAAACGCGTTTAAATTTCTAATAATACGTAATCGACATTAGCTACGCAAGGATACGTTACACAAACACAATATAATTGAGTCGTCTATTATCAAAGGTGGCAATCTGTGCATTTGGACAAAAAAAATTTATTGATATGTCAATACAGATTGATTTGAATATAATCGTCTCCTTCAAAGAATACGGTTCAAAATCTGCATTAAATAAAGGTTAATACTTAACCTGTTATTTATCTAAGATGTCGTTCAGAAGAGTTTTGTGACTGCCAATAGAATACAAAGTCAATAATTCGTTTTTCTGATTTACCAATAATTGTCCAAAAGTCACATTGCCGGCTTTGATAATAGTCGACTCAATTTTAGTATTTTTATTAATGTTGACATCCGCTAACGTCACATCAAGGATACATTGAGAAACGGTCACCATCAACTAACACCCTCAGACGTGGAAAATTGTTGATAACTTTTCTATAAGAGTGGTAGAATGTAAAATGCAAACATTAGGAGTTACGTTACGGGGGTGGGTGAGGGTAAAAAGATATAAACAAACTTCAAAGGTCAAAGGTCAAGCCGGGTACCGTTAGCTGTCACCGTCATTGATAACGGCCCAAAAGTCGACCACATCCTGCAAATATAATTTCATCTGAACCTTATGTTTCTTTTTGTTTTTGTTTTAAGTGGACGAGTGCGACCCACGTAAGCATAAGTGAGTACTCACTGTCGCTCATTTACATCAGCAATGCTCTGGGCATTGCTATATATATGTATGCGGGAATGTATACTATCATACCGATAGAGATGAAAAGTAATATTATTAAACTAAACGTAAATAGTCCATAACAAAAAACTTATCGAAGGGGTAAACCGAAATTCGTCAACACGTCATTAAGCTTTCATTTTATTATTTAACTTAGGAAAGATAATTAACGAGTATTTTAAATATATTCAACAATTTTGAATAACACTTATTGAGAATCTCCTTCTTATAAATCTCCGATAACATAATTTTCGTCTTGGCTGGTTCGTGAAGCATGAATCTGAAGTGAAGGTAGATTGTTGGGCACGAAAGGCCGTTGACCCCGTGCGTCAGTCTTCATATAATATTGTTCAAGACCGATTCATTTTTTATTAAATTGAGAAAGAAATACGTCTAAGAACGTAGCAGTGGCACTGTAACAGTGCCTTAGTTTTCGACTAGGGTCGGTATGGTCCGTACCTCGCGCTGCAGCCTCCTCCGCTCCTGGTTGAGCTGGTCCTCGAGCTGGTCGTGCTGGTCCTGGCGGGCGCGCAGGCGGGCCAGCTGCGCGGCGAGGCGGGCGGCGCCGCCGGCCTGCAGCGCGGCCTCGGCCTCCGCGCGCGCCGCCCGCCCGCGAGCCTCCGACACAGACTTCCGCAGGGTTTCCACTGTTCACAAACATCTCCACGGTTAGTACTACTGTTTTCATCTGGAGGATTTTTATTGAACAATCATCATTACAATATTTTTAGAGTTTATATTAGTCACAATATTTTGAATTTTATAGCAATCAAGCGGTCCGCTCCGGCTTCGCTCGGGTCGTTGTTTAATTTTTTAAAATAAAAGTACACTTATTGCGGCATAACTATAATAGTTAGTCATATACTGTCGGGACACTTTTTATAAATAATAATGTGTTCTACAAAGTCGTAGTACATTATTTTATTCTATCATCAATAGTTTTCGCAGGGCACGGGATGTAAAGAATATTTTAGGTAATTTTTTTACACCTTGGGTTACATTGTTGGAGTTTTAGTAAGGACCCCTAATTTTTTTCAAAAAAGATTATAGCCTATGTCACTCGGGAATAGTGTAGTATACAAACAGTGAAATAATTTTTCAAATCGGTTCAGTAGTTTCGGAGGCTATTCAATACAAACAAACAAATCTTTCCTCTTTATAACATTAGTATAGATACAATGCCGTCAACATATTAATCAATATCAATTAATAGAATTAACACAAACATGTAAAGTCAAGTTATATTATTTATCTAATATTTACTTGAGCCCATGGACAGCACAACATAAATACTTTATTAAAACATTAAATGTTTAGGTCAAATACATTAGAATTGCAACTACCCTTCCCTACAGCTTTATTCTTTTCATCAGAACTCTAAATAAAAAATTACATAGTTGGATGAAATGGTGATACTATTTCTTGATCTTGATTAAAGGGTATCTTAGCCTAGGACTGGACATAATTTCTTACTGAGGGTGCTATAATTAGCATCGGTAATTACATAACTTAGATTTCGAGCTTGTGGGCTCGTAGTGGCGGGTTCTTAGATGTCTATGGGCTCCGATAACCACTTAGACACCACACAAGATAGGCTGTGAACTCGTACAGCCCTCTACCCAATAGGCAAGTATTAAAAGAGTAGAGAAGGTCGAGGTCGCCTCGGTACTAACGTTCTGTCAATTCGATTAGTTGCATATATACATTGCAATAACAATTTGACACTTCATTAAGAAAAATTCAGGCTGTGGAATTTTCTAAATTTCTTTACGGACATTTGCTGCTCGACTTTTTAGCCAATCTTGTTTTACTTTTTTTTTTATATTTGACGATGAAGTTTACACCGCAATCTCTTAATCATCTTAATGTCTTCTCGCCAGAAGCCCCAACTTACATTCGTCCTCATACTCCTGGTCGTGATGGTTGGCGACCCCGTTCTGTCTGGCGGCGCGCTCTTCGTTCAGCTGGATCTTCAGTTTCCGCACTTCGGACTCGAGCGCCTGCTTCGAGCTCACCAGCTTCTGTAACCGGACATCTGTGGGGGGACAGAGGAGAACACGTCAGCATCCGTCAACTCGTTTTGTACCTTGTTTGAGAATTAAAACAGAAGGTTCCCGTAAGGGAATTCCCCTAGAATATATCCGTTAACAAGAGTTATTATTTAAAAAAAAACGTATAGTACTCTATATCGAAGGAGAATAAGATTGTTTGAACTTGCCACATTTTGTGCTAGAAAACACAATTAGTGACGTCAGATAAACAAAAGCGCTGAATTTACAAAGATCCTTATTTCATTGGCTCAGTGCCCACCTAATGAACCCTACTAATATAATAATATGTGGGCGGCCTATTGTAATAAGTCAATAAGGGTTATTATAGTGCCAACTGACGGCAACAATCTGCCGTTAGAGCTAGGTGAACAAGAGAACTAGAATAAAATTTACCAAGCGTTCCCTCTCCGACGTCATCGAGCAGTTGATGCGCGGCGTGCGAGACGAGCGCGAGGAGGGGTGCGGGGGCGGCGGGGTCGGGGGGCGGGTCGGCGGGCGCGGCGCGGGGCGGGGCGGGGGGCGCGGCGGCCTCCACGAACGCGAAGCCCGCGTCGGCGGCGGCGGCGTCCCGCGCGCGTATAGCCGCCCTCGCCGCCTCCAGCTCGCGCTCCACGGATGCGTGTTCGCGTTTTAAACGCTCGTGCGTCGAGCACTTCTCTTTGTGTTCGCGCTGGAATCAAACGATGCCTAATGATAACGGCCGTCTGGTGTAGTGGTAAGTGAAACGGTCACTACACAAGGTGGTCGCGAGTTCGAATCCCGCCAAGGGAAGGTATTTGTATGATAAATATAAAAATGTCTTTATAGATGTATATTAAATATATGTATGTGTATAATAAAAATCTTATATTTATTTCGGTTATAGTAACACAAGTTCTTTACGAACTTAGTTACCACCAGTTATTGCTGTCAGGAACGGCTACAGATAATGTCACCACAACCACCAGAGACGATGATGCTGGTGGGACTACACTACACCCACGCGCGGTTACCTGTAGCTGCGCGTACTCCTCGCCGAGCTCCTCGATCCTGTCCTTGAGCAGCTCGAGCTGGTAGCCGAGCGCCGCCTTGTCGTTGTCCAGCTGGGCGTTCAGTATCATCGCCTTGCGGAACTTCTCTTCGACTTCTTTCAGCTCGTGCTGCAAAACAATCAACATCGAACATGAGCTATTTAGATTGTAGGAACGGACAGTTTTCGATAACATAACATAATACCGAAGGGTGAAAAACTATTTGGTGGAGAGTCATTTAAAGTTTAAAAATTGGTAAAAATAATTATAACAAAATAACTTTTTCAGTTATTTAAACGGGGTAAGCTTCGATCAATAATAGTATATTGATCCCTCAAGTCCCTCATTACTTTTTTACTTTGCTGAAGTAACTTGAAGTGCATTCGCAAACGCTCGCTTATTAATATGGCGTGTGCTTATTAATATTAGTAACTAATAGCTTAATGTGGCGGGTAGCCATTATACAACGCAAGATAATTGACAGATGCCTGAATCTCGCTTACGACATTTTCAAGATAAAGCGCATATATACAAGTTCCGAATAACAACATTGGGACCGTCGGTCTACCGAGCAAATATCACCCGCTTGGTGGAAGATCTTCCTTTCGTCATTTAAGCCTCTCCAAACTTAACATTAACACTATACACATTGAAGTCGGCCACGAGAACACGCGTCTGACTGTTTGTCTGTTGATGTTTGACTGTTAATCAAACGATACAAATACGCCGCTCTAGCTTCCTCAAACTGCCTAATCTTCTTTATCTACTCTCTCTACTCATATCTCCTAATTCATCAAACTCTTCACCCAACTCCCATATCGACCGTAGGTACCGTCTCGTCTATATCTGTCCGGAATCACCTATTACGCCTATTCAAGTGGTCAGTATAATTGCGGGTCGAATAGAGTGTAAGCGCGTCGTGGACAGAACACCAGCCAGATGGTCAGATCTAGTAAGAGAAGCACTTCGTGGTAGTCTATACCATGCGGTCCATGCCACCCATGATCGAACACAGTGGAAGAGCGTCACATGTGGTCGCGATCCTCAGCAGTGAGGGAACGATATAGAAGAAGATGTGGTCAGTGTGTAAGGTAAGAAGTTTCAACACAATAGAACTTCGGCCTTATCATGGCTCTTCGCGCACCGGTCATCGTTCTCGTCGAAACTGACGCTTACGACGGAGGGCTCGACGAGTAAATTAACCCTCAGACACAGCCCACTGAGTTTCTCGCCGGATCTTCTCAGTGGGTCGCGTTTCCGATCCGGTGGTAGATTCAGCGAAGCACGGCTCTTGCTAGGGTTCGTGTTAGCAACATCGTTAGGTTTGAGCCCCGTGAGCTCATCTACTAGCCCGGTGCCCGGTGATATGGTCTCTCCAGACTCTAGACCATCAGCTTAGGTAGAAATAAAAAAAAAGCTCCACGCTAATAAAAACGAACATAGTTTTATAAATAGACAGTACTCATTTGTTTTCAATAGGAAAACGCAAAGTTTAGTAGCTCACCCTCAGGTCTTTGACGTTGAACCCGTCATCAGCGGAGTCCTCGGAGCTGCGTCTCGGTGAGTGCACTCCAGCGGGACTGAGCGCCGCCAGACGACTCCCCGTTCGCCTCCCCACCGACTCTGTTTATAAACCAGCACATAGCAATCCATTACAACGAGCATATGTAATCAAAACATGGATAGAATAGAATCACTGAGGGTATTGCGTATACGTGTAAGAACTTGGTACGACTGTGCGACTCTTACACTTAACTACACCTGAGCCGCGATTTCATGCACCTTGAATTTATTATGCCAAAGAAACACGTTGCATTGTCTCGAGAAAAACAATTGCTTTAACCTATCTCTGGTCCACTACCAAACTTATAGCATCGGTTAATATTGCAGCGACGTGTACGCATAGTAGATGAAAAATCAATTCTTATAGGATCTATATGTGAAATCCCCTGATGAGCTCGCCTACATCACAAAGATTATATATACTATATCTACACTGGTGGTTAGACCTCTTGTGAGTCCGCACCCTGCCTATTTCTGCCGTGAAGCAGTAATGCGTTTCGGTTTGAAAGGTGAGGCAGCCGTTGTAACTATACTTGAGACCTTAGAACTTATATCTCAAGGTGGGCGCATTTATGTTGTAGATGTCTATGTGCTCCAGTGACCACTTAACACCAGGTGGGCTGTGAGCTCGTCCGCCCATATAAGCAATAAAAAATAAATAAATAAATCGGTTGTATAGTTTGGTACAGTACCCGTATACATATCGAAAGCTTTATCGGCATGGTCCTCTTGTTCGCGTTGCTGTCGCTCCAACTCTCGCATGCGGATCTCCCGCGCTTCCGCCCGCGCCGCCCGTCGCGCCGCTAATCGCTGTTCCGCCTGCAATGTAAACGTACCTTTTTTTATAATTTACTAGCGACCCGCCCTCGCTTCGCTTCGGAAACTGTAATTTATTATTGATTTCTCCACTATTTAATGGATGTTATTATACACATAAACCTTCCTCTTCAATCACTCCATCTATTAAAAAAAACCGCATCAAAATCCGTTACATAGTTTTTAAGACTTAAGCCTACATAGGGATTTTTTTATTTTTTTTTTATTGCCTTTGTAGGCAGACTAGGTTACGGCCCTCCTGATGGTGAGTGGTTACCGTCGCCCATGGACTTCAGCAATGCCAGGGGCAGAGCCAAGCCGCTGCCTACCGCTTAATTATCTCCACAAGCCTCGTTTGAAGAAGGACATGTCATAGCGCTCGGGAAACACCGTGGAGGGGAGCTCATTCCATAGCCGGATGGTACGTGGCAAAAAAGATCTCTGGAAACGCACTGTGGATGACCGCAGTGGCTCCAGGTAGTATGGATGAACTCTACTCCGGTGGCGCGCGGTGCGATGGTAAAAACGAGACGTTGGTATCATCTCGAACAATTCCTCAGAGCACTCCCCATGGAACATGCGGTACAAAATACAGAGGGAACCGAAGTCCCTCCGCAGACCCAGAGGCTCCAAACGATCTGTGATATAGGGACAGAGAACGCGACTTTGTTTTATAGTATGTAGTGATTCGCTTTTTGATCGTAAAACTTTATTGACATCCAATGTGAGCGTTAGGAAACGACGCACCAGCCACCGTACAGTCTAAAGGTTGTGGAATATAGTCTGATAAATATTAGGATCGGGGTACAGCTTCAATGAGCTAGTCACAGACTATTACGTATGAACGAATATGAATCATCTCAAAAGCTACGGCCACTGGTGAGATGCGACACTCTCGACTGATATGATTCTCCTCCTGTTGTGATACGCCTGAATTTAAACAGATATCGGAAAATGACTCATTACACAGCAGTAGTAGGCTTGGCCCTGCCCCTTGCCGAAGTCCATGGGCGACGATAACCACTCACTATCAAGTGGACCGTATGCTCGTCTGCGTACAATTGCAATAAAAAAAAAACGGTTGTCTGTAAAGTCGGTTTACTGACGATAGTTGAACGTGACAACGCCATAAGAAAATACTGATGGAATGGTTTCATTTTTCAATTATCGCAATTATCTTTGCTATAAACAATTGACACCACATTCACTTTTCACTGAACTTCATACTTGACGAAAACATGTACGCCTCAGAGCGAGGTAACGCCGCATGAGTCATGTTTTTTCGTGCGTGCCGCCGGCTCCATCGAATTATAAGACGTTGTCACGTCAAAAACTGTAGGATGTCGTTTCAAAAACTTTAATTACGCTTCGAATCGCGTCCAACTGTTGAACGCGATAATGTGAAGGCGTGAAAATGACATTCGTCACACTAAACCGCACCTTATTATTATAATTTAAAAGTTAAAATCAAAACAGTAAAATTAAACATTCGAAAAGATATTGAGAAATGCGGTGACGATTTTACGAGTAGGCGAAATCGAGTCAATTGAGTTGAATGGGATTCCCTCATCGAAGCGTTACGTGGCGTGGGCTAAATATAATTAATAGGGTATCTTTATTATCATTTATATATTAAACTAGCTGACCCGGCAGACTTCGCAGTGCCTCAATGGATAAATAAAATACCTAAACTTTTCTAAAAAATAAACTTAAAATAAACAAAAGGAATCCGTCCGACGGGGGACACATCAAAGGGAAAACAAAATTGTTATTTTTATTTAATTAAAAGCATTTTCATATTTATTTACCTTTAAACCTTCTCTGGACTTCCACAAATAATTCAAGACCAAAATTAGCCAAATCGGTCCAGCCGTTCTCGAGTTTTAGCGAGACGAACGAGCAGTAATTCATTTTTATACATAGAGATTAAATTAAATTAATTAAATTAAATATGTATCAACTGAAATATACCATGTACCATGAAATCTTTTCTAATATATAAATATAAAGTAGTTTTTCCGGATGTTCCGTTATAACTACTGAACCATACATTCGATTGACTTAAAACTTGATATCCATGTAGAAAGTACATGTACTTAATGGATAGGCTAATATTTATATGAGTGTTGGACTCCCTACACCAGTTGCGCGAGCGTTAATGATGAGAGTCTTTGTGGGGGTGAGAAATAATAATGTTAATTTTAAATGCTCAGCGAAGCGGAAGGGTACAGCTAGTATACCAATAATAATATACCATGTTCTAAGTCTGTACACACGTACCTAGCCTTCATTCCCGTAATGAACCAAAGGGTGTAACGTAATGTTACAACTTAAATCGTCTGCAAAATAAAAAGATAAAAAAAACCTTAAAACAAAAGTATTTATGTTCAAAGCAGTTATTTTATCGACTGTACCGCTGAGGTGAGAACAATAGTTCCCACCTCCCCCCGGGACGTAGGTTCGGCTGGCGCAGACACTGCGCAGCCGCCGGAGTCGTCACTAGACTTCCTTATTAGTCTTACGTTTGTATTCGAGTTCAGTTAAAGTTCGTTTTCAAACCTAGACGACTTACCTACAAATAATTTATTTAAAAAATATATTTAGTACAGCAATATCGTGTGCTGTTTAATATTAACACGATTAAAATAAACGGATTCGACCCCGCTTTTAGGGTGAGTTGGAAATGGCATATTATTATTTTTTAACGCATTACTTTTTTTTATTTTTTTTTGCTAATCATACACAGCTATACTTACTTCACTTGTTATATTGCTTTAATTATTTATTGTGCATTTACTCCGTTCTGGTTGACCACTACCACGATAATCTCGCCACAAGATGTGGGTACCTTGCTCGAGTTCTCGTTGGTCAACCAGATCGGAAGGTAGATAAACCAGTTTGTGAAATTGGTCCAATCGCTTCCAGGGTTCATGCCTAGCTGTTTTTTTCACGCTTCTTGCTTCACCCGATAACTGCGTGTGCTGAAAAGGTCATCTCCACCCAGTAACCCGTACCCTGGTGATCTAGCCAGCCCAGGAAACCTCCAGGAGTCCAGACGTGGTGCTTCAGCGGGTCAACCCACGTCCGTTGGCTGCCGGAATTCAGGAGGGTAACCTACAGAGGGAGAGTCAGATCGGCCGTACAACCACGCCCTACAAATTTGTGTGCTCAACTGCCTGTTTTTTTTTTTTTGTAATATATATTTTTTTTACTGAGACACTAGTGTTTTGTTTTTTTCCTAAGGGAAAGACTATGCAGTTGTCGCAAGGGATACGGGGGTGACTGAAAAACAGCGCTGTTAGATTTGTCGACCTTGAATAGCATTAGATGAGCCATCTCCTTTTGCCTTTTTCTTTTGTTTTCTTTTTTTATTTGTATTTTATTTTATTTAATACTAGTAGTTCCTGAGATTAGCGCATTCAAACAAACAAACTCTTCAGCTTTATAATATTAGTATAGATGAAAGGCATTAAATGATTTTATTTTTATTATTATTAAATAAATAGGGACATTGCTGTTTAAAGATTAGGTACGCTATTTACCTAGGCAAAACTAAGTTAAAAATATGGCAAAGTTAAGTTTTAAGTCTTCAACGAATTAAAAATACAATACGTTTATGTCAAAAATCATATTACAATTTATAAAATGCAATAGAGATTTAATGTTATAAAATTATGCAATCATTATTTGCAAGGGGATCGGGAGCTTTAATAATTATTATAATAAAATTAAACATCGTAGTATGCGGGTGCGAAATGGATCAGTTTAAGAAAGATGGACCCAGTACAATGACTGCGCTTGGTGGAAAGGCCGTTTCATCGAAGGAACCTATGTTATATCGAAAATAGTTTCGTGTCCTAAAGGATAAGACATACTGGTGTTCCAGTGTTCGAATCTTGCAGGCGGGCACCAATTTTTCTCTAAAAATACATACTTAACAAATATTGGCGAATGACATCAATGGTGAAGGAATAACATCGTGTAATAAAAAACAAACCCGCAAAAATTATAATATGCGTATCTACTGATAGTAGGACATCTTGTGAGCCGGGACGTGTGGCACCACAACCCTGCCTATTTCTACCGTGAAGCAGTAATACGTTTGAATTTGAAGGGTCGGGAAGCCGTTGTAGCCATTTACATTGTTCATGTCTATGGTCTCCGGTAGCCACATAACACCAGAAGAACCGTGAGATCATTCCAAACAATAACAGAATTGCTGGAGGAGATATTAACTGGATTTGCTGCACTCATCCACAGTGCGACTCCAGAAGTTGCCGCCTTCCATCAGAAAATCTAATAAACTCCCTCGCCATTTCCCGAGTGCTCATGACTGGCCATTCTTTATATGAAGTTTCAAAATAATTCTTAGTGTGTCTCTGTTAATATCCATGAGCGAACGCAGAAAGTTTTCAAACAGTAGACCGTAGCGAGGATTTAAAAATGGGTCAGTACTTTATTAAATACATTATTCTTTACCAAATCAGTGGGAGGAAGTTTTAAAATTCGATGTGTCCTAGTCCTCTTACTTCAAGCAAAGATATCCAATATATAGTCACTGAAAAAACAGTGTAACTGCAATTTTTTTATGAGTTATTCACTTAGCCCTAAGCACGTCATTTCGGATCCTCCCGATCCACTAACGGTGCTTCTAGATACATCAAGCACCGGTCATCGTTCTAGATGTGAATTAACCCACAGACACAGTCCACTGAGTTTCTCACCGGATCTTCTCAGTGGGTCGCGTTTCAGATCTGGTGGTAGATTCTACGAAGCAGTTCTCTCGTTAGGGTTAGTTTTAGCAACTTCGTCAGGTTTGAGCGCCGTGAGCTGACCTACTTGTTAGGTTACGCTGACATAGCCTCTTAAGGCTATCAGCTTAGGTAGGAAAAAAATATATTGATCATTTATTATTCTGCATAATCTACATAATCATAAACAAACCGTCCAACAGAAGAGTTCAGTTTCCCGACTCCCATCTCCTACCAGGCATTCAAAGAATAATAAAATATGTATTATTCATTACGAATGGTTACCTTTTGTTTAACTACGTCTATTGAGGCTATACGGTTGGCTATGCGGGTGACGGGAAATGCTATGTCATAACACCATATTCAGAAATACAGTTGTACCCCTGTGCTGTGGACTCTATTGGCGCTGACACATGCCTCCGTATTTAATTATCTGGTGGCAATACTTACAATCATCTATAGTTTGGACCAAACTATGAAGTCTTATATAAGAAAGATGGATACCTGTATGTACATATACTTAATAGATACGTATGCGTAATTTATTGTTAATGTTAAATCAATGACAAATTTATAGTACTAGTGATGTCGTGTTTTCAGATAGGTACCTATTTGCATATACACATTAGACAAAAATACTGTTAGAAAAAATATATATATCACATAAAAATAAGCCTTATCGAAGTCGACCCGAAATAAAATCAGAGATTTACCGATAACACTATTCGGTATAAATTTCATCAATTTCCAAAACAAGGTCGATAACCTCAGTTTTGTAAGGCGTTGTGATATGACCTATGGACAATGGACGATCTAGGGAGACTTTTAGATGGTTTACAAAGACTATATTGTGGTCTTGCAAGAACTTAGCCTTCTAGTTTCGTAAGTTAATTTTTTATTTTTATTACTTAGATGCGTGGACTAGCTCACAGCCCACCTGGTGTTAAGTGGTTACTGGAGCACACATATACAACGTAAATGCGCCACTCATCTTGAGATACACGTTCTAAGGTCTCAGTATTGTTACAACAGCTGTCCCAGCCTTCAAACCGAAACGCATTACTGCTTCACGGCAGAAATAGGCAGGGTACCTACCCGCGCGAACTCACAAGAGGTCCTACCACCATTATAAGCACTGCTCTGACTGGGGCTGGTGTTGCAAATTCTCCCAAAGTTGAATCTACCCGTTCACGTAATAGGCGTATTAGGCTACCAGAGAATAAGTATAGAGAAAAATGTTGTATAGAATAAAGAAAATATACTTTCTATTAAAACAATCACTAACGCAATAAAACAAAGTAACTAACTATAAACTCGGAAATAAGTCGGAATAAATTATGGGCTTTTATTGCTTTCACTACTGGAATATCGATCATTAATCGAATTATTGAATGTGATTTTCATTGCCTCGTAGTAAACCGGAAATTAATGAATCGTGAGAACAAAAATAAACAAAAATTAACATGTGTTATGAAATGAAAAATTTACCCGAGATTTAATTTCAAGCTACACGAATTATGCTACACAGTACACCGTAAAGCTAATAATGACGTCACTGCTAACATTGACCGTAGAAAATCTACATTAATCTCATTCTGTGAGAAAGAGATAGAACTTCGCTTCACAGCCCTGATGAAAAACTTATCATTTAAATCATGAAAACATTATTTTAGACCATTTTTCTTTATAGATATATAATTTATATTCACTTAGTTTTTATAATAAATAATAATAGTTTAAAAAAATTAACAAAATACGCTTTTATAGAAATTTCAACTAAAAAATAGAAAATTAATTTTAATAATTTTAAATTAAAATCAGTGTAAGAAAAAATGATTTTATTGTAAAAAAGCGTGGGGTGCTTTTCAGGATATTATCAAAATAACGCTACATATCTGTTCATAAAATAATTATAACTACTGATACCACGCACCCCACGCTTTTTTTTACAATAAAATATTTTTTTCTTACCCTATTTTTAATTCAAATTTATTAATATTTATTTTCTATTTTTTAGTTGGATTTTCTATAAAAGCGTATTTTGTTAGTTTTTTTAGACTATTATTATCTATTTTTCATTTTTTGGTTGAATTTCATTTTTTTTTAATATTGATGTTCATCTGTCCTGAATAAGTATACCAAATTTCGAGTTAATCCGACGTTTTGAAGGGGGTCAAAATCATGTTCAAAGATTCCGTTACATACTAACATACATACGTCTGAAGCTAATGAAAGCGTATTAAAAACAACACGAAAATGCAATCATCAGCTCTGCCGTAATGAAGATGAACAAAAGAATGACAAATGACATTATCACAGTTCCGTAATGCAACAACCGATTAGCCGGTGACCTCATCAGCGCGCGGTAAACGAGGGATTCGTGATGATAAATCATCATCGTCTCATGATTTACTAACATTCAATCATCTATACAAATATATAAATCTGCAATGGTTTTTACGGATGTTCCGTTATAACTACTGAACCATGCATCCGATTGACTTGAAACTTGGTATCCATGTAGAAAATACATGTACTTAATGGATATGCTAATATTTATATGAGTGTAGGACTCCCTGCACCAGTTGCGGGGGCGTTAATGATGAGAATCTTTGTGGGGGTATGAAATAATAATGTTAATTTTAAATTCCCAGCGAAGCGGACGGGTGCAGGATTTCAATGACCTTGCTTACTTATTTCTACTATCAATAATATCAATAGTGATTGAACGGTACGTTTATTGCGCAAAAATAAAAATAAAGTTTCTTTGTGTGTTTTTCTCTTCGCGTTCGTAAACCGTTCAATCTAATTGAATATGCAATTTCGAAAAGGGCACATGTCGCATATTTTATCAAATACGTTTTTTCATATACATGTAGTTTTGAGGCTTACCTACAACCATTTTATAATAATTCCAGTAATTTTCAATTGCTAATTAACACTAAAATATATCTCGAAAGTTAATATTTTAAATTTTACACTGCTTTAGAAAATAATCAGTTTTTTTTTCATTTCCTGAACATTTTACATTATCAGAGATGTGCCATTCCGATTTGAGCAACCGACGCGCGTGGACGTGCTCATTGTTTTGTCGGAAGTGACTACCGGTGATAATAGATCATTGTTCGTGGCACATCTGTGGCCCAAGTGTTTCTCGGAATTTGTACCTGCGCCTAATTGCAAGGCATTGCCGCCCGGGAACTGTGCAGTGGTTCTATTCACTCTAATTCTATTCTATTTATTCTATTCACTAAAATTTCTAAAACTCCTAGAATCGCTTCGGCCAATTTAGTGTTACCGACGCAGGGGCCTCGCCGCAAGGCGAGCGCGTGTTTAAGTCCCGGGGCCGCCCCCCCCAGGCGAAAATCACGTAAAGATGGAGGAAAAACTTTTCATCGACTTCATTCGGGAAAAATACCCGTCAATCGCGCCCGAATTCGAAGCCTATAGGGCCTCATTTGGTAACTATTCTCCCCCCGCATCTCTCGCCGCCGTCGCCAAACATGCCTCGCAGGCATGCCTCGCGTGCCCCGCCGCCGGTCCGTGTTCAAGCGCACGTACGCACGCCGCCGCCGTAGCGTCTAACGCCCCCGCCCCCGCTACCCCCGCGCCCGCGTCAATCACGTCAGTTTCGTCCGTCGCGACCTCAATAGCGTCTAGTTCAGGCTCCGATACCGAATCGGAGATGGACTTCGAGTCCGCGACTAGCCCTCAACCCGGAACCTCGGATGGGTTCCAAACTGTAACGCGCGGTAAAAAGCGTACTCGCGTCGTGGAGTCCCGGAGCTCCATGACGAAGCAAACCAAGTCCGCGACCGCCTCCCGACCGCAGGTAGTCGTGACGCCGGAGTCGGACTCCGCCCGCCGCGTAACCCCACCGCCGCGCCCAAAAACCGCGCCCGCGCCTAAAACAGTTGTCCCGCCCCCGCTGATACTCCAGGAGAAGTCAGCGTGGAATCGCGTATCCCAGGCCCTTCAGGCCAACAAAATTAATTATACCCATGCGCGTAACGTCGCGCATGGGATTCAGATTAAGGTCGCAACGCCGGGCGACCATAGGGCCCTCTCTGCTTACCTCCGAAAGGAGAACTTAGGTTATCACACCTATGCTCTTCAGGAGGACCGCGAACTCCGCGTAGTGATACGCGGAGTCCCCAAGGAACTCGACATAGACTACGTAAAGGAGGATCTGATCGGTCAGTCCCTCCCAATAATTAGTGTGCACCGGATGCACAGCGGACGCGGCAGACAGCCGTACAATATGATTCTCGTCGCGCTAGAATCAACCCCGGAGGCAAAGAAAAGAATCTCATGTCTCAAAACGATATGCGGCCTCTCCGGGGTCACCATCGAAGCCCCCCATAAACGTGGTACTCCCGGGCAGTGCCACAGGTGCCAGCTCTATGGCCACTCAGCGCGTAATTGCCACGCGCGCCCCCGCTGCGTGAAATGCCTCGGCGATCACGCAACCACAGAATGTTCGCGTGTTAGGGAAACCGCGACGGAACCCCCAAGCTGTGTCCTATGCCTTAAGCAAGGGCACCCGGCAAACTACCGCGGATGTCCTAGGGCTCCGCGTAAACGCCCGAACCACCCAGCCCCCCGAACCGTCGACCCAAAGACTTCGGCGCCTTCAGTGCCGAAACCAGCCTTCGTACCGGCTGCGGTTCCCACCGTCTCGGCGTGGAAAAAACCGCTGCCGTATACGAAGGAGGGAACACAAAACGTACCCCAGCTCCCGCCTGCGACACGTCACGCGCCTCAGCCCCTGCTCGCACCTCGCCCCGCGCCCGCGTACCGCCCCCCGCAACCCTCAGTCGTCAACGACTTCGCGCTCGTGCGCGACTTCGTCACCGCGGTAAACTTTGACCGTCTGCGATCGTTCGCAGATGCTATCCGTAGGTCGGTAACCCCCGAACAGCGGCTCGCGGCCGCTTTCGATCACATGGACGTCTACGAGTCCGTGTCTCGCACGTTATAAAGATTCTTTACCGGTATTCAATGGCGCAAAAAGGTAGAGAAAAACCGTATTCCCTTACGTTAGCATTCTACAATGCTAACGGACTCGCGCGGCAACGCGATCAAATTTTCGAATTCCTCCGCGACAATCTTGTAGATATTTTGTTAGTGCAGGAGACCTGTCTGAAGCCCTCGCGTCGTGACCCGAAAGTCGCGAATTACGTCATGGTTAGGAATGACAGACTCACCGCCTCCAAAGGCGGGACTGCCATTTACTATAGGCGGGCCCTGCACGTTGTCCCTCTCGATACTCCCTCGCTCTTACATATCGAGGCGTCAGTGTGCCGTATCTCGCTGACGGGACACCAGCCGATCGTCATCGCATCCGTTTATCTCCCCCCGGACAAGCCCCTCCTGAGCAGTGACATCGAGTCACTGTTCGGCATGGGAGACTCCGTCATCCTGGCAGGCGATTTAAATTGCCACCACACTAGGTGGAACTGCCATCGTACGAACGTTAACGGTAGGCGTCTCGACGCGTTTATAGACGACCTCACTTTTGAAGTAGTCGGTCCCCCAACTCCAACATGTTATCCGTATAACATCGCGCTCCGTCCGAGCACTATAGACCTGGCATTGCTTAGGAACGTAACTCTGCGCTTACGTTCCATCGAAGCACTGTCAGAGCTCGACTCAGACCACCGACCTGTTCTTATGCAGCTCGGTCGCCCTCACAACCCAGTCACTGTTACGAGGACCATGGTGGATTGGAATAAGCTGGGCACGTGCCTAGCCGAAGCCGCTCCGCCAATCCTCCCTTACGGCCCGGATTCGAATCTATCCCCCGAGGACACCGTCGAATCCATAAACATCATTACCGATCACATCTCTTCCGCGATCATTAGATCTTCAAAAGAAGTCGATGTGGAGGACAGCTTCCACCGCATCAGACTATCCTCCGAACTTAGGAATCTCTTAAGAGTTAGGAACGCGGCAATCCGGGCCTACGATCGGCTTCCCACGCATTCAAACCGGATTCGGATGCGTCGTCTACAACGCGAAGTCCACTCCCGCCTAAGCGACGCGCGTAACGATAATTGGCATAGTTATTTAGAACAACTCGCGCCCTCCCACCAAGCATACTGGCGACTAGCTAGGACTCTCAAATCCGAAACTACCGCTACTATGCCTCCCCTCGTACGCCCTTCAGGCCAACCACCGGCATTCGATGACGATGACAAGGCTGAGCTGCTGGCCGATGCACTGCAAGAGCAGTGCACCACCAGCACTCAACACGCGGACCCCGAACACACCGAGTTAGTCGACAGGGAGGTCGAGCGCAGAGCTTCCCTGCCGCCCTCTGACGCGTTACCCCCCATTACCACTGACGAAGTTAGAGACGCGATCCACAATCTCCAACCTAGGAAGGCATCCGGCTCCGACGGCATCCGCAACCGCGCGCTAAAACTCTTGCCAGTCCAACTGATAGCAATGTTGGTTACAATTTTAAATGCCGCTATGACGCACTGCATCTTTCCCGCGGTGTGGAAAGAAGCGGACGTTATCGGTATACATAAGCCGGGCAAACCGACAAACGAAACATCTAGTTACCGTCCGATTAGTCTCCTCCCGACGATAGGAAAAATTTACGAACGGCTCCTTAGGAAACGCCTCTGGGATTTTGTTACCGCGAACAAAATTCTCATAGACGAACAGTTCGGATTCCGCTCTAAACACTCGTGCGTACAACAAGTGCACCGCCTCACGGAGCACATCCTGATAGGACTAAATAGGCGTAAACAAATCCCGACCGGCGCCCTCTTCTTCGACATCGCGAAGGCGTTCGACAAAGTCTGGCACAACGGTTTAATTTACAAACTGTACAACATGGGAGTGCCAGACAGACTCGTGCTCATCATACGAGACTTCTTGTCGAACCGTTCGTTTCGATATCGAGTAGAGGGAACTCGTTCTCGTCCCCGTCAACTGACTGCCGGAGTCCCGCAAGGCTCCGCGCTCTCCCCGTTATTATTTAGTTTGTATATCAATGATATACCCCGGTCTCCGGAGACCCATCTAGCGCTCTTCGCCGATGACACGGCTATCTACTACTCGTGTAGGAAGATGTCGCTGCTTCATCGGCGACTCCAGATCGCAGTAGCCACCATGGGACAGTGGTTCCGGAAGTGGCGAATTGACATCAACCCCACGAAAAGCGCAGCGGTGCTCTTCAAAAGGGGTCGCCCTCCGAACATCACTTCGAGCATCCCACTCCGTAGTAGGCGCGCAAACACCTCCGCCGTTAGTCCCATCACTCTCTTTGGCCAGCCCATACCGTGGGTCTCGAAGGTCAAATATCTAGGCGTCACCCTCGACAGAGGGATGACATTCCGTCCCCATATAAAAGCGGTACGCGACCGCGCCGCGTTTATTCTAGGACGACTCTATCCAATGCTTTGTAGTCGAAGCAAACTGTCCCTCCGCAATAAGGTAACTCTCTACAAAACTTGTATACGCCCCGTCATGACGTATGCAAGCGTAGTGTTCGCTCACGCAGCCCGCACCCACTTGAAATCCCTTCAGGTTATTCAATCAAAATTCTGCAGGATAGCCGTCGGAGCGCCATGGTTCCTTAGGAATGTGGATCTCCACGATGACCTGGAGCTCGACTCATTTAGTAAGTATCTACAGTCGGCATCGCTGCGCCATTTTGAGAAGGCGGCACGACATGAGAACCCTCTCATCGTAGCCGCTGGAAATTACATACCCGACCCAGTAGACCGAATGGTAAACCGTCGACGTCGCCCAAAGCACGTCATTACGGATCCTCCTGATCCATTAACGGTGCTCTTAGGCACCACAAGCACCGGTCACCGTCCTCGTCGAACCCGTCGCTTGCGACGAAGGGCTCGACGAGCGAACTAACCCATAGACACAGCCCACTGAGTTTCTCGCCGGATCTTCTCAGTGGGTCGCGTTTCCGATCCGGTGGTAGATTCTGCGAAGCACTGCTCTTGCTAGGGTCAGTGTTAGCAACTCTCCGGTTGAGCCCCGCGAGCTCACCTACAAACGTTAGGGTGAAGCTGAAATAGCCTCTCAAGGCTATCAGCATAGGTAGGAAAAAAAAAAAAAAAAAAAGAGATGTGCCTTTTTCGAAATTGCATATTCAACTGTGATGAAACTCGTTCTTGTTTTAGTTGGCATTTGAGGGAAAATTACTGTCCTACTCTTCAACTTAAGACAGATGCGCTGTTTCAATTAATACACGTCATTTTTCGGTCCGTCACCATCCGCGTCGATTACGACGAAGAGTTCGACGAGCGAACTAACCCATAAACAAAACCCATTGAGTTTCCGGTCGGATTTTTTACGGATTCCGATTCCGATCCGGCGGTAGATTCTGTGAAACACCGCTCTTGCTAGGACCAGTGTTGACAAATTCTCTCAGGTTGAGCCCATAAGCTCACCTATCCGTCCGCGCGTAGTTGGAATAGGCCCTTGGGCTACTAGCGCTTAGGTTGGAGAAAAAACGTCATTTCATACATCAGCGGACAGTGGCTGTGTTTCATTAGCGCATAATATTTTTGGACTTACATCATAATAAGTTAATGATGCAAATCATTTTTTTAATATGCATACCTTCAAATTAAGTTTGACTAGTCATTTTTTTAGATACAAAGCGCTTGACTTTTCGTTTTGATAAATTACTTATTATTTCAGTAAATACTGTATAATATTCTATTATTGGCTTTGTAGGTAACCACCGCTTGTCAAACTCTCCGAAGTTTGACAAGTGACTAACCTACTAGACTAAAAAATTATAATATTATTATTAACTATTTAAAGCCAATTGTGAATTAGTCAGTTTGAGAACCCCATTTACTTTTATACGCTTATTTTCGATAGTATGTTATTATTCGTCAAAAATGCATTTAATGCTTTCGCATATAACGAACTTGAAAAAAAACAATCCCCATCATAAGAAAACATTAAGAAACATTTCATTGTCTATGTCATTGTATGTATATATATCTTCAGGTCGAAGGTCAGGTCGAATCACTTTTGATTGCAAATGAAAAAAAAAACAACAACATAAAATTTATTTCTACATTAATTATTAATCTACACGCGTATGGTTCAAACGACGAGACCAACTACGGCGTTTCGTTGGGTTGAGGATTAACTATGACGTCATCGTTTAGGACAACAAACCGAGAAATAGCTACGGGGCCTGGCTATCTTTGTTTGAACACGGATTATCCTTAATACTTTTGCTATCTAAGATTACTCTGTTTGGCTGCATTGTTTGATCATTTTCTGGTGTAGAAGTACTCATTCTTATAGAAGTAGTTAGGCTTCTATCAGTCTTATAGAAGTGAAGTAGTCATTAAGTATTCGACGTAAATGACGCATCCATAATGTGGTTTCTGCTAGATTTACAAGTTGTTTAAAATTAGATCAACTATGAGAACATTTATTGTGTTAAATTAGTACAACAAAAATGTTATACTATGCACGAAAAGATGTGTGTTATATGTTGATGTCTACGGGCTCCGGGTAGCCACTTAACACAAGGAGGGCTGTGAGCTCGTTTATTCCATTAATGAACCTATGCCACCACAACACGATATGATGCACTGGACACAGTCTTTATGTGTTCGCGCGACCTTTCCCAAAACATTTTCCCACATAATTGTTATAAATTCCTGGGCTTATTTTATATCCACAGCTGACCTGGTACTAAGTGGCACCGGAGCCCTTAGACATCTACAAACATAAATGCCGGCACCCACTTTGAGGCATGACTAGACCGTGCTAACACTAGCTTGCAGAATCTAGCACCGGATCGGAATCGCGACCCCTTGAGAAGATCCGGCGATCAACTCAGTGGGTCGTCGAACTCTTTATTTCGTAAACGACAAGTTCGGGAGGTGATCGGATTTTGAAAAGCCTAAAAACATCCACAGAGGATCCGGGGAAGCCGACAAGACATATAGGGTTCACAGTCCACCCAAAACCCATATATATCACAAAATTTAAAACCGCTGCTTTATGTCGAGAAAACTGAAACATTATATTAAACCGACACAGACTACACTCGACAAACTTTCTCTCACCTATTTTATTTGTTCATTACAGGTATATCGTTCCAAATTAATCCTCTTGTATATACAAATTCCCGACCTTACCCAACATGGTTACACGATTTATCAGAATCCGAATTAAATAAATACATTATTACTCGAAGGTATGTCGATTGACATTGACTGTAAACACAAGCGTCCTAATTCGTGTGAGATAAAGCAGTCACGCCTCATGTGTCGAAATTTTGTAGATAACCCAACGAACAGTTTTATTCTTGGATCTGGAATTGGCAGTTTCATAGTATTTTTTTAGGCTTCCGCATGGAGGGTAGAGGTAAGGAGCACCATCTTTTTTTTTTTATTGCTTAGATGCGTGGACGAGCTCACAGCCCACCTGGTGTTAAGTGGTTACTGGACCCCATAGACATCTACGACGTAAATGCGCCACCCACCTTGAGATATCAGTTCTAAGGTCTCAAGTATAGTTACAGCGGCTGCCCCACCCTTCAAACCGAAACGCATTACTGCTTCACGGCAGAAATATGCAGGGTGGTGGTACCTACCCGCGCGGACTCACTTTTGTATAGGGGACAAGTTAAAAAGGGTTCAGGGTGGATAGGTACCAACAGGTTTACTGCTGGTAGGACTCGTAATCAGAAACGTAATAAATATAATAATTAACATTACTTTTTAAGATTTAATCTTGGGTTTTACGTTTGACGGTCGTCTTACGTGACCCCAAAAACTGTAAAATGTTGGGGATTAAGCCGTAAAACTAGTTTTAATTATGACAGTTTCATTTCAACAATATGGATGAAATGACAGATCTGTATTTCGAACGGCGCGGCGCTTCATTATTTTCGAATTAACAATTCGGTCAAGTTAATGACTGGCAGTCCAATGTTTTTATTTACACACATACTTATACTCAAGTCGTTGGCTACGGAAATCTTTGTTATTCTAGACTCAATACACCGACTCAAACACGGTTAATTTTCGCCATAGACACAGCTCACTGAGTTTCTCGCAGGATCTTCTAAGTGGGTCACGATCCGGTGGTAGACTGGTAGTCGATTGGTAGTTTTTTTTTTTTATTGCTTAGACGGGTGGACGAGCTCACAGCCCAACTGGTATTAAGTGGTTACTGGAGCCCATAGACATCTACAACGTAGACGCGCCACCCACCTTGAGATACAAGTTCTAAAGTCCCAGTATAGTTACAACGGCTGCCCCACCTTTCAAACCGAAACGCATTACTGCTTCACGGCAGAAATAGGTAGGGCGGTGGTACCTGTCCGCGCGGACTCACAACAGGTCCTACCACCAGTGATTACGCAAATTATAATTTTGCGGGTTTGATTTTTATCACACGATGTTATTCCTTCACCGTGGAAGTCAATCGTGAACATTTGTTGAGTACGTATTTCATTAGAAAAATTAGTACGCGCCTGCGGGATTCGAACACCGGTGCATCGCTTCAACACGAATGCACTGGACGTCTTATCCTTTAGGCCCCGATGACTACAAAAAGTGTGCAAAGCACTGCCTCTTGCTAGGCCTAGAGTTAAGAAACTCTCTTAGGTTGAGCCCTTGAGTTCGTCCACTCGTCCGGGCGTAGCTTGGATTAAGCCCCTTAGACAACCAGTGAATAAGTAAGAGAAAAAAGTACATTTTTTCAAGTTGAAATGTAAACATTGCGTTCTTTACATTATTTCATATCAACTAGTGGTACGCACGTACATAGCTTGTGGCGATAAGTTATCGAGTTATGGATAAAGAAAATGACACATTATAATCTGCTTTGTCCAACAGAACGTCGTCCCTGGCACACATTTTTTTGAATGTCTGTTTTTTTTAATAGGGAAGCTTAAAAACAGATGAGGTTCAAATAAAGATAGGTCTTTTTTAATATTAAAAAGCGCCACCAGCAGCCCCCCAGCTAGTTTGGCTTCTCCCAAACCCTCCGGCCCATCATAATATGATGCCACCACTCATTTATATTATAAAAAGACTGTTCCACTCTTAAAACCATAACGCGTTACTGCTTCGTGACAGAAATGTATGAAATAGTGGCAATTACCCGTAGACACACAATACTCCGTCATAAGCATTTCAAAATATATTTTTTCATAAATTTGTTGCATTGCAATTTATTTTTTTTGCTGAGATGGGTGGACGAGCTCACAGCCCACCTGGTGTTAAGTGGTTACTGGAGCCCATAGACATCCACAACGTAAATGCGCCACCCACCTTGAGATACAAGTTCTAAGGTCTCGAGTATAGTTACAAGTCTCAAATATAGTTTTATAAGACTTTATTACTTTAAGGAAATCCTTCGTGAACGCATTAAGTAAGTAATTATTTTGAGAAACAACTGCCGTAATTTTAACATCGATTTAGCCGCATGATCCGATTCGGGTGCCGTGTGCTTTAAACACAGTAGTAACACGTCCTATTATTTTATTTAAATCGCAATCATTATTATTTTTCACGTAAATTTTCTCATGTCACATTGGAATTGCTATATTAAAAATATCAAATGCACACATACATTCGCTGTTCTATACGCACTCCATTCAACATATCGCCCATAGCAGTAAGCACCTTGTAACGATCGACATTCGATTTTTAAGAGACACATGTTAAATACAAAACACACAACAAACGGGCGATGATCTCATCATTCTGCAAGCCTGTGTGTGTATGTATGTACCTACGGGACGAATTTTGCACGATTATAATTACTTAAAACATTTGAGATCGTATTTAGGACATTTAATAAATTTTATGGCGAAGCAGTTCGCTAAGGACTTATGATGCCTTTGAAAATTATGTATTGGTTTTTAAAGTCCATTAAGATCTATTGTAACGGCTTGATCCGTCCTGTCTATTTCAGCCACGAAGCAATCTGCTCCAGTTTCAAGGGTGGAATATAATTTGTAAATACCATTTGGATTGTGAACCCATCTGCTGGTTGTTCTGAAAGAAACTCTTGTCATTATAACTAAATCTACATTTACGTCTTAACTTCGTTCTTTATTAACATTACATTATTCCTGACGTTTCGGATACGTCTTGACAGTTGCCCGTGGTCAGTATTAGTATTAATTATATCTACGACTGGTGAAAACTAATGCAAATACTACTCTTGTGGTGATGGTTTATGAGAAATCACTCATGTCACAGATCATTTCTATACCCGTCCAGGGAGATGACAGAACGTTTCAAACAATTTTGCTGGTATTACAAGACTTGATTAGTGTTTAATTATGAGTATACGCTTATTGTCGGATAATAATGCTTTATATAACGACAAGTACATTTATCGGTATCTTTGCGAAATTCAATAAAAGCTATCAACTTTTATCAAAGTAGAATCTAATCGAAAAACGATTTATAAAGAGCTAATGGTAATAAAGAAACATATAGAACAGCTCTTAATTATTTAATAAATACTTATTATAGAGCTTTGTCAAATAAAACTGGCATTTGAAAAGAAAAAAAAAGAAATATTTTACGGCACACCCAAAGATCGTGATTAATCACTGATGCTCATTGACATTAGCAATGCTAGCTGTGGGTTAATCGAGCCAATGCCGCTTAGCATTGTTTCCAAACCTCGTTTGTGAATAGTCATAGTGCTCAGGAAATACTGTGGAAGGAAGCTCATTCCAACGCCGGATGGTACGTGGAAAAAATTTCTCAAGACATACTGTGGATGAGCCCGACATTGCCAAGTAGTAGGCGATGGGATAATTAACTCATCAGAGCACTCCCATAGGATATTCGATACAAGAAATATAGAGAACAAAAATCCCCCCCTAGATTCGTAAGTTATAGAAAGATCGACACGGACTTTATACATAGGGTCGCTAATCACTTAACCATCAAGGCGGACACTATAAATTCATCATTTAACTATAATTTAATATTATATACTGCACAATACTCACGTATAAGCCTAATATTCGACCGCCTAAGCGCAGTAGCAGCTCCATTGACATTTCCTCAAGTAACGACCGTGACGTCACCACAGGATTCCAAACAATAGACACATCTGATTCAATCTAAGGCTCAACTTACTCTGACTATTGTGTAGCTTATAACATTGTTGGAGTTCAAAACAAGGAGCGAAAATTTTTATATTCATAACATTTTTCCTTCCCTACCCTTTGGAAATTGGAAAGGTTTGTGTTCTTCTCAGAGCACATTTTAAACTACCAATGATTTAAACTTATGTTTCTTTCAGGGATATTGCTCTTCATCGTGACACATCCACACACACACAAACATACTTAAACTAAATAAGAGTCGATTGAAATTATCTTGAAATTTAACTCACGTATAAGACAACGAAACGGGCAGTCAAACCAAACAAATTCTCGACTAATGGCATTTTATAGGTAGCAAAACACACACACACAAATCGATCTACACTTGATTTTGCACACTGGAGTCTTAGTTCAAGGTATAATTTACAAAGATCCGTACTAACAAGACCGTCACGACTATACGAAACGACACCTATCAGAGTCGATGGCAAAATAGCAACTTGGTTCAAGAAAAATGTGCAGGAAACATTAAAGTAGTCAAACGTAACTAATTCGGAAAACACCTGACACAACACACAAAGTAGTGTGCGGCCTCTGAAGTTTAACAGAAAACAACATATTTTAAAAGAGATAAGATAATATCGACCTTGTTTAGTTTATTAACTAAAATCATTATGTATTGAACTAAATACGTCATGGTCCAGATTAAGCCATGCCAAGACGACAGTTAGATTTTTTCCATATAATTAGAATACATTTAATAGAAGTAAAGAATTACTGATTAGAAAATCAGATAAGACCTTGCATACCATTTACCTACCGTCCGTCATTTTTGTTTTAGCTAATAATTCTTTTAATTGAAGTAATCGATAATTATGACCATTAGTTTCTATACTCTCATGATATTTGTTTGTTTTACTCAGTAATAAAATATACTATACTAAAATATTCCTGGCGAAACTGAGTGTAATCGATACAACTAAACATTTGTCGAATATTGAGACACACAATAAAGGTATAAATCATTAAGAGATAAATCACAGGTGCATGCATACCTTTACCGATGACTAATGTGTGAATCAATGATTTTCAAATAAACAATTCTATCAAAAATCCGGAATGATTCAAGGCTCAAATATTTTATAGGTTTTAAATACGTACATGATTATGTTGATCTCCTAGGATGCCAACAATCGAAGGTGTTTGTTCTGCGTAGGAATCTCGGCGCACATCTGTTAAGACTGGACCTCCTAAGGGCGTTATCTGACTGTTATGGCCGTTAACTTTTGGAGTATTCTCTTCTACATATTGACCATTCTTGACTTCTTCATTGACAGTGTCATTAACAGGTATATGAGATTTGTTATTTTCGACAACGGTTTCGTCGCCGGAGTCCTCGAAGTCCCCATCGGTGAAAGCGTCTCCGCTTTCTTCGTCGCTGTTATCGGGGGTGGCCATCTCAGATCGGCGTCCCATCATTCAAGCGTTTATTGTCGCGAAGCCAAATAACACAATGTTTACAAAACGCTACGAAATGTTAGCGAAACTGAATAAATTCAAGTAGCGTTTCGAAGATTGCGACATGTTACAAAATGCTTAATTAGAAAGGAAGGTCGCAATTTTTGCACTAAAACACTGCACGGACTGCACCCTCACTGGAACTCGATAACAATTTATTGTATTCTTTACTTTATCTTATCGTTTTTCACTTTGTGAAACTTTTAAAGATTCTTTTTCAAGTTTTTTAATGAACACAATTTCACATTCACCTTCCTTTGCTCTCTGCGAATTATCACAGAACCTCCCAGATTAATTTTGTTGTGATTATATTTTTCTGAATAGATCAAAAGCGGCCGTTACACACGCGCGTTTGGTTCGATGTGGTGAGACCGACTAATGTCAGTGGAGTTCTTGTGACTGACTGCATGCTTCGTTCACGTCACAAACGTCACACATGTACGAATGATAGCGCGCAGTGATTGAATGACAACTGTGTTGTGACTTGGATGCTATTTGAATTAATAATGACCGGGTAGAACTCATCGAAATATATGTACTTTTATTTCCTAATTTATTATAAACTAGCTGTACCCGCCCGCTTCGCTGGGCATTTAAAATGAACATTATTATTTCTCACCCCCAACAAAGAGTCTCATCATTAACGCCCCCGCAACTGGTGTAGGGAGTCCAACACACATTTAAATATTAGCTTATCCATTCAGTACATGGACACCAAGTTTCAAGTCAATCGGGTGCATGGTTCAGTAGTTATAACGGAACATCCGTAAAAACCACTGTAGATTTATAATTAGTATAGATTACATGTGAAATTAAAACGTCATAACAATAACTATCTAAATATTATTTCTGTCCGAAAATATAAAACAATATTGTTTTACTAACTTACGCCAGAAAACGAGTAAGCTTATTATTGGCAATGTTAATATATTTGTATTTGCATCCTCTTCATTGAGTTGCACGCAAGATACGACTAAGTCACATCGCAAAAAACTAATTTTGTTGTAATTTATCAATTACGTCAGCGCTAATAGTGCAAATTTGACTAATTGCATCATCAGTGTGACAATGTAATTAGGTCAAATGCTTTAATAAAATAATGACCAACTACTATACCATTTAAGAACAATAATATCTGTAAAATGACTGCAATAATTTATTTTGATTCGAACATTGAGGTCGGAGGATCTAGAGCTATAGACCTTCTCTGCTTATCAATTGGAAAATATAGACTCCGCCGCTATTTAATCGAGGAATAAAAATTGTAGTTCGGATTTTTAAAAAAACCCAACAATAACAACGCGAGAATGTGTCCATATCAACTCATGACACATTTGTTAAAGAAGTAATATGAAAAATATAATTTACAATTTAATTAAAATCCAATTAAAACATGTTTGACATTGAAGTTATCGCAGGAAGACTTGTTACGTACAGTAATAAACCGCGATAAGAGACAGAGGAAACTCGTACAGGGAAACGTGGAACCATAACACACTGAAACTAGTGGAGCATAATTACCACCATTCTTGAAGCCAAAAATACAATAAAACTATCCACAGCCCAATTAGTGTCTAGTCGGATCTTGTCAGTGGGTTGCGATTGCGATCCGATGGTAGATTCTTCAAAGCACTGCTCTTGCTAGGGCTAGCGTTAGAAAATTCTCTCAAATTGAGCCCGTGAGCTCACCTACCCGTCTGGGCTCTATTCGCTAGTTAGGGAAACAATAAAATACTGCCCTAATTAATAAAACAAAAACATAAATATACATTAAAGACAGGAGCAGTCGTTATGCAAAACAATTCAAGATTTCAACTTCATTTGTTTAGGGCTTCGATAATCACTTAACATCAGGAATTGACGTGATCTATGCAATAAATTAAAACCAATGTCAAACCCCCCTAACTATTGGAAGACACATTAAGGCAATTGGTTTTAGTTAGAGCACAAGCTGAATATATCGTATTTTTGCATTAAAAGTGTACAATTTCCAAAAATTTTCGAAATTGAGTTAAAATGCGGAATCATTTGGTATCACCAGTATTTTTCTCATAAATACTGTCAAAATAGCGTAGTTAAGTTTTATTTTTTAGTTTACCTATGCTTTGACTACTATTAACAAAATTAATACATAATTTTACCTTACTTGAAAAGATAGATAATGTAACTGGTAAAAAATAAAAAATTAATGTTGCAAAGATGATTAATATTAAAAAGATCACATGTTAAACCTTTAAAACACTCTCCTGTAAAATTAGTAAGTTTTGAGATTATACAGTTTTAATGCGAGAAGACGATATGCCACTGGTTTCGGACGATGACCAAACTACAGGTGGAAAGCCTGGTCGTGTCGCTCGTTATCATTTAGTTCCAAACAGTGACAAACCTAGATTACATTGACTACCAACTTTTATTATTTAATGTATAGTATAAGCAATAATAAATATATAAAATTCCAAATTTTATATATTTACGTAACGTCATCAAATTAGATGCAGCCAACCAATTACTCTCTTTAATTGATTTCATGATTGAATCCCGTTTAATTCAATAACACAGTTTTTTTTTTGGGTTGATAAACAAACCCACCAGGTATTAAGTGGTCACCGGGACTTGTATGACCATGCAGTTTCACTTTGTTTGTTCAATTAATATCTCTTGACAAATAACCGTTAAGAATCTTCTGGAAATGTAGCAGCGGTTACAGTTAGTCTAGCAGTAAGCCTAAGTAAGGACGTACATAGTCGGATAATTAGCTCTATCCGGGATACGAGCGACCTGCATTGGAACGCGAATGCCGTTTGAAGGAAAATTCCTTTTACCTGCAATTTATAAGCGTCCGTGACCTAATCGCTCAGACGTCCGGTGACTTATCTCATGATAACAGTTTAAATTAGTAATTTTTAAAGTCTATGCCCAAAATTCGGTCAAGAATCAAAACAAAAGAATCAAAAAAAATCAAAATGGTAGGCAGCGGCTAATGGTAGGCAGCGGCTTGGCTCTGCCTCTGGCATTGCTGACGTCCATGAGCGACGGTAACCGCTTACCACCAGGTGGGCCGAATGCTCGTTTGCCAGCTAAGGCAATAAATAAAAAAAACCGTTGCAGTAAGTCCGTTACTAGGCGATTGAGGCGAGTTGAAAGAAGATCGCATTAGGTGATTGTGGAAACTACAATTCGTGCGAGTCAAACGAGCCACACCAAACAGTTCTGGGTCAGAGAACGGGCCCTCGACAATGATGCAAGGCCGTCACGGAGCGCTCGCTGTCTTCGCTTGACAATACGAAACGGAGAGCTGACTTCATGTGTGCAGTTTTACAACAAAACCAATTTAAGCTTTAAGGCTTTGCACAACAGGGTCTTAATTCAAACGTTTGCTTTCGTGTTTGGTGAAAGCACTCCATAAGATTTTGACTGTCAACTATTCACATGACGGTGTGAGCTCATAACAATGCCGACGATAATCGTAAGACTTTACAATCAAGATACGCGCTCAGAATACCAAAACCCTCAACATTCGTTTAAAATAAAAACAAAATATATGCATATAATGTCTTAATGTTATCGCGTGACAATTTTTTTTAATTTCTGGGTGGACGAGCTCACGGCCCACCTGGTATTAAGTGGTTACCGAAGCCCATAAACATCTACAATAAAGCCGCCACCCACCTTGAGATATGAGCTCTAATGACTCAGTCTTTAAAGTACAACGGCTACCCCACCCTTCGAACCGAAACGCATTACTGCTTCACGCATGAAATAGGCAAGGTGGTGGTACCTACCCGTGCGGACTCGCAAGACGTCCTAGCACTACTAAAAAGACAAAAAAAGATAAATAATAGTGATGTTAAATCACGAACTGTCACGAAGTGAAGGACTGGTGGATACATGAGGATAGGAATTTGGCGGGGGCTCCGTTCTTTATGCAGTAGTATTCTTTCTACTCTAGCAAAGAGTTTTGCCGCAAAGATAGGCTATATAAGCCATCTTCGAGCACACGAGCGCCAAATCGACGGATAGGAGTCAAAGTGGTCGCCATGGCCGAAATCGGTCGGATGAATCATCATCAGTACAACATATCTCGGCGTCATAGCGCGGCGTTAGTTTAGCGCTCTGACGCGCGCTAATTACGCGTTCTGTTTGACGAAGGCTTAACTACATCTAATAATAATAATAATAATATTTTTGTAATTAAGCGAGAGTGGCCTGCATTTTATTAACAAATACCACGGCGCTGCGCTGTACTACGTCCAAAACATTGGTGGACATATTATGATCAATGCCAGCGTTTTTTTTCCCCTACCTAAGCTGATTAGCCTTGAGAGGCTATTTCAGCATAACCTTAACTAGTAGATGAGCTCACGGGGCTCAAACCTGACAACGTTGCTAACACGAACCCTAGCCAGAGCCGTGCTTCGCAGAATCTACCATCAGATCGGAAACGCGACCCACTGGGAAGATCCGGCAAGAAACTCAGTGGACTTGCTAGCGTACTGGTCCAGCGCTACCATGAATGCTTCTTTTTTTATTTTTTATTGCCCTTGTAGACGAGCATACGGCCCACCTGATGGTGAGTGGTTACTGTCACCCATGGACTTCAGTAATGCCAGGGGCGGAGCCAAGCCGCTGCCTACCGAAACGACTTCTAGCTAGAGGGAGTGGGTTCTAATGAACAAAACGCCCTGATCGTTTACCAGTGAAAATTTATAACTATAACTACTTTGAACGTTTTCTAACTGTTACTTATTCTATTTACAGTGTACCACAAAAAAATCACTAATTAAACCAGATCTTTAATTGACTTCGATGTCTAAGTCATAAGGACTTCTTTGTTAGTATCCCGTCGTAAACAGGACGGTGGTACCCACACTGATTTACTATATATATAGCTTGACCTTTTTTAATACAACAAATAAACCCGAATTATTTTTTAAATCGACGACTATTCGGTTAAGCAATACGACCCATCGCGTTATCACTATACTCTATTCCAATTACTAAATCCCATGAAACAGATGTTATTATTATGTTATTGTGTGTGTGTGTGTGTGTGTGTGTGTGTGTGTGAATTAATTGTATAATGATTTAGATTAATTGTGCATTTTTTAAATGATGTTTACGATCATGAACAAATAAATAAATAATAATAAATAAATATTTACTAACAATCACGCCACGTTAACTGGTCCCGTGCTAAGTTCGTAAAGAACTTGTGTTACAGGTACCAGATAACGGAAATAAATGTAAGATTTTTATTATACACATACACATATTTAATTTACATCCATAACCCTGGAACAGACATTTATATTTATCATACAAATATCTTCCCTTGGCGGGATTCGAACCCGCGACCCCCTTGTGTAGTGACTACATCAGACGGCCGTTAATGAACAAAAAATGAATATTATTTAAAATTATGCGAAACGTGAAGAGTTACGTGAGGAATAGAGTATAATTTAACTGTTATCACAATACGTGTTGGCCCTATGTAGGTACATTACCTTTGGTGGCACTTAAGTAAACTTACAACTTATTCGCGGGGTACATCTCTATCAACACCTCAATCGAACCAAACGATCGTCGACCTTCGGCGATAAAATCAAACCCACTGAGTTTCTCGCTGGATCTTCTCAGTGGGTCGCGATTCCGATCCGGTAGTAGATTCTGCGAAGCACTGCTCTTGCTAGGGCTAGTGTTAGCAAATTCTCTCAGCTTGAGCCCGTGAGCTCACCTACCCGTCCGGACGTAGCTGGAATAGCCCCTTAAGCTACCAACGATTAGGTAGGAAAAATAATAATAATAACAAATTGCACTCGATATACAAAAAATAATTGACTGCAGTGTAAATTATAGCCTCAATGGAGATCACACAGAAAGCCGTCACACTTAAAACACGAGTTTTAATTCAGTACAAAATCTCGCATCGGAATCACGAAGCCCGTATGACATGACGGTTCCGAATCGAATGAGATCGATGCATGGACCGCGATATGCGTTATACTAGTTGTATTAATACACGTGACATTTGCTAAGCACGATGCTCGGGCGCCAGCGCACGATGCACGCAATTTCGTAATAGGGCTGTCAGTTGCCGATGCATGTCGTTTGAGAAAGGTCATAACCAAAAAGATAAAAGCCTAAAACGTCTTTAATGTACAAGTTGACATTTTCTTGAAGGTATGACACAGCCCTGATTCCAAGGGCATAGTCAAAACGATATAAATAAAACAAATTGAGAATCTTGAATTCAATCTTCCTGAATTGAGAACATAGATACATTATTCAAGACCTTTTAAATAGTTAAATGACTAATATCTATACTAATATATAAATCTACAGTGGTTTTTACGGATGTTCTGTTATAACTACTGAACCATACATCCGATTGACTTGAAACTTGGTATCCATGTAGAAAATACATGTACTTAATGGATAGGCTAATATTTATATGAGTGTTGGACTCCCTAGCAGTAATGACAATAAATAATAATGTTAATTTTAAATGCCCAGCGAAGCGGGCGAGTACCGCTAGACAAATAAAATTTTCTATTTTTACAATACTTTTTTGAGTTCATGTTTTTTGTGATCAGACATAATCTCAAGTATTCATCATTGATCAGAGAGTGTCTTGTACCAAAAGTATCATATTAAAAATCATTATTTAAGTTTTGCGACAAAAATAAATAATGCGATAATTAATTTAAAAATTTGCGACAACCCTATTTAGCGATAAAGGTGAACGATCGATACGTGATCTATTTGTTGATTGATTCGTACCAAATTATAACGACGGTTGATTAACGGAACCACGCACCGTTTGGTTTACGAAGAATGAATGAATTCATCTAATTTAAGTGGAACATTTAGGACCAACAATTTATATCATTTACTAGCTGACCTGGCAAACTTCGGAATGTCTCAATCAATCAAATAAACTTAAAACTAACAAAAGGAATCCTTCCGACGGGGGACACATCAAAGGAAAATCAAAATTGTTATTTTTATTTCATTCCGAGCATTTTCATATTTATCTACCATTTAAACCTTCTCTGGACTTCCACAAATAATTCAAGACCAAAATTAGCCAAATCGGTCGAGCCGTTCTCGAGTTTTAAGCGAGACTAACGAACAGCAATTCATTTATTTTTTATTGCCTTTGTAGGCAGACGAGCATACGGCCCACCTGATGGTAAGTGGTCACCGTCGCTCATGGACGTAAGCAATGCCAGGGGCAGAGCCAAGCCGCTGCCTACCACTTTATAAACATAGATTATTAAAACATGAGAATCCCACTGAGTTTCTCGCCGGATCTTCTCAGTGGAACGCTATTCCGATCCGCTGTTAGATTCTCGAAGCACTGCTCTTGCAGCCAGGCGTATCTGGAATAGCCTATTTGGCTACCAGCGAATTAGAAGGGGAAAAAAAAGAATCATTTAAAAGAGTGTTGTGTGTTTGTAAATTTAAGTATCAATGAGCCCAAATTACTCAAAGTCAAACGCCAGCGCTCGCGAGGAAACGCTCCCGAAAAACCAGTATATACTTTGTGAGGATTTAACCAAAATATAATACCATAATACTAACATATATAAATACTAACATAGTTCTCAAGTTATTTGTAATACTAACACAATATGAGACTTTGATGTCTTGAAATAAAAGTTTATTTTTATTTTATTTTATTATAATCGATGAATCGTAAATGTTGACTAACATCATTAAAACCCAACCATCTAAACGGTAGCATCTCATCAACATTTATGACATACTGGCTATTTATAGGCCCATCGAGTTTGGAACGTCTGTGGTAATAGTGGGCGTATTGCGTTCGCACGACTTGGTACCGTCATTTTGTTAACTTCTATCCAAAACACCGCATTATGTATATGCTTATAGACGGCATTTTCTCCATCTCCATTGATATATGTAGATTTGGTAGATCCAACGAAATTATGTGTTTATTATTAAGCTTCGTTTGCCACTGGAGACATTAGTAGAACCTTTCTAAAACATATTTTTAAAGTCAGTAAAACCGATATGTTAGATTATTCAAACATACATTAAATATAAAATTCACCCTATGAGCTCGCTCTTGAATATTTAACTAGGCTAATCTACGAGGGCTGCACTAAAAGTATCGGGAATGGAATATTTCCACTGTTCCTGTCATATTAAAATCTTTTTAATTGAAAACTCCTTGGTTTTAAAAATCGAATACCATTTATTTATTTAAAAAAAGATTCTCGGTCTTGTCACGAGGTTTTGTCAAACTTGTTTAGTCGTTGAGAAAATGGAATTGACTCGAGAAAATTCAAGAGCGATGCTTTATTATGAGTTTCGAAGTGGTTTAACACAAAAACAGTGTGTTGACCGGATGATTTCTGCATTTGGTGATGAAGTCCCATCCAAAACCACAATTTATCGCTGGTTTGCTGAGTTTCAACGTGGACGTGTCAAGCTCAGTGATGATCCCCGTCAAGGTCGTCCAAAAACTGCACTCACCCAAGAAAACGTTGATGCTGTGCGTAAGCTGATTGAGGAAGATCGACATGTGACATACCGCGAAATTCAGGCAACTTTAGACATTGGCATGAGTCAAATACAAATAATCTTGCATGAACAATTAGGTGTAAAAAAGCTGTTTTCCCGATGGATACCGCATTCGCTCTGTGAAGAGCAAAAAGCGGCTCGCGTAGCTTGGTGCGTCAGAACTCTCGAAAGATTCCACGCAGGATCCTCAAATGCTGTATACAACATTGTATCAGGTGACGAATCCTGGATATACGCGTACGAACCCGAAACAAAAAACCAGTCACGAGTTTGGGTGTTCGAAAATGAGTTAAGCCAACTAAAATTTTTCGTTCACGGAGTGTTGCAAAAAAAATGGTGGCCACGTTTGTCTCCAAAACTGGCCATGTTACGACTATTCCTCTTGAGGGACAAAGAACGGTTAATGCAGAATGGTATGCTAGCATTTGTTTGCCACAGGTCGTTTCTGAACTCCGTAAAGAGAACTGCAACCGCCGCATCATCCTCCATCACGACAATGCGAGTTCTCACACCGCGCACAGAACAAAAGAGTTTTTAGAGCAAGAAAACATAGAATTATTAGACCATCCGCCGTACAGCCCCGACCTAAGCCCTAATGATTTCTATACTTTCCCTAAAATAAAGAATAAATGCGTGGACAGAGATTTTCATCACCTGAAGAAGCTGTGGACGCCTACAAAACGGCCATTTTGGAGACCCCAACTTCCGAATGGAATGGTTGCTTCAATGATTGGTTCCATCGTATGGAAAAATGTGTCAAATTTCGCGGAGAATACTTCGAAAAGCAATAAATACATTTTTAAATAGTAATGTTGTGTCACTTCGTTAATTCCCGAAATTTTCAGTGCCGCCTAGGTATGCACCACCATATGTAACTCATATCGCATATAACTACAGCCTGGTTTATCGGCGTCAGAGTCAAACATCTAAATCCTATATAACCCTAAATTGCCAAAAAACTCACAAAACATCAGAAAATTTCGAAAATCTATTTTACTGAAAGCAGACGACTATTAAATGATCTATCAGATGTGAGAAAAAAACAGCAGATATTTGCATAATATTTTGGTCACTATTACACAGCATGTTTTGAGGTACACGTACGCATCCTTACGACAACACGTAATGGATTATCGCAAATTATGCAAACCGCTTTCTCCGCGAGCCGGTTCTGCATCGAATGAACACGCCGTCCTAAATACACCTTCCTGTGTTTAACGTCCTGAGACATTTATTACTGCATTGCATCATAGGAATGTTTATTTAGTTTAAAGTTTTTTTTTTATTGTTTCGATGGGTGGACGAGCTCACAGCCCCCCTGGTGTTAAGTGGTTACTGGAGCCCATAGACATCTACAACGTAAATGCGCCACCCACCTTGAGATATAAGTTCTAAGATCTCAGTATAGTTACAAAGGCTGCCCCACCCTTCAAACCAGTTTCAAAATTTAGTTTTTTGATTAATGTAGACAACGTTGATCAAAGGATCGTGTTCATAATTTATTACTCTTGTAGGTAAATAAACTTGGAACTGTTTTCAAGTTGATTCAAACCAAATTTATCAAACAAATTTGGTTTTAATGTACTCACTATTTTCGGTCTGACTAGACATACGATCGATCGAGCCGAATCCTCGTCGCTGCTGCTCTCCAGACAGTCAGACAGGGACGGCGATCGTCTCGGCGGCCAGGACTTCAAAGATTTTTCACTGCACGGCGAAGGAATAACCAATGGTGGCGGCAGCAAAGGACCGTGACCGCGCCACCAGGACACCAGTGCCGGGGCCACACCGACCACCATCGACAACCCAAGTTTGACCATCATCCCCGTAAAGTCAATAAATACGATTCAAAACAACACCATTCTACTATAGCTCTCAATTTAAAAAGACTAAAAGTAGCGTAAATAATTATTTCTATTTTCGGTACATGCGGTTTCGGACACTTTCACTCAGTCAATGTCTCTATTGTCACTAAAACCGACAAACGAGTGATATAGATTAACAGGCAACGTGTTGCGAATCACGTTTTTAAGTACATAATATTATTTGCACGTGTCACTACTAATCGAATAAAACACGTTATTGCGTCCTTAAAAAATGTTCACTAGCCAGAATCGCGTGGACTCGACAAATCACTGAATTCAACTAAGTTGAATGCGCGAACGCCTGAGGCAAAGTCCACGGCGAGCTTACAACGGATCACGCGTTTCGGTATGATGAAAGTTGAACGGTCCGGATGCAGGAGAAGGACGGTGTTCCTTCGCGCTCTCAGACGGACGAGTGCCGGTCGTTGACGCTTAAGACCCCCACCTCCCCCGTTCGTCCAGGGCGCCCCTCCAGCCGCCCGCCCAAAACGAAAAAAAAAACCCTTTAGTCCTGTCGCGCGAAATGACTGGCTTCTGAAATAGCTTCTCGGTAACGTTATTACGAGAGTGCACGCGCGTTTGAAATCTATTTTTAATATTAACAATTTAGATTCGGTCAAACGAATTCGGTTTATTCTCCATAACGATAGCGCAATCACCACGGCTCGCAATCGCTCCGCCAAATGTAACGGTGCAATGAAACAGAATGAACGAAACGAGATCGCCCGAGATGTAGGTAAAAAACGGTGTTAAAAGTCGCTGTATAAAATTTGACGTTTTAAACATCCATCGGATGCGAGAGCTGTGGAACTAGGACTTCGAAATAGGGATGGATTTCATTCGTCACGTGTGTCGTCATTTGGGGGTTGAAAATAGACGATTCTTTTTTTTCTACCTAACCTGATAGCCTTGAGAGGCTATTTCAGCGTAACCTTAGCTAGTAGGTGAGCTCACGGGGCTCAAACCGGAGTGATGTTAACACTGACCCTAGCAAGAGCAGTGCTTCGCAAAATCTACCACCGGATCGGAAACGCGACCCACTGAGAAGATCCGGCGAGAAACTCAGTGGGCTGTGTCTGTGAGTTAATTCGCTCGGCGAGCCCTTCGTCGCAAGCGACGGGTTCGACGAGGACGGTGACCGGTGCTTGTGGTACCTAAAAGCACCGTTAATGGATCGGGAGGATCCGTAACGACGTGTTTTGGGTGACGTCGACTGTTTACCATTCGGTCTACAGGATCGGGTATGAATAAACGATGAGATAACGCTAAACCATAGACTAATTTTAATGCCTTAATTTTTAATGACTTTACTTTCTCATTTTACCATTCATTATTACTTTAAGTAGATAATACAGAAAATAGTGGTGTTTTCTACATCATTATTTTTCTGTTCCATATTAAAATACATTTCCCCGTAGAAAATATTCTAATCTTTTAAAAAACCAATGACAGTAATTAAAACAGTCTGCACGATTTTGCCATTTCTATTTATACTCGTAGAGACGAGCAATAAATTCGCGAAAATCAGAAAAATGAAAATGACCAATTTGAAAACTGAATTGAATCTTTATATCGGCATAACCACAATGGCAATCAAGAATTGTATATGATCTTTAGTTTGAAATTTCCAACTTTCTAATTACGGAAGATCTTTATTTTTTATCCCTTGAACACAATATGCATCTTGTTCAACACTTCATCTTCTCTGACTCAGTTCCAAGATTATTTTACAATTTACATTTTACGTTCCAATCGTTTTTTAATCCACTATAGCATAGCACATCTGCGGTGGAATTGCATCAGATCGAGGGTGGTTGCCGGGGGCGGTCGCAGACGGATCGATGCTAGGCTTTGACGTCACCGCAGACGTGGAGGCTGACTGTATTATCATACAATTACATGTGCCCCGCTGTATGTACGTTATGTATTAAATAAAACTAATTGTATATACTCGTAGATGATGTAGTTTTTTTTTGCCGACAAGTTTAAAGATTTAAGATAGTGCACTAAAACTGAACATAGATTCAACTCGAAGGATACCTTATGAAAGATCGATTGAGTAAAGATTTCTAAAATCCTGAATTAGTAGAAAAAGTTAAGGGGTGTAGGGATCAAACAAGTTCCTTTTGATCAATACAGTGGCTTAGTCGAGAAGAATTAATCCATACCGGCGTACAGAAATTTTCTTTTTGTTTTATATGTTGTCCATATGTCTAGTGAAATAAAAATTAAAAAAATTTTTTTTTGTCCAAAATGCTAGACTTCAAACTTCAAACTGCCTTCGTTAAGGTTCCGATATGGCAATTTTTCTCAAAATTACAGCGATTAGATAAATCGTTAAAATTCCGTCCGTTCGTTAAAAAACCGTAGTCTTCTGTGATCACGAAAACTGTAAATTATTCGAAACATTGGAATATAATTTTTTTTAAAGGTAAAAAACGCGAGATTGAACTGCAAAGTAGTTTATCAATATTTTAACAATAGTATAATTTTGTCGTAAAGGCGAGAGAGAGAATATCCTTCAAATAGTTTAAAATTTCAACCATCTTAGGGTAGGCGGCGATATTCGCATTGCAGTTTTTTCTTTCGAATACCAGAAACCCTTTTTCAGAAAGCTGGGAGCACATCTTCCCAATTTAATCCAGTAATCAATAAAACCTCCACCTTATAATTAAAACAATGGAATATATTAATATAAATTAATTACATATTGAGTTAATTGTGCAAACCATGACATCCCACACGTTTACGTAAATAGTTCCGTCTTCCGCGACTGTGGGCCGGATCCGGGGAGGCTTTACGAAACTGGGACGCCGGATCGATTTGGGTCATTAGCCCCGGCCGGGAGCAACCGGCTGTTGACCTATATAAAATGTTCTACAGCTGTAACTGCACGCAATGCAGTAGCGAGATGAAATATTTTAATCTATTCTAAATTACGTGTAGTTAAATCTAAAATTGGTTTTACAATGAGCAAAAACGATGTTTATTTATTTATTTATAGCTTATGTGGGTAGAAAAGCTTGCAGCCCACCTGGTGTTAAGTGGTTACTGGAGCCCATAGACATCTACCACGTAAATGCGCCACCCACCTTGAGCTATAAGTTCTAAGGTCTCAAGTATAGTTACAACGGCTGCCCCACCCTTCAAACCGAAACGCATTACTGCTTCACGGCAGAAATAGGCAGGGTGGTGGTACCTACCCGCGCGGACTCACAAGAGGTCCTAGCACCAGAAAATATTTTAACGAAATCACATTTTTATCTTTAATTCAATACGATGCAAACTTAAATGATGTAAAAATTCTAAACAGACCGGCTGACATCGTAAGACCTTATTTGGCTCATTTGAAAAAGGAATCCGACCTTAACGTATCCACGTATATATCTTGTTTCATAAATTATAACTTATCCGGAAAGTCGGTAGAAAACCTTGCCAATGTATTATGATTATTATCATATTATTTTCTGCTAGCTTTGATTGCGACTCCATCCAGATGTGTATGAGAACTTTAAGAATAGCTAGGAAATATTTTTACAAATTAAGCCTTATAACATCACAGCGCGATTCATAAAGCTAATAACGCCATCTATCGAGTGTTCCTGTAAGCGCGCATCGGTCTTATAAGCTTAATTTATATTAAATAAAAAGCATAATAATCTACATATATTATAATAATGTACATATATATGAAATAATGTACATATATTATAATATAATGCTTACAGCATGAAGTTTTTTTATTATAGAAGTTAAGATTAAACAAATAAAAAATAGATTTAAAGTTCTTTAAGCAGAGTCAAGTTGAGAAGGGTAGGGCATCTACCACCGGATCCCTCAGACAATCAAGGAGAAAGCCATTGTCTCTGTTGGGACTTTTTCTTAGTCGTTCCCTCACAGTGGGGGATCGCGACACGTAATCAGATCTGACCATCTGACTGGTATTCTGCCCACGGTGCGCTTGCCTTCTATGCCACCCAAAATTATGAGCTTCTCTAATTCATGTGTGGGAGACCGCATAACTTGTCCGAAGAAGCTCATAGTACGCTCTGATAGGACAGGTTAAGCGAATTTTCAATTGGTTAGAACAGTGGCTATCCCAATTGGTATCGCAGTAAATATACACAAGGCGATGTTACAAGCACAGAATAACACCCTTGCACTCTCGCCCAAGCGTCCGATCTCTCCCAAGATCAGTGTGTTTAATGCGAGTTTTCTAACTTCTCGACCGCGAGATCTCTTACCCGATCGAAAAGTAAAAAAAGTCGCACTAAGCACACAAAGCCTGGGCGGGGTAAGGGGACGCAATAAGACCAACCAACAGGATTGGTTTGATAATAAAAAAAATTCGAAAGAATGACACGACAACTGACAATGAGCTCAACTAATTACTAACAATATTCTATAGAGAACTAATGAACAAACAAAACGAAACATAAACTATCCAATTCAAAACAATAAATATGTATTTGAAGCAGCGATATTACTATATAGTTCTTCTGAACTAGTAATATAATAGAACTAGTTCTTCTGAACTAGCAATATCGCTGCTGCAAAGATTCGAACGCGTTATATGTTCATTAATAAGAGGGACATACCCGATCCTGTGGACCGAATGGTAAACATTCGACGTCGCCCTAAACACGTCATTGCGGAGCCTCCCGATCCATTAACGGTGCTTTTAGGTACCTCAAGCATCGGTCACCGTCTTCGTCGAACCTGTCGCTTGCGACGAAGGGCCCGACGAGTAAATTAACCCATAGACACAGCCCACTGAGTTTCTCGCCGGATCTTCTCGAATTCCCGCGAATGATGATTGATGTTAAATGTCTGTTACATTTGATGGTGATTACTTTATTATTCTCTCAACGTGGAATTCGATAGTGAACACGTGTTAAAAACGTGCTTTGTAAACATATTGGTACCCGTATGTGGATTTGATCCCTAGTATAATGGCAACCATTGATGCGTAGTATAATGACGTTTTATCCTTTAGGCCTCTGCCTGTTTTTATTTATTTATAGAACAATAAAAATAAATTACTTTTTAATTACTTTTTTTCCTACCTTATCGCTGGTAGCCTAAGTGCCTATTAGAGCTACGCTCGGACGGAATTGATTAATTACCAGAAATAAAATAAGTATCTGAAAAAATATGTCGCATCGGACCTTCTTACTGTTCAAACTTGAACACCCTGTGTTAAGTACAGCGTGTCCATAATTATAGTAAATCATACTTGTAAATATCGTTAAAGACCTTAATGGTAATTAAGATTCTGATTACTATTCACAGCAAACGGATATGGATCTCCATAGAAAACCATAGAATTGTATAAATATACTGCTGCAATTCAATGCATTTTCATGTTCCGAATGTCTTAGTTATATTCATCGGGGGCGTATTTGTTTGTTTTACGCCAAAAAATACAAGTAACAATTTGAAAAACCATTTTTAATCGACTGAAATTTAGCTGTGCGAGTTTAGAAATAGCTGTTCGGCCGTTAACTATCTATTTCTGGTGCAATGACGTTGTTTGTTATTAGTTTTGTTTCGCGCGCTCCAATGCACATTGCACACGTGTGTACTGATAGTTCTTAATACCATTTCTCCTCCTCCTCCATCAGTCGATCGCTCATTGCTGAGCATCGTGATGCGTCCGCCTGTGACCTTTTTGTGTGTTTTATAGCCACTTATGTCGGACTTTTTTTTCCTACCTATGCTGATAGCCTTGAGAGGCTATTTCAGCTTCGCCCTAATATGTAGGTGAGCTTACGGGGCTCAAACCGGAGTGTTGCTAACACTGGCCTTAGCAAGATCAGTGCTTTGTAGAATCTACTACCGGATCGGAACGCGACCCACTGAGAAGATCCGGAAAGAAACTCAGTGGGCTGTGTCTATGGGTTAATTCGCTTGTCGATCCCTTCGTCGCAAGCGACGGGTTCGACGAGGACGGTGACCGGATTTAGTGGCACAATGAAATGCGTGGCTCAGTCTCGTGTCCAGATGTTCGGACACTTGGTCACTCCGTCTTTTTTGACTCCGACCTCTGGCTCGTCTTTCATCCACTTTACCCATCACTATGAGTCTCTCCAGGTTGTTGAAGGGTTTTCTCGATATACGACCATTTGTAGGGATCATAATATTATATTTTACTAGTGGTAGGACCTCTTGTGAGTTCGCACGGGTAGCAGCACCATCCTGCTTATTTCTGCCGTGAAGCAGTAATGCGTTTCGGTTTGAATGGTGGGGCAGTCGTTGTAACTATAATTGAGACATTAGAACCTATATCTCAAGGTGGGTGGCGTATTTACGTTGTAGATGTCTATGGGCTCCGGTAACGTCTTAACACCAAGTTGGCTGTGAGCTCGTCCACCCACCTAAGCAATAAAAAAATACTTTTTGTGTACTTTTTTTTAATATGCAAGGAAAATGATAACCCTTTACCGTCCAGACTTGTGTTTTTGTGTTTTGAGACAGTGATAAAGGTTACACACCTAGCGTATTTAACCATTATTATGGTATAATTATTGTATCGTCGGCCGTCGCGATACGTGTCCAAAATAGGATCGATGTGTCTTAAGGTATAGAGTGTATCAAATAATTGAACATACATAAACATACATTCGAAAAGAGTAAGTCATTTCGAATTCTGATAAAAAAACTATGTACACATTTCGCTGCAACGAATGCTGGCAATATTACCAAAAAAAACAAAAATGTAGACCATAAATGAGTCGTCTATTATCAAAGGTGGCAATCTGTGCATTTGGACAAAAAAATATTATTGATATGTCAATACAGATTGATTTGAATATAATCGTCTCCTTCAAAGAATACGGTTCAAAACCTAAATTAAATAAAGGTTAATACTTAACCTGGTATTTATCTAAGATGTTTTTCAGAAGAGTTTTGTGACTGCCAATGGAATACAAAGTCAATAATTCGTTTTTCTGATTTACCAATAATTGTCCAAAAGTCACATTGCCGGCTTTGATAATAGTCGACTCAAATATTACATTTCTCTTTTGAGAATTTTGCCACAAGACTACATGTCCGACACTAATTGCTTGCATTACGCAATTCCACATTAATTACGAACAATTAACAAAGTTAAATAATGTTTTCTTATCTTTAATTATATAATGCATTGCAAAGGTGTTCGTTCGGACGCGGAAGACTATTTCGGTCGCGCCTTGTGTTACTGTCGCCATTAGCAGGTAATCGCACAGTGGTCAATGATTTGATCAATTTAAGACATGACAAAAAATAAACATAAATATTTCTGCTACGTAAATATGAAACTGTTTCTTCTCGGTTTAAAGTCGACAAAAACCATAGAGCCCTAGAAATTAGACATTAAAAACTGTAAAATCATTCACAATAATAGGTACTTCTTACGTTTCTAACATTACGAATACGATCTAAGAAAGTCTCGGAAAACACTAAGTCGAGACAGCTGACTTAACTTATATGCATGACTGTCCGAATTCATTTTGAACAGCTATCCTACTGTGGTGTTCCCAGTCCCTGGCATTTTGTACATCAGGTGCTTATCTTTAAATTAAAAGTAAATGGTTTTGAATTTGGAAATATTGCGTTGCCCATGCGATGGACCGACCAAGTCAAATCGGTAGTTGGCGCTTGTTTGCATGAGTGTACCAGCCTCACCACAAACCGGGGGAAGTCGCGATTGCTCGTGAGGCGCATAACATCTGCCCACAGCAATGATACTGAATGAAGATCACGACTGCTCTGACAAGAGTAATACGACAAAGGAGAAGAAGTTTGGACTGGAAACAGAAGAAAATTATACGACTCCGGTCAGTATCCTATCACTCTAGACTTTCTATAATACTTATAGATGTGTAATAGAAAACCGACCTTTTTCAAAATAACTTTCGATTCAAAGTTCTTTGGGCCTAGCGATGCGTTTTATTCCTATGTAAAGTTGAAACGAGGCAAAGCAGTCATATCAAACAATCGATGGAATCGTATTGTATCAACCCTAATGCGATAAAATCAGCTAGAATTGATTCATTGTGGCAATTAGTACAGATACTTCTTACCCATTACTACAATTACTGGTGGTAGGACCTCTTGTGAGTCCGCGCGGGTGGGTACCACCACCCTGCCTATTTCTGCCGTGAAGCAGTAATGCGTTTCGGTTTGAAGGGTGGGGTAGCCGTTGTAACTGTGCTTGAGACCTTAGAACTTGTATCTCAAGGTGGGTGGCGCATTTACGTTGTGGATATCTATGGGCTCCAGTAACCACTTAACACCAGGTGGGCTGTGAGCTCGTCCACCCATCTAAGCAATAAATAAAAAAAAACACGTATCCGGGGTAAGTGACCTAGAGTTGCTTTTTTTTGGATAGCATTGAACTTCTTGATTTTGCGTTTAGAAATCACTAGCGCCGTCCGTGTAATACGGAGCACGCCATGCGCTTACGAGACCACTTTTTCTCAAAATAAGCTGCTTAATGATAAAAAATACGTTTTTTACAATAGTTTACAGCTTCGACTCATTGCGGACTGTAAAACGTAAAAATAATTTAAATGCGGCTAGCGACAACCCTAGGAGGTCCTTCAATCAGATTAATTACTTTATATAGCTACATATCGTCGCTTTCAAACCAAAATCTGCTATGTGCAAAAACTCTATTTTGAATTAACGAGTAAAAACATTTTCGTATAAAATTTTACATGAAGGTAAATTTTTAAAAACTATATCAAATGAAAGCTATAGATAAATATTAAAGCTATAGACACATAACAGTTTTTTTTATACGGTAGATAGGGCTGTGAACTATAGAAAAAGTCAAAAAGTGCACATAGCAGATTTTGGTTTGACAACGACGATATTCAGATACCGATTTGAGTCCGAACACTTTACACTTAATTCCTCGCTCTTCCCGACCTATAAAAGACTAGCTTCGGTCAACAAAACCATAAAATTCTACTCAAGTTATTCAGGGAACTATGCAAGTGGGCCAGAATCAGCATGAATCTCTCACCGCTGCGTGTAAATAAATGCCTACGAAATAAGTAAGCTTTAATTATTCACGTCACGTTACTTAAATGCATTCACCGCGCGTGTGGTTTATAGAAGCAATAACCAGTGTTTGCCCTAAAAGTGGCTTGGTTATCGCGAAGTTTTTTTATGTTCTCGTCTAATAATTCTCGGCATTAATATACGGTCGTTTATCAATCTTTACCGTTATCATACCCGATCCGGTGGACCGAATGGTAAATAGTCGACGTCGCCTTATACACGTCATTACAGATCCTCCCGATCCATTAACGGTGTTTTTAGGTACATCAAGCACCGGTCACCGTCCTCGCTGAATCTGTCGCTTGCGACGAAGGGCTCGACGAGTAAATTAACCCATCAGCACAGCCCACTGAGTTTCTCGCGGGATCTTCTCAGTGGGTCGCGTTTCCGATCCGGTGGTAGGTTCTGCGAAGCACTGCTCTTGGTGGGGCCAGTGTTAGCAACACTCCCGGTTTGAGCCCCGTGAGCTCACCTACTAGCTCGGTGACTCTAAAATAACCCCTCGAGGTTACTAGAATAGGTAGGACAAAAAACCGTTACACAAAATTGACAAACCAAATTTTAATAATTTCTAACGTAGAACATTTTTAAATAGTTTGTATAACAATAATAATAATAAGATAATAATTAAATACCAGAAACAAATGCCCATTGAAGTTTTATTATTTTTTTACGTTGTAGGACTATCTAGAGTCTAAATTCTAGACGTTAAAAGTACGCATTGGAGTTAACCACTATTTCTTAAACGAGCAAAGTTATGCTAGCAATACAGGGTAGGTAATTATTAAAATTTTCAACTCTCCGGTTTGTGGAAAATTATTTGAATAATCAAGACTTGTTCCACTATTGAATTAAGTCAATTATATTATTCAATGTCCCTGCAACAATCTATTGTGACTTCTGAACCCGTTCCTATCCCCAACACGCGTACAAAGTGACACATACCAAGAATAGGAGGTTAATGATCGGTTTATTCTGACTTAGGTATCATGGTTTATCATGACACGTTATATTATTCTCTTTCATTTTCAGCATTTTTTTTGTATTACAAATACTAGATGATGACCGAGCCTTGCTCGGTTTTTTTTTGATAACGCCATATTGTTTTGTCTTTAAAGCGGTTAGTTGCCCTCAATTAAGATAAATAGTATTATTATTCGCCAATAGATGTCGGGAAGAGACATAAAGTTGATTATCGATATAGTTGATTATTGAAAACACGAATAAAACAACATTTTCTGAAAATAAATCGTAGCTAGATCAATTTATCGCCCCCGAAATCCCCTGTATACTTAATTTTATGAAAATCGTTGGAGCCGTTTCCGAGATTCAGATTATATATATATATATATATGTCGGCGCAAATATGACTATTTACCTACTGATCATCAACTAATTACTCTGTGATAAGAAATTGATGTTAAACAGTCCCTTTTATTGTAATTTCAATACTTTAAAATCTTGTAAACACGCTCACGTGTTTAATACTTGTAAACACGCTGACGTGTACGAAGTCCTATAAATACGGCCGTGCTGTCTAGCGTTTATTCATTCGTGTTCGAGCCGTAGTACAGTACGGATCTCTCTGTAACGTTGTTATGCTTCTCGTGCAATATACGCAGTTCTCGTGAAGTTTTGTTTTGGAAGCCCAAATATGAGTCATCATCGAGAACTTAAAGACCATGACGTCAACAATGCTGACGTCACACTTTTTAAAAACATTCCTTCAGCGTTTCTCCTCCGTCATCAGAAGTGGGATCACATGCCGCCTCCGCTCAGCAACAACCTGGAGACCATTTAACCATATCGGCGGAAGAAGACTACCCTCCAGCAACAGCCGATGAGCCTATACATCTACTCCACAAATCAGCATGGTCGAGCAACAAAATCAACACTCAAAGATAAGTTTTTATTTTTAATTACCAAAATTACACCACAACATAAGTACCACAGTGTACGCCTCGGCAAAAGTACCACAGTGTACGCCTCGGCAAAAGTACCACAGTGTACGCCCACTACATAAGTACCACAGTGTACGCCCACTACATAAGTACCACAGTGTACGCCCACTACATAAGTACCACAGTGTACGCCCACTACATAAGTACCACAGTGTACGCCCACTGCATAAGTACCACAGTGTACGCCCGCTACATAAGTACCACAGTGTACGCCCGCTACATAAGTACCACAGTGTACGCCCGCTACATAAGTACCACAGTGTACGCCCGCTACATAAGTACCACAGTGTACGCCCGCTACATAAGTACCACAGTGTACGCCCGCTACATAAGTACCACAGTGTACGCCCGCTACATAAGTACCACAGTGTACGCCCACTACATAAGTACCACAGTGTACGCCCACTACATAAGTACCACAGTGTACGCCCACTACATAAGTACCACAGTGTACGCCCACTACATAAGTACCACAGTGTACGCCCACTACATAAGTACCACAGTGTACGCCCACTACATAAGTACCACAGTGTACGCCCACTACATAAGTACCACAGTGTACGCCACAACATCACACTACACAACATCCTTATCCGAACACCTTAAATAAATCTACGAGAACCGCCGAGAACTCTACGAGAACCGCCGAGAACCCTACTATACCCTCCGAGAACCCTACGATACCCTCCGAGAACCCTACGATACCCTCCGAGAACCCTACGATACCCTCCGAGAACCCTACAATCAAATCGCATTAATAAGTCTCAAACCTACACAGTTACAAGTAACGCAAGTATAACAGATGCGCTACTCAGAGAAACTTTTTATTCCTGCAGGTCAATGAGAATCAAAGAAAAACCTACGAGAATCAACGAGGCCGGTGCAGAGCACGCACCACCTGTCAGTATGGCCGTGTCGGCGCAAATATGACTATTTACCTACTGATCATCAACTAATTACTCTGTGATAAGAAATTGATGTTAAACAGTCCCTTTTATTGTAATTTCAATACTTTAAAATCTTGTAAACACGCTCACGTGTTTAATACTTGTAAACACGCTGACGTGTACGAAGTCCTATAAATACGGCCGTGCTGTCTAGCGTTTATTCATTCGTGTTCGAGCCGTAGTACAGTACGGATCTCTCTGTAACGTTGTTATGCTTCTCGTGCAATATACGCAGTTCTCGTGAAGTTTTGTTTTGGAAGCCCAAATATGAGTCATCATCGAGAACTTAAAGACCATGACGTCAACAATGCTGACGTCACACTTTTTAAAAACATTCCTTCAGCGTTTCTCCTCCGTCATATATACAAGAATTGCTCGTTTAAAGGTATAAGATAAGATTTAAATTACTATTAACTATTAATCAAACATATTAAATTTGTGGCTTTATTTGTTCCTTCCAGCTTGATTCGTCATTAACAAACTTAGTTGAAAAATTTTCACAGATGTTCATAGTATTTCAGGTTTCTGACATTGTACCATCAACCTATAACAGATGTCGCGCGAATAGTTATTATATAAATTGCTATAATATTTATTTATGGCGATCTTTGTTTCAATCATTATGAATAGTGTTGTTATATTATGTTTATCGGTCGGAGTTTTGTACCACTGTGCAAATTATTCGAACGCCCATGACGTACCAACTTCAGTAGATAGTTCAACACCGATCTTCGATAAAGAAAGTGTTGCTTCTTTGAATAAATCAGAGTCATACTCTACATACACTCGTACTTTTTAAGGTTTTCAAAAAAGAAAAAACTTTCTAAATTAAATTCACTTTTTCCAAAGTTTTAAATCATTTAATCTTTGTGGTCAAGGATCTCTGGAATATCTATGATATCAATGAAAGTGACTTTGAATCCAATATAGTTGAATATAGTGATAAAAAAATAGACAGTTTAATATCCATCGAATGGTGTGAAGCTGATATGACATAACACTTGTGATTAGAAGAATACATTTTCTACAAAAGGTATTTCGTCCTTTATGAACTGTTTCATAAACTAATATTATTATACCATTTCAGAAAACACGTTAACTTGTTTGTCTTAAAGCTTTGAGATCCAAAATTCCTCAAATAAGTAATACGAATAACAATAATAATACAGTGCAGTACAGTACAGGGCGGAGTAAAAGCGCGGAACAGATTAGAAAAAAAAAACAGAAAATATACCAAGCTATGCCATTAACAATTCAAATATTACAGGTTAAGTTACAGGTTAAGTCGACCTATTCCCGTTAAGGGCGCGTAGTTTACACCGTTTCTGACTGATTTGATTATGAAACACCCTATTCTAAATCTAACCGATATAGAGATATTTCAATTTAATTGTTTTTTATAAACAATACCCGATGTTTGGCTATCAGCTAAGATATTTTGAAATGCGTAAGTCTTATTATTATTAAATAATTTTCAATTATAAAATAAGATGCTGTATGACCCCAATATCCAATATTGTACGTAAAATGAATAAATAAGTCGTTGTAGACGATTAAAACTTATAAAAACGAATAAAAAATCAATGTTTATTTTTTTTTTCAAGGATATCTAAAAAAAATATTATAGTGCCTGTTTGGCAGATGTGCTTAACAATATTTAAGTTTCATCAGCTTTCCAACAAGGTATAACAAAGTCTAGGGTTTTATCAAAAATTTGTAGGAAACACTTAGTTTTACAGGCTACAGGGGCTACAGGGGAGCATTTCAAGCTGCATCGAAAAACTGATGAAAGATGAAAGATACCTTGCTACCGGCGGAAACCCAACTGAAGCAAAAAGCTGCAATCACATTTATGTTGAACTAATAATTAAATTTTATTTTATTCATTCTTTATCTCTCTCAAGTCTCACTTTACCGAAGCTCATAGATTCGCCTCTCTCGGTTGACTCATTGGTTTAGATTCCCATCCGCGAGAAGCCCGAATTGCCCCTTAGGCTACCATCGAATAGGTAGAGATAAAAAATGGTTTAGATACCGAATACTGTTCCCTGAGGCCGGGTTCGATTCCGGTCCAAATTATCAGTTTAAAAAATAAACTATATCAGCATACCTCACGAGAAAATGAGGACAATTTGAGTTCGTAAACAGGATAATTTGAATACCTACTTTAAAACTAATAAATTTATTACACCCTGTATCGTATTATTGTTTAGATATTTTTTTTACAAAACTTACTATTGTTTTAAATTTAATTAATATTATTATTTCTCCAAATCTATTGTACGAATATTACGATTATACTTTCTATGGTTTTCCGAAACGAGTTTTTGGTTAACAAACAGCACTACAAATAGTATTAACTGGTTAACAAACAGTATTACTATTATTTTAAAACTGCAGAGGAAGTATGTCAGCATTGGAAATATTGAAAAATAAAAAAATATTGTACAATTGCTTATCATAATTTTTTTTATTGCCCTTGTAGGCAGACGAGCATACGGCACACCTGATGGTGAGTGGTTACCGTCGCCCATGGACCTCAGCAATGCCAGGGGCAGAGCCAGGTCGCTGCCTACCAATGCCAAATAATTTTTCAGACTCATTCAGAATTTGTGTTTATTTTTAACGGTTTTTAGATTCATAAAATCCTATTAAAATCGTGCTGATCAAATAAGCAAGGTACTAACCTCTCTGGCTATCTGATCGAGCGCCTGCTCCTCCGCCGTGGCCTTGGTCTGCGTGCGTTGCCGCCGCGACGGATCCATTCTGTCTTATCACACTTAACACCTGAAATATGTTACTCTTTACATGAATTGCAACGATTTTAGATCATACTTCATAGTTCTCTTCATTGCTAGATAATATTTGCTAGCTAGCTAGTAAAGTTATTTTTACTGACATCTACAGCATTTTAAAAAAAAGGCTTTCAAAGGCTGATACGTTATGATCACAATGACGTGGAATGGCAATGACAGAGAAACAGCCAAACTGCTATCTATCATTTAGAACTCTTCAACATCCTCACCTCACAATTGAAAACCGTTATAGAGCTTAAAAAACACTGTGCAGGAGATTTTTGTCTAGAGCCTGACAATATGAAACGTAACGTAACGTAATTCGTAACACTATTATGAAATCTACCCAGTTTCTTGATTTTTCTGTGTACTATACAGTGTATAATACTTACCGTTGAGACTGACTGTCTCAAGATTAGTAGGATTAAACTTTAAGAACTTATGAATATGTATTAGAAAAATATGTATGTATAATGTGACGTGTACATGTTAAAAAACAGCAAATTCCTTAATAATATACAGTTTATTTATGTATTTAGAATTACATTAAGTAATAGAGTTTTATTGTTAAATTATGTTATCAGTTGAATTTAGTATTTAAATAAATTCCCTCTATTATCACTATAATTGCATGTTAATTAATTTTATTCTTCATAAATTTATGTGCTAGAAATACACACATTTACGTTATCTTTTTTAGCTATCTTCCAAACCTATTAAGTTTATGGTGAAGGCTGGACAACTATTTTGATGGTAATATGGTGTATTTGTCATCCAGAATGTGTAAGCACCACCTTTTTGCATTTATCTATTATAATGATCTATTTCGTTTTGCAGAGTAGGACAGCACTTATAGAATGCAATTGCAAGTTTGACGATGTTCATTAACTGACAGTGAAGGTTTGATGTGTGCATCAGAATTCACATCGAGAGGAGATTGAGGCAAACTCAAGTAGATTTGAGTATGGAGGCTGTCTGTGCCCCAACCAAGGTGAAATAAAAATATCTAAAACCCCATTCTACATTTTTTTAAAACATGTGTGCTTTTCACAGATTAAATTTGATAAGATTAAGACAATAACAATAACAAACTTATCTTGAATCATTTTTATATAAATATTAAATTTACGCATGTAGCATATTGTTTTACAAATTTGTTTGTTTTGATTTCAGTGTGTAGGTGCCTTTATGTGAGTTTACAAGATTGGTTTATTATAACAAATCTTGACCTTAAAATTCTTGAAGATGCCATAGCTATTATTAATAATAGCTAGTATTAAGCTTCGCACGTAATTTAATTAATTTTTATTTTTGTTCATCTAATCTCTTGATCAAACAACAATTGTTTGCTTTCAAACTGTGATTTGACCATTGTATGTTAGTCTGTAAGTTCTAACCTAGAGAAACAAGGATTTCCCGCGTGGAATTCCTCAAAATCGTACGAATAGCAGGAAAACGAGTGGGCACAGAGCCAACACATTTTTTTTCATTACAATGACATCATAATACTTACTGGGACAGTTAAAGTTGTAAACACATCCCTGAAACTAGCAGTGCTGATGTTTGACTTCTAACAAGTCCGGCACAATCACGCAATTTGCTTAAGAAGCACAATAGAAAACAAGAACAGTAATAAAATTAGAATTTTAAAAGAATTAAGGCGACACCAATTCACTGCCTACTCGAATCACGGTAGTTGTCACATTAATCTACTAAAATATGTATAACTTAGTCTTTTAGCACAAATTTAATTGCTTATGTCTATGAACAAATTTTTGTATATAATAAATACGTAAATTAAAGCATCTTTTCTTATTTTTTAGTCTACAAAACTACAAAAGCCATGTATGACATGCATGCCATTCTGATTTCAATATCGTTGCGTTCAGCGTTCAGAAACTTTGTCAAACGTCATTTTATGGTTGTGTTCATTAAAAAGAATTAAAAAAAAACAGTAACTAGCTACTTTCAATAAAAGTTTCCACTTTTATTTAAACAAGAATAGTGAGACTATTTATCTATTATCACTACTTCTGCTTATTGAATCTTAAACCCATGTTGCAGAGTGAAATGCTAGCGAAAGAAGTGACAATTTGGTCAACAACGGTCATTTGATTTAAAGTTATGATAGAAGCACTTGCGATTTTATTTTGATTAAAAATAATGCTAAGAAATATTTCTTTTTGAAATAATCAGTACATTTAAATACCTTTATTTTTATAACGGTTTTCATAACTGTATACTTAAATAAATGTAAATAGTGTTTTTTTTATTGCTTTGATGGGTGGACGAGCTCACAGCCCACCTGGTGTTAAGTGGTTACTGGAGCCCATAGACTTCTATAACGTAAATGCGCCACCCACCTTGAGATATAAGTTTTAAGGCCTCAGTATAGTTACAACGGCTGCCCCACCCTTCGAACCGAAACGCATTACTGCTTCACGGCAGAAATAGACAGGGTGATTAAAAATGAATAATCGTTATAATTTATATTGCCAAGAAAAACTAATGGACCTATGGCTCACTTCATCTTGAACATAAAAACAACACAAATAAGGCACATGCACAATCATGTGGCCGCTATGCGCCATAGAGTAAGATTATTCGCCCCCCACTATTATGGGATCTTCAAATATTACTTGAAATTATTCCAGTCAGATGTACGTACAAAAATGGTTTTTGAAAGCGCACCGTCAATAATCTTAGTAGCTTAAAATAGTAAATAAAGTACAACATTTACCTTGTTCCGGTGGAAAGCAGTCCAAATGCAAAAAGACACGTCGAGATCTTTTCGAATAATAATTCCATAAAGGATTTCTTCATGCAGCATTCCTAAAACTTTCGCTCCACAACACAGAAAACTAATAACCAAAAAGTCCAAATGAATGCGTAGAAATTTTGATTTGAAAACTAATACGTGTCCTAGTTTTTAATAAATAAAGCTGAGTAAAAAAAACCGAATTTATTTTCATTTTAAAATATAACTCAATTTCAAACTCAAGGCCTACCTGGTGTTGAGTGGAACGCAATAATGCTTCAAGCCAGATAGGATAGCACTTGTGAGGGCTTACTACAAGTGGTTTGTCATTTGTATGTGTATAGTCGGCTATCCACTAGAGGCAAACTCAGGTCGAGCGGATGCCTCGCTCCCGCTCCGAGGACGCAGAAGTGAAGACGCTGCCTCAACCTAAAGGTACGCCGAAACACGAGACAAATTCGTTGCCGCGAGTCGAGCCATATTTTGTTGGTTTTTTTGCCGTGCTCAAAGGAGCCTCAGTCCGAGCCGTGCATTTGATGGAGATCGCAATCGACAACGAAACTGCTATTATGGATGATTAAACTGATAAAATTCAAATGTCATGTCCGTAGTGGACTAGCAGCTACTTGACGCGCGTCTGGTGCCATCGCGTTTTAGCTTTAAGCTGCCTGTTCAAGCTGAGGCGATTCGCCTCGAGCCTTTGCCTCAGAGCAAACAGCCTCAGTTCAGGCTGTTTGCTTCAAGTCGAGGCTACTCGACCCGAGTTTGCCTCTAGTGGATACCCGGCTTAACACCTTTATTAAAAACTACAACATAATTTGTAGACATTATAGCATAACCTCATATTAAAAAATATGCTATAAAATATTTTAAACTGCAATTAATTTTTAATTCCGTGACTTAAGTGTTCAGTACGTAGTATTCTTACTGAATATCATGAAAATAACTTTCTTATATTTAAATCAATTTTATTCAAAATAATTCACAAATGTGCATACATTTACATCTTTCATCAATAGGTTACATACACGGGCTCTCTTACTACACAAATCTTTAGATTCATACAGCATCATTCAATATTATTATCTGATTTATCAATCTTTAAAACAAACTAAATGTGATATGGCCGATGTACATCACTTATTGACTCAAGATGTTTAACATTAAATACACGTTACATACAAATCAACACTTCATTTACTCGCTCTTCGTTTTAGGTTGATCCTCTTTGTAATACAGGAAAACAAATGAAAATAAGAACACTCCGATCATCATTGAGAACGAACTGACGTAGTATGGGTAGGCGCTCGGTATGAAGCGCTCATATTGTGTGTGTTGTAGTGGGCGGACTGACACCTGGAACAAGCAGTGGATTAAATCAATAAAAAATGACTATAGTGGAATTATTTTGTCCGTGCAGTTTGGGTCATAAAACATAGCCCGGCTAGGGCGGTGAGCATGTTGCGCGGGCGCAACGCCATTATTGGTAAATAAAAATGAGTCATCGAAGGCAGGTCCATGGCGGCGGGGTGGTATACGAAGGGTGGTGAGACATTGTTATGTTGTGAGTCATTTGTACGTACCTGCAAATTATAGTACATTATGTCGAAGAGAAATGTGTTTTTATGCATTCGTTCTCTGAATTTATTTAGTGACACAATGGCTACTCCTTTGTTTTGTACCAAAACGGCAGAATTTATTCAAAATTATATTTGCACGTGTTGTTATCAACAGTGTTAAAAATTTTCACTGAAATAAGAATAGATTCCGAAAAGCTACAAAGTGTTAATTTCTGCCGTTCTCGTTAACTTGCTGCAGCAATATGTGGTGTAAGTGTTCGATTAGTGATTTTTTCTTTCATTTTTATCACTAACCCACAAAATGACAAAACTAAATACACTATCGATAACGCATATCGACAACAATAATGCGCATCACTATGCCCTTCCATAAGGCTCGTGAGTGGAAGAGAGAGCGAAATACTCGCTTCACCGCTCCGATTTTTTATGACCCAAACTGCACGGACAAAGTAATTCTACTATAGAGGAATGTTGTTGTCACGTGCACGTAGGTACAACACACCACAAATATGTCAGTTTCTACTACAAAGCTATCACATGTTCTACTTTGATAATTAGCTTTTTTTAATACAAGGGTCACTCAACTTTCGAACCACTCAGTGTTATGTGGTTTCTGGAGCCCAAGAACATTACGACTTAAGTGCGATTACCCACTTTTGTGGCAAAAATAGACAGGGTGAAAGTGCCTACACACGCAGGTTAACAATTATTGCAATATAATAAAGCACTAAAGAACTCCTATTTTTCATAATACCTATCTAGAGAAGGAAAAAGAAGTACAAACCTGTGTTGAGTGATAAAGTCTTGTATACCCGACCCTGTCGTAATCCACTTTGAACTGATAAACACCCCAGACATCTGGAACTTTGAAGACAGCCTCATAGACGCCATTGGGTTTCTTTTGTAAAGTTGTGCGTATAAAAGGGTCGATTCGCACAAACTCGAGCTGCACATCGTTTGCTTCGAAAGGCTGCCATTTGCCATTCTTTAGCTCTTCAATTTCAATTCTGTATACCTGAAACATGAATAATTATGCTAGACTGATTTATTGGCTAGAATAAATCTTGAGCAATACTCATCATATCAACGGAATAAAGTTTAAACCTCAAGGTTGCAGCCTGATATTTCTTATATGATGTCAAAGTCATTCATGACCATAATTTTTTTTTTCTGGATGTGGGCTTAACCTCCTTCCAGGTCCCTGCGCCTAGGATGCGCGCGGGGTATGTGGGACTTGACGATCTGCAGATGTTGGGAGCAGACCGCGGGCCCAAGGACGTTTTAGGGGCATACCGCACTAAACGACTCCCCTGCACTCTTAGACTCACTCCCTCACCCCTACACTCTGCGCAGGGTCAGAACCCGGTCGGATTAAAGGGGTTCCCGCGGTCAACACTACAACCAGATTCACAGCGCCACCCCTGGGATGCCCGACCGACGGGTCGTCGAAGCGATAGTCGACGATCAATGACGCAGATCTCCGCGGTATGACAGCTCTACCAGGCCGCCTGGGCGATGCGGCTGGTGTTTCGGAATACTCCGCTGGGTTAGAATCAGCTTGCCGGGCCGGAACGAGATACAGCACCGACCGGATAAGTCATTCATGAACATGACTTAAGTAGGTATTTTAGAAGAAGTATTGGTATCCTGCCTGCAGGGATTGAGCATCGGCTTAGTGATACAAGTACCTCAAACATATGTATAAATTAATGTTTTTATTGTTTTCAATGACAGGGCACAATACTCACAACAGTGTCTGTAATAGTATAGGCACTGGACGGTTCCTTCTCTCCTTGTCTGTGATGGTCGACATTGCGCACGCGTAGACGCCCACGCTCACCAAACACCCATTCAGTAAGGCGAATCGCGAGAATCTTGTTGCCTGATACATCTGACTTTGTTTTGTCACCCTGTATTAGAAAATAATTACGTCAATTCAATAAAACAAGACTAGGCAGGGAATTCAATCAGGTTGATTGTTTAGTTTTATACTTACATGTACTTTTGTAACAGGAGAATTGAAGGCCTCATCAGAGAAAAAGAATAATGATCCACTGAAAACAATACGAGCATTGTTTCTTGCTTGTAGAGCTGCAATCAGTACTGTCTTACGGCCAACTGCATGGGGGTACTCTTTCACCTATCATAAGCAATTTTATTTTAAAATTAATAGTTGGTAATTGAATGGCACTAGATAAAAATATCAAACATGTATGATCGTGACCATGTAAAGATAAAAATTCTGGAATTGAGCTAAATTTCTACAGAGTTATTCAAGCACTACAATACAAATATTTTTCAATATTTTTTCTTAGTGTAGGCATGGACATGCTGAATTTTCATAATTTTGTTTGTAATTTCAAAAACAGGGTAGTTCTCAATTAGGTTTTTGTACTTCGAAACTTAATCATTGATAAACAGATATGGTATTTTTTATTTTCTTAAAAAGGACTTTTATTTCCGGATCTTATAAAATTTTTATCAAAATTATTTCACTAGTATGGTTTTATAAATATAAATAACTATTAAAAGTATATTATCCTAAATGAAACTATATATTATCCTAAATGATAATAAAGTTTATTTTGTTTTTTAGTTTCAGTTTATAAATAATGTATAGTATTTTATTGATGTTCCATTATAATGTAGCTTTAAAGAATACAAGCTGTGATTAATAACCAGCCAAATTGAAGGTCTGCTGTCTTTTCCTTGTACTACTAGCTGATAGAAATGGATGCCTTGTTATTTGAAATATGAAAATGTACCTAAATGTCCTAAACTAACATCACATTGGACAAAAACTAAGAAAAAAGACATACTCAAAGAATAATCGAGAGTTAAGCAGTATGATAAGATTAATTTATTTAGAGTACATTTTATATTAAAACTATTACATATAAAAAGCCTAACCTGACTCTTAGGGTTGTAACTGTAGGCAGTCGAATCAGCTGATAGAATAGGCAAAACCAAGCTGTTATCCTTGTCCACAATAAGTCCAGTGCCTTCAAATAGCAGAGGCTGTGTATTTTGTTCTCCTACAATTGTGGGAGCCTTGATTAGGTTCTTAGGTGATACTACAATGCGAGTGTGGTCTCCCTCATCAGTCACATCGTAGTTGAAGTGGTCTATCACTGCTGCAGATTCCTCGTCCATCTGAAATTGGATTTAATCACATTATTTTTAAGCTGCTTTTTTTTTAAATATGTACTCCGTCCTGCACTGTAACATATAAACAGAGTCAACAACTGTAACATCTAAGGGCCAATTCTATAGTATTGGCTATTGTATAATAATACTTCACAGTAGATTTAAGTGAGGTGGTAATACCAACCCAGGCTTACAAATGCTCCATCACCTATAAATTATGCATGAATTATAATGTTTGTAAATATCTCATATCAGAGAGAAGTAACAAAAGCACATTGGATACAAGCTAAACAATCTCTCTGCATAATTTCTAAGAATGTAGCATTAGAAACTATGTTTCAAAGATCTTTTTCTGAATTTTTGCAGCAATTTTAAACACATTTCACTTGAAATATAACTCTAAGACTAGTTGTGGCAGTGAGTACAGTTGTTGTAGTGAAGTGACAGTTGGGATAAAATTGTTCGACCTGACTAGAAGGATCATTTAGGTAAGCAATATTTGTTTAATTTCTCTAAATCTATTCAGATTTTCTTAACATATATTTAGATCTTGATCTATCTCATTGTGATGATGAGAAATAAGCAATGTTTATAATGTTATATGATATGCTACTGGTTAAGATTTACGAATGAAAACCCTAAGACATTAATTACCTCAAATCCACATTCTGAAGCGATTTCTCTATATACGTCTCCGGCCGCGGCGTTACCAGCCATAAGAAGGTTTCCACCATCGTCTATGAATTTGGTTATGGCCTCACTGTCTACCTGTCCACCAAACTCGAGCACGGAAGGAGCGAATACTATGAGATTCTTGTATAAATATTCTCCGTATTTTGACAGGACAAGATTTGCATCATCCGCAAGTTTGAATGTTAAGCCATAGCCGCGTTCTAGAAAATAACATTAGTAAAATTAAGCGCCGAATAAACACGTAAATATATAATAATAATGTGACAACCGGTGTCTTGATAAACTGTATAGTTCAACCATACCTTGTAATGATTTGAAGAATTGTGAATGCGTTTCTTTGATATTTAAGTTATCTATTAGAACTAAAGTTTCATGATCCGCGCAAACGAGCGTTAAAAAAGTGATCAATGTCCCTAAAATTATCGTGGTTTTCATTTTGATTTTCCAACCAACCTAGCTTTTTTTAAATGACGTGTACTTGTTTGACTAAATCTTAGACTTTTTTTCGTACAATTTCCCTTTTTAGGAAAGGTAACGGGATCTAAGCCCATACGGCCTTGTCTGTTCTATATAATTTTTGAAATAAATGTTCAAAAAAGCCGAAGCTATGTTTTGTATGATTTATATTATATCCTTAAATAAAAATTTCAGACTGGCAAAAGCAATGGGAGACCTACAAATATCAATATTCTAAAATAAATCCTAGTGTCTTTATCAAACCTTGGTTTTATAAGTTCAAAAAATTCAACAAGCAAATAACTAGTGTACTTATCAGGCTTCTATTGGGTCACTTTTGCTCGCCACAATTTTTATTTAAGCTAAAAATTAAACCTTCTCCTATGTGTAGTTGCGGTAAATCTATCGGTACTTTAGATCATATCTTTCTGGAATGCGCTCTTAATGATGAATGCCCACCACTATATTGTTTACTAACTAACACTAACATCCCGTTCCCAGTTAATATGAACTATCTCTTAACATTCCCTAATCCTAAAGTTGTAAATGCATTAGCTTATTTTATTTCCCGCAATAACATTAAACTGTAAAAATATTTACAAATTTTTCTCCAGTTCTCATTCATCTCATCTGCTACAATCTATATCTATCTATATCACTGATATTCTATCTACCTGACATTGGCAGAGTCATTCGTAAAAGAAGAGACTCGAGCCATAAAAAAAAATAAAAATTCATTAAGGCCGAAGCCAAGTCTTATTACGTAAATTCCAATCCTTGTAAAATGGCAAATTCGAGTTTTACTGTCAAATCCAAATCGACTTAAATCATAGACTTTTTTTTTGGTACAATTTTTCCTTGTTAGGAAAGGCAAAGAGATCTAAGCCCGTACAACTTTTTAAATCATAGACAATTGAATGATTGCTTATTTTGATTGTTCATATAGGCAAAGAAAACTCAATCCATACAATGAAGTCTTGAACAACACAATAGATTAGTACACAACAGAACAGTGGATTTAATGTCTACAAATATTTTTTGATGTTCTTCCAAAAAAGTAATATTAGTCTCATTGAATTTTCACAGTTTTTACTAAGAGATTTTTGTTTTTCATCTCGCTTGATCTTCTACATTTATCTGTCTTAGGTTCTTGTTAAAAAAAACAAGATTAATAGGCTATATTTTTTTTGCCTATACCATTTGGAAAAAAAATTGAGCACTGTGCTTGTTATCTCTATTTTGGAAACTTTTTGGCGAGAATACGAGAAGCGAAGTTGTGTGAATTATTTTATTAGTGTCAATTTTGTGTTTCTTCAGGTTGAAATGTGTAGTAAGCATGGTTTATTAACTGTTTAGTATCTGTAAAAGTGCACAAATGTGGGAAAATAAAACGAAGCCGCTGGATGTAGCTTCTCGGGATCCTCCAAAAATCCACTGAAAAAGTCACAGTAAATAACCACCATTTTATTAAGATTATATTTTATTCCACTACATTTCAACTCATTTTATGCCAAGTAATTAATGTTCCAAATTAATACACTTTATTTTATTTCACTTCATATTTAAAAATTTAAATATATATAAAAGAATAGGCTTTACAGTGCGAAACCTTTGCCTTTCCAGTTGGTAAAATAGAACTACTACATACGTACGGTGCCCTAATCCTATCTCTATTTTATTTTGTTGTTTGACGTTTAATAAAATGGATTTATGTTTGTGTCGTTAAAAGTGCCAATAAAATTATTAGATTAAATTAAGTTTGTTGTGTTGTGAGGACGTTTAGAGGACGGAAAATAGTAGTAAATCGTGCTACGATGATAATATCACGGTCTAAACTTCGCTCTACAGCGGAAGTTTGCGCTGATTGTGGGGCATCAGGTGTGCCGTGTTCTAGTTTTGAAAAGTTTTGATTAATTCATCCGGTGATGCTGATTGGATTGTTATGTGGGTACAGATCCTTCGTGGGCGTCGATCAACCGTGGGCTGCTGCTTTGTGCGGAGTGCTGTAGCGTTCACCGGAGTATGGGGCGTCATATTACTCACGTTAAGTCTCTGAGGCAGGGCTCCTGGCCGCCTTCGCTGCTTAATGTACGTAAAAATTATTTGCATATTTAAAAAAAAAACTCAATTCATTAGACAATTATTGAAAATAAAAGAAATACCCTATAAGCTTAAATTAATATATTTTAGCGGTGAACTCTTACAATTGATGAACTTGTTCCCAAACTTAAAAGAACAACTTTTGTATACTTGAATATTTAAATTAACTAATTTCGGAATAAATGAAATAGATTAAAAAAAAAAAGATTAGTCATAATTTAAATTAAAACTAGTAAGAAATGATTTGTGTAAAATTTCATGTTTCTATTCAAGATTTATGTGTTTAAATAAATAAATAAATAATAATAAATTAAATATTCATTGTATGATAATTAAAATCTATTTTATTAACAAATATTCTTAAGGTATACTTTTAGGAAAATAGAAAATAACTTTTCCAGAAATATATATTGTATGTTATTCAGTTACTACAATATTTACTAATCTAAAACAGATGGTCCAATCGCTGACAGCTCAGAATGTAAACAGCATTTGGGAACATTCTTTACTTGACACTTCAGCCCCTAAGCATTTACGGAAGAAACCGCAACCCAAAGATCCCTTACAGTAAGAATAATGTTCATTTATTTCCTTGTCTGTCTGTATTTTAAGTACTTTTAACAAAATGTGGCTTTATAATTTGGTGGTATATTTATGGATTCTTTCATCAAATGATAACTAAAATTTCATTTATGGTTTAAACTCTTGTTTCATTTTCATACTTTTCATTATTTTGTCATTATAGTTTTTTTTCTTAAATTATATGTTTCATAGTCATCTGTGACCACAGAAAACTGTAAAGTAATTGAAATGACGGAAATTATAAAATGACATTAATAAATTTGAGATTTAACCCTTAAAGGAGTTTTAATTATGTCTACAACTCACAAAGACTTTAAAAAAACTAAAATGGTAAGTTGGCACTTTTGGAGATTGGCCATGACACAAATAGACAATCTATTATCAATCTATCTATTACTTATTACTGCGCGCTAAAATACTGTGATGTGACTAAAATTAAAACATAAAATAGGTGGTAAAATAGACCCTTAAGGTATAAAATTGACATATTATAGCCATTTCAATTATGAAACCTAATTAACATTTATTTTCTTAATTCAATTTTCTTCATTTATAGTTGAAGAAGATGTAACATCAAGAATGGCTGGTGGCATAAATTAATTTAAAAAAAACTTTGAATTCAACTCCTTTTTAATACATTTTAAAATTGAATTAATTTCTAATATTGTCATTAATGGTTGCGAGCTGAAAGAAGCCACAATTTAACAAACATGAACACCCTATTCTATTTGAATACAAATTCTTATCTTATTATAATTTTAAAACAATTAATTCAACAAATTGAAATTTTTGCACTGAACTATTAATGATATTGAACTAATATATTATCATTTTTAATAGCTTATCATTAGCAGTAAAATTTTTCACATGCAAGTATTTCCTTCAGTCCAGTTAAATCTGAGTTCATCCTGGCCAAGCATCTGCGGCTCGCGTATGTACTGCGTGCGCGGCGTGACGAGCCCCCCAGCGAGCTAGGAAGGCAACTCCACTCTGCTGTGCGGAGTTCTTCATTAGACACAGCAATGCGACTGCTCGCACAGGGTGCAGATCCTAATTATTACAATCAGGTATGGTCTTTTTTTTGTGCTAGTGAAGTTGGACAGTCAAGCACTCAATCTATCTGATCATGACCCCATAGCTCACCAACTAACAAATGTAGTGCCAATCCTGAAGACGCACAATGGTCCTATCAGCTCTGCCAACAAAAAGCAAGCCATTTAATTTGATTATATTTTGTGTATACTAAAATATTGTAAATTAATTTGATGTTTATGGTTGTCACAGGAAAAAGGGAGTTCGTGCTTACACGTGGCCTGCCGTGCTGGTCAACCATCGCAGGCCGAGCTGCTGGTGGCCTGGGGCGCGGACCCCACCACTAAGGATCAGTCCGGAAATACACCTTCAGATTGTGCTAGGTATGCTCTAAGCAATAATTTGTTTTGTAGGACTACATAAATTTTATTTTGAACTTGTTTATATTTCTACTAAAATAGTGCGTTTTGCGTTCATAACCAGGTGTGGTACTAGTATAATATACGCTTTGCAGTCAATATGACTGACATTACTGAATAAAAAAAAACTGGTAAGCAATTTCTAAAATACGCTGTTCATAGTAAATTACTCTTAAAAGTTCAGATCCAGCATACAAGCTATTTATCAAAAATCGCTTTACTGGAACGAGACATTCTTATCTCTTTTTATTTCCACAAAAAAATACATTTCAGAGTATCAACAGGTAAATCTAAATTATTTCTTAATACGTTTTTTACCTGAGCTCATAGATCACACTTCGACACGTTCTCCCTTGACGCAGAACTGGATGGTTTCATGTAACCTTCACTAAGCATATTTATTAAATGGGATATTTATTATTCGTTCACTGAACACTCGGAGTGTGCTCCACAGACAGGGGGGGCATGCGGAGTTGGCGGAGCGCATGACGGAGCTGGTGTACGAGGCCACGGACCGCATGATCCACTTCCTCACCGGCGAGAAGCCCGACCACGCGGCCGGCAGACACTACATCGTGCCGCGAGCCCACGACACGCACGAGATGACCGACGTCGCCAAAGCCGCCAGAGGGAAATTGCAATTGGTCAGTGCAAACATCGAACCACCTAATAGACATCCTATAAATGTTGCAGCGCAGCATTTTTTTTTTATTGCTCGTATGGGTGGACGAGCTCACAGCCCACCTGATGTTAAGTGGTAACTGAAGCCCAATCCACAACGTAAATGCGCCACCCACCTTGAGATATAAGTTCTAAGGTCTCAGGTACAGTTACAACGGCTGTCCCACCCTTCAAACCGAAATGCATTACTGCTTCACGGCAAAAATAGGCGGGGTCGTGGTAGCTACCCGTGTGGTCTCACAACAGGTCCTACCACCAGTAATTACGCAAATTATAATTTTGTTTTGAAGCTGTCTCAGTTCCCATTGCTACTAGGTTTTATAAGCCACTGAGTTTATCGCCGAATTTTCTCAGTGGGTCCGATCCGGTAGTAGATTCTGCGAAGCACTGCTCTTGCTAGGACCAGTGTTAGCAATTCAATCTCTCAGGTTTAGCCCGTGAGCTCACCTACCCGTCCGGGCGAAGTTCGAATAACCCCTTAAGCTGCCAATGATTAGGTAGAGAAAAAAGGTTTTATATTGTATTCTCACATATAACAAAATTATATTTCATATAATGCTGTATATATTATTCATATTATGTAAAGACCTACTACTATTATTAAAAAGTTTACCCATGTTTCAAAAAAGCAATTTAGTGTTTAAAAGTTTAGTTCTTAGGGAAACAAAATCAGTAATTATGAATGCGTCCTTTGCGAATTTCATAAATTCTATTGTAAAAAAAATTTAGCACATCGGAGTAACTCATTTACACTTATTAAAGTTTCTAAATTGATATAAACTTTATACCATTATTGTATGAATTATACCCACATATATATAATTATACCTATATAATTGTATAAAACTTCTACCTATATTAAACACTGCCCAAAATGATTAAAAGATCGCCACATCGAATGTCGCAGTAAGTTGTTGATATTAATATTGTATTGATGATAATGTTTGTTTGTTCCAGCTGCCGAACCATCTGTTCGAAGAGCTGGTGATGGACATATACGACGAGATCGATCGAAGGGAAACCGAGGCCAGTGAGTACTGCGCTGTGCCCTACTGCGTTAACACAAGATATTGTACATGTCCACTTTGTTAATGAGCTTACGGCCCAACTAGCTTTAAGTGCTTACCGGAGTCCATAGACGAGATGTGAATGCCGCCAGTCTGTCGGCATTTCATAACGGCTGTCTCTTTTAGAAACTGAAATTCATTACTGCTTTGCGACAGAAAGACTTGTAATTATACTGAGACCTTAGAACTTATATTTCAAGGTGGGTGGCGTATTTACGTTGTAGATGTCTATGGGTTCTAGTAACCACTGAACACCAAATATTTTGTGTGTGTGCAAGTCACACACGGTAGAAGTGAAAGTTTGGGACGCGAGACCGTGTGGAGCGCTTCGTGATTTGTCGGCGCCGCTCGGAGCCGCTTCGACAAGCCAATCGCGGCATACTTATTTTTTCGTTTCGTTTCATTGCGTTTCATCGAGTTTGAAATCGCCTACCTGTGCGTGTCCGTTGCCGCAGTCTGGCAGACGAGCGCGTCGGGGCTGGAGCGCAGCGGCGCCGCGTTCCTGCCGGTGAACCCCGCGCTGTCGGCGCCGCGCAACCAGGGCCGCCAGAAGCTGGCCCGCCTGTCGCCGCGCGAGCTCGCCGCCCTGCTGCGCGACGTGCTGCTCGACGCCACGCGCCGACAGCGCATGGCCGCGCTGCAGCCCGCAGGTACCCGCCTCGTCACCTCAACTCTACAACATTCCAAACGTCGGAAAATTGCAGTAAATAAATAATAGTTTAAAAAACTAACAAAATACGCTTTTATAGAAAATTCAACTAAAACATAGAAAATAAATTTGAATTAAAAATAGTGTAAGAAGAAATGATTTTATTGTAAAAAAAGTGTGAGGTGCTTTTCAGGATATTATCAAAATAACCCTCCTACTACTCATATCTGTTTTTAAAATATTTATAATTACTGATACCATGCACTCCACGCTTTTTTTACAATAAAATCGATTCAACAGAGAAAAATTCACTGATTCCAAATATGTATTATATAACTCAATATTACCTTAAATGTCGCTTAAACCAAACAGCCTTGCACCCCTCGAATACACATTCTGTTGAGTGCTGTCAATTATTTGTTTTTAATTAATATGTTTCTCACTTTATTTTTATTGATTTTGCATAACTCAGCACATGATAGATTGCGTAGTGTGACAGACAAGTGTATTGTGCACACAGCGATGTCGGGTCCCCTGAATCCGCTGCTGTCCGCGAGCCACTTGCGGCACGTGTCGCAGATGTCGGACGACGAGCCGCTCTACGACTCGGTCGCTTCGGACGAGGACTACGCGGCCCTGGCGCCCATAGAACTCGACGTTAGTGCTCTGCTTTTTTTTATTTTTTTTTTATTTCTTTGATGATTGGACGAGCTCACAGCCCACCTGGTGTTAAGTGGTTACAAGAGCCCATAGACATCTACAACGTATATGCGCCACCCACCTTGAAATATAAGTTCTAAGATCTTAATTATCATTAAAATCTTAGTAGTAAGTTCGTAGGCAGCGGCTTAGCTCTGCCCCTGGCATTGCTGAAGTCCATGGGCGACGGTAACCACTCCCCATCAGATGGACCGTATGCTCGTCTGCCTACAATGGCAATAAAAAAAAATCATTAAAATTAAAATAAGACGACCTAAAGGTCTTAAGTTACCAGGCCTAAAATCCCTTAAAAAAATCAACAGCTATCGACAGTGACCCCGCGGCGAGGGGACGCCGTGTCGGCGACGTACAGCCCGGGCCTGCCCACGGAGCAGTCGCCCAGCGCCGACCCGCGCCGCACCCAGTCGCCCAGCTGTCCAGCCCAGGCCACGCCGGAACGAGACGACCAAATACAGCATTTAAAAAAAGAACTGCACGACAAAGACTCGACCATAGACGAACTAAAAACTCAATTGAGGAATCTACAAACCATAGTCGAGAGATTGACTAAAGAGAACAGCGTTTTGAAGACGAGCAGCATCGATGACGACAGTGTGACGTCACTGACCGGGGAGAGCTGTAGTGGTCTCGATGGCTTCGCGGCGCAGGAGCGCGGCAAGAGTCTCGAGTCCGAGCTGGGCCGCGAGGTCGACGTGAGGCCGGCTAAGGGCTCGCAGCGACCGGTCAGTATGTATGAGACTAGGGAAGGCCCAAAGAATAACTGGCAGGTTACTAAACATCAGGTACTAATCATATATTAATTATACTAATTTAGTAGTTTTTAATACAGTTTATAAGGCAACACTTTTGGTTTTTTTTTTATATGAGCCTATTTGCATTAGAATTGTTAATTTTGAATAAATAATTTTACTAGACGACTTGATTTAAAATTTGTTATGGACTTTGTTTAAAAATGTTGTCTTATAAATACAGTACGGGAACAGTTCTCGAAAACGAGGGCGTGCGCTGCTTTCGTAGTGAATACTGGGGCGGGGCTTCCAGAAGGTTCTGTCGGCTGCCTCCGCCTACTGCCGCCTGGCGGAGGAAAATGGCTAACCCTCACAATTTTTTATCTTAAACCTCTTTGCGTGCAATGCTCTTTGAGTTTCGGAAACTGTTCCTTTACACCCTTTTATGAGTAATTTGAACAAAACTGATGGGAAATTTGTAGATAGTTCTTACAAACAGTAGTACTAATACTCGAGAAATAATTAGGGTTTGTTTTTGTCTACTTTAAATATCTGAATATTTTTGTAAAACACAATACTATTTTAGTACAAATTTGAATTTGAAAACTCACTAAATTGATAAATACTTTTAGAACAATTCCGCGACATTCTTTATGTTCTTGTAAAAAATCCATACCTTTTTTTAGATGAGTAAAGGAACTCTCGGTCCACCTGGTGTTAAGTAGTTACTGGAGTCCATAGACATCGACAACGTAATTGTCGCCAGCCCACCTGAAGAAATTAGTTCTAATTCTCGGTTATGTAGTATAACGGCTGCCCCAACCCTCAAAGCGAAACGCATTACTGATTCACGGCAGAAATAGACAGGGTAGTAGTACCTACCCTTGCGGATTAACAGGATTTCCTGCCACCAGTGAAGTCCATATTTTTATTGGAAGTTGTTTAGAAGATCGAATGCATCAGGTATCTTATCCTTTATGTGACGACGGTTTTAGATCTTATGATTACGATCACAGAAGTCCGACCAAGTTCAGTGTTGCCAAATTAATTCTGATTTATTTCAGCTGACAACCCTGTCGAGTTTCGATCGTTCGTTGACCCAGAGCGTTTTGGAGGGAGCCAGCCCGGAAGACATAATGCCGAGCGCCGATCTGGTGCACAAGCGCGCCGAGAGCGTCACGCGCGGCATCCAGCAGCTGTGGGCGGCGGCGCGGCGCCACCAGTCCGGCGCGCAGTCCGGCCCGCAGTCCGGCGTGCAGCAGCGGGCCCGCGACACGCGCCGGGCCGTGGGCGCGCTGCTGGCGCTGTTCCCGCAGGTCGGTCCCCCGCTGTCCTACACCTACCCTCGTTACACGCGGACTGCGGTTGACTAATACGATAAGAACTTATGCAGAAATTAGTAAATTAACATTATTTCTTTGTCGGCTTCGAGAACGATCTCTTGATGCGTTAAGTTTACAATTGTCTGATGCCACATTTTTGTTTCCAAAATTCAAGCCCATTAATTTCATCCTGATACAAATAGAAGCCGCAATGAACAGAGTTCGCTGTCGTCGCAGTCTCGTATGAGCTACCCTAAACTACGATCTGGCGCCTTGTAACGGACCCGCAGCCTGAGATTGAAGTCTCCATTGAATTTAGGACTTCTGTGTCATCTTTCAAACCGAAAGGCTCGATTGCAGCGCCCATCCGTGCGCAACAACCCACAGTAACAGTCTAGTTGTCGCAGGACTGTGTAGGCGGCGAGCTGGGCGCGGTGCTGGCGGGGCTGCGCGCGGCGAGCGAGGGCGTGTCGGCGGCGTGCGACTCGGCGGCGCCGCTGCCGGAGCTGCGGGCGGCGGCCTACGAGCTGGCCAAGGCCACCAAGCTCCTGCTCACCCACTTCCCCCCCGCCCCCTGCTCCTAGCGACCGCACTACGCGCACTACACCACCGTGTAGCGTGCGCCCCCCCTCACCTCATGGAACTTACATAATAGTGCTCTAAGACGTCTGTGGAGGTGGACAAGCCGGACAACACTTACGAAGTGACGAGATGAGATGGTTGCTCTGTAACACTCTACGATTCACAAATAATAATAATTATATTTAAAGAACTAGAACGTCGGACGAAAGGAGAAACGTATAACGACTTATGACGTCACAATAATGTGCAAAGTTTTAATCTTATACCGAAAATTTTTTTTTGTCATAATTGTCCAGTTTAGTAAACAAACATGGCGGCTCGGTAGCTACATACCTGTGTAGTTACGATGATTCATTTATGTTCGTAAACAAATCAAACGTCTACGCTTTACGGAGCTTTTCGTGTCTATGTTTATGTAGCTTGATCACAGACCGTCTAGAGTGGAACAGATAAAGTACAAATGTACAAAAATTATTAATAATTTTCAATTTTAGTTGTTAAATGTTTTATAAGTCTTCCTATGATTTAGAATTATGGAGCACGATTCTTGGAACGAGGTGAACGTCCTATATAAAAGTGTTAAGAGTGTACAGTGTTCTTGAAGATAAATAATGCTTTACGCTTAGATATACGTAAGTAGCAGTAGCTAGACGGAATGTATTCAATTTAGTGTTATAAGGACGTTTATATAGACCGACTTATGTCAATCTTATTTGGATTTTAATGTACGATTCTTTTTTGTGTTTTGAAGAGACATTAAATCTGATTGACTTTTCCTATATATGTATAGTATTGTATATGTAGGATTGAAGCAAACTGTATACACGTTAGCTGTTTGATATATATTATATGACATATGTTACAATACACAAGTGCCATGTCCATGTTGAAGGACGGAAATTGAACAATTGCAGAGAGAAAAACAGATTTACTTTTGTGTGCATCTGTGTATGTATATTTTGTTTGAAGTGAAACTTCTTTAGGCGCGTTGAGAGTAAAATTTAACTCGCGACAGATTCGTTACGGCTACAGAGAAAAGATACAACTTAGGACGAGGGAGAGTGAGAAAATAGACAGAGCATCTCGCTAACCACTCGAACGTGGAGAGAGGGAGAAAGGGAGCTCGGTCGTTTCTCTTATACACATTGTTTCCGGGCGTCGGCCACTAGATGGCTCGTTATTAGTTTCTCATTACTCCTGTAGATGACATTAACATATTAACTATCTTAGATTTTATTTTTGATGAAAGAATTTAAAAAATATATTTATTATTATATATGTATTTTAAAATAGAAATTTGATTTAAGCATGAAAAATGAAGAAGACCACAATACTGCGCACCGCAAAAGAAGTTTCACTTCTTTCACGCGCACTATTTTTGTTTTTGTTTAATTTTATTATTAAATTTAGAATTTTTTTAGCTTATGGATAATTCAAAAGCAGTATTGTTAACATAATATCTCGTACATACAAGCAACGGGGTTGCCATTGTAAATTTTGTGAAAGTGTTGCTCCTAAAAAAATGAAACTAAGTTGGTTGTGCTATCTAATCCGTTGTGAATCCGTAATTTTATCTGTTGGTTATATTTAAACTGACTTGGCTGATTGGTTTAATTAGTTTGTTATTATTAATACAAAAATCCTATAGGTAATCTATTTTATTTATTTAATAAAAGAAAAAAAAATTCCCACATGTGCATTATGTTTATGGAAACTTTAAGATTAAATTATGTTTCCTGAACCGTATAAATATAAATATAAGTCTAATAATATTAATAATAATATCGACCCATCGCTGACGTCACAATTCATGATTCTCTACTTAAGTCTACGTCATTCCATTGAAATGTTGTGTTCGTTATAAGTACGTTCTAAATATTTTTAGCGGATGTACGATATAATATGAGACAAGTACCCGATATTGGATAACGCAGTTAGATACATTTTTGACAAAAAAAAATTTGTTGTCATATAAGTAAAAAAAATGATTACGTACAATTGGCGTGTGCGTCCTTAGACTTGTTTGTATCGGGAGTTGCGTGCGAGCGTCAATATTTCACAGACTTATTTCGAACCTTCGATACTTGTGTTAAGAATTATTTTTCGTTACGTTTATGGTAATTTAGACCCGCAAAATATTGGATACATTGTAAATGCTTTAATAGAAAGTACATGCCGGCTTCTATATAGTACGGTACCTAATTGGCTTTATCAGTGGTCTCGAGACCCAATTTGAACGGATACAAATAGAAGATTCCATTATCAAGAGTGGATTGCTTGAATCCTTTTCACCATACACGGGCCCGTCGCATTAGTTTGCGTCTCTCAACCGTCCACGCCCCAGTAATGTTACGAAAAGATTTTATAGAATAGATTAGAATACGAGAAATCATTTGAATCGGTCAATGCAGTTCTGAGATAGTTTTAAATATTTTATGGGAATTTAGAGGGCGTTCTTTAGTTGAAAAGCTAGTGTCCATAGAATTCGCAAGGCGCACGTGAATAACTACGCAATTGTTAGCGCAGACTTTATGTTTGGTCACTACCTAATCGTTGGTAGCCTAAGGGGTTATTCCAACTTCGCCCGGATGGGTAGGTGAGATCACGGGCTCGACCTGTGAGAATCTGCTAACACTGGCCCTAGCAAGAGCAGTGCTTCGCTGAATATACAACCGGATCGGAATCGCGATCCACTGAGAAGATGCGGCATGAAACACAGTGGGTCCGACTTGAAATAAAATCCTTCATAACTCCCATGAACGATTAAACAACAACATTTGAACAATTAAATTGTGTGGCCTTGTTGATTGTCCACAAATTTATGGTTCGCCCTTTATGAGACCATAGAAATTTATCCGCCGATTGTCGACCAGTGATTGTTTGAGAGATTGATTGAGAAAACTTAAAGCTGCATCAGTGGCTTAGTCAAATTTATAAATTTTTATTCGGGATGTTTGTTAGGTTTGAGTTCTAAACTATACCAGTCCTTCGTTAGCGGATTATCCTTCTGGGACAATTTTTTGATGGACGACCGGAGCCCATAGACATCTACAACGTAAATGCCGCCGCCCATCTTGAGACATGAGTTCTAAGTCTCCGTTTTTACAATACAAGGGCTACCCCGATCTTCAAACCGAAACCGAACCAGACGATACCCTATCGATTTTCATTTCTAATCAATTATCTTAAAAAATTATTCACACCACATGTGCCCTTCTTCCCCTGTCCAGTGCTGATAAAATACCCAGTACATTAATGTTCGTGAATTGAAAAACAAAATCAATTGTGCCTAACTATTAAATATTTGTATGTTTAAACGTAATTAAATACGTTCGTAGTTTATATATATAAAGATACGTAGATTTTATATGAGCGTTACTAGAATAATGTTATTACATGTCGATGTTGTTGACGGTACACGCTGAACGACTTTTGTTGTTAACGATATTGAATCCCAACTTTATAACTTCGCAGGTTAATGATGTATTACCCAGTTCATGTTACGACGTAGCACACAATGACTAATCTTTTTACAATATATACAAAAAAATAAATAAAAGATCCATTAATATTAATCTTATTAGTTGCTTCTTGAATTCGCAAGATATTTTTATTAACGATGCGAAAATCCATATTTTTACTTTAATATTCAAACTTGTTTGCAACAAAAGTTGTAGTGTGTACCAGCTCTTAAGGGTATAAATATATTGCTATGTTAACATTCGTATTAAGAGAACGTGTTCGTATATGTTTCTAAAAGTATTATTATGTGATCAATATTATGTGCCAATTTAACGTTACGTTTGGAAGCTTGAAGTTGTAAATCGTCGATGTATTTCGAAATAAAAGTACGTAATAGAAATGTCTAATGAAAAGAAAGCAGACGATTTGTTAAGGTCCTGTACACATCACGTTTTTTAAACGCGCGTCGCCGGCGCGCTTTTACCTTACAGAGCGGTTTGTTGTCGTTTGTATCGATACAAACTCGATGCTAACGCGCGTTTTATTCGCGATGCAAACGCGTATTTGAATTTATACAGGTGTGCAAAGGTCTACAAACTTCGTCTGACTTGCGTGCGTATCGCGTCTGTATCGATACAAGCGCGATGTTAACGCGCATGTGTATCGATATAAACGCGTGTTAGCATCGCGTCTGTATCAATTCAAATGCGTATTTGAATGTATACAGGTGTGCAAAGGTCTACAGGCTGCGTCTGATTTGCGTGCGTATCGCGCCTGTATCGTTACAAACGCGCGTCGACGACGCGTTTAAAAAACGTGGTGTACACAGGCCCTAAATCGCACCTTAAAGTTATTGAAATTGTACAAATAAATACAGTTGCACTTTTGTGAATGTACCAGTAAGTATAAAAAGTACATAATACAGTACAGTTTTAAGGATCTTTATATTAGAAATATATCCGTACTTTGTTGATAGTAAAGTTAACAAAAGAATGTTCGAAGCAGCATCAAATAAATATGGTTGTATTGAATTAAAAAAAAAGAATTTTTTTAACGTTTATGATTATGATGATGATAAAGATTATTGATTTTGAAATTTATAATTTGTTTTTGTTTTATCATAAAGTTTATTTATTTATACCCTTTGAACCAAAAAGCAAGGTTGTATTGCTTATGAAATATCTATGACGATTCTACTTGTGTCTAGTTACTTAGTACATCTAAGGAAATTGTACAAGATTCTTATTTCCCATTTACTACTATGTACGCTGTAATAAAATTGTCCGACGCTGGATGAAGCTGACTTGAAGATGGGAAAAGACCGAGATCCTTGAATTTGACTTTTATTTCTAAATGTTTCTCTTGGACGCTGCCGCCATTGAAGTCCTCGTGGCCTTCAGACCTTCATGCTTATTATCATTTAGGATGAGACGCCCAATGCATTCGTATCGAGTGATGCGACTGCCGGTGTTCAAACCCCGCCCGCATGTACCAATTTCTCCAATGAAATACGGATTTAACAAATGTTCACGAACCACTTCCGTAAAAGTTTGATTTAAAATAAAATAGGGCGTCTTATAACTTGACTGAAGTGAAGCAGTAATGCGTAATAAAAACAGATTTAGAACTCATGGTTCAAGGTGGGTAATGACAATCACTTTGTTGATGTCTATTGTCTCCGATATAACCACTTAAGCGGGCCATAACCTCGTCTACCCAACTAAACAATAAAAAAACTATTCCGAAAACCATACAGTCATTCCTTTCCAATGGCTTTTGAAGAAGAACAGACTGAAAAAGTAAGTATGTATAATTATGCAAAATCGTAAAAATGTAGTTTGAAAAGCAAATGAACTAAAAACATATATTTAAATCCTGGTAGAATTACAAATACAAAAATATACTGTCATCGGTCCGAGATAAGTATGAAATTTTTCAAGTGAATTTTCATCGAACTGTTTTGAATGATTCTGTAGCGTACTCCGCACGCTTAATAATAGCTTAAACTAAGTATAAAATGAAAATTGTTGGGAAATAGCAAAAACGTTCTGTCAGTTAAAACTTGTCTCATTTAATTACTTATACTTCAATGGAAATAGCCTGATGAATAGTAAATGATGTATTGTAAGAATAGACAATTAAGTAATTATTGATATTAAGCGATTTTCCATTATTAATTATAATTTTATAGACAGTTTTCTCTCAGACCCTTAAAAGTTTATGTTAGCTTAGTGTATTATCTATGGTCAACGTCATTTAACAAGCTTTATCAAAATTTGCACGAGTAAAAATGACACTGTAGATTTTCCGTCTAGAATAACAAACGTAAATTTTTGTCGTAGGTTTTGGGCTTGAAAAAATGTATAACTCACTTTGGACCTAAATCTTAATTGGTTAGTCTATTATTAGGCTTGCGATATAGAAATACAGGTCAAGTTTATAAAAGCTGGTTAAATCTTTGCGGTAGAATAAGCACCATGAGGTTATTATCAGTTGAGTTGCTGGCTGGAGTTAGGTGTGAGTAGTGATACAGCGGACGAATCACATGGAGCCGGTAGCAGAGGTTTTTTTGTATAGTTTTATAGTTTCAGGGACGGCGGTGCCTCTTCTGAATTATATGTTACTATTTGCTATACTGGTGCTACTTGATAGATGAGTAGAGGTGTTCACGTGATGACTATTAGATAGGTTGTCTCCAGGCTTATGGTGGAATTTACGTTGTAAATGTCTATGGAGTCCGGTAGCCACTTAACACCAGGTTGGCTGTGAGAACAGTCAAAAATAAACTTACCAGGCTCTTCTAACTTAGAGGGAGACAATAAACGGATAGAAAACAAAATTAACGTCATTATTGATTCATTAAATTGATGTGTTGTATTGTAATGTATTATTAAACATTATGTAGGTACTTCTTTATGTTAATGAATGTGATGCAAACGACCTTCAATATATCCGGGAAGTTTCTCTTTCCAGTAAAGGACGACATTTGAAATATTATATATTGGACTGCCTTAAGCACACAGAAACAATAAAAAAAAAAACAAAAAACAAAACAATTTATTTATATTACAATACATACAAGTATAATGACGTCGTTATTTTAAAAATATGAGCGACGGAAAAATGAATTACAGCAAAACCGTGTTAGTTAGTCTTGTCTGCGACCTCGGTTACGTTTTAAAAAAAACTAATTACATATACGACATGCAACACAAGAATCTACAATAATACAACTAAAACATGTATTGTAATTGACACAATTATTATACATAAAATATAGCCTTCGTTTATGTGGTCTGCGTGAAAAACGCCACTTTGTATTATACTGTGCTTGGTTTCACCTTCAGTGACGTGAGTAAAAATCATTTGAATTTAAAATATAACTTATTAAATATAACTTGATACACGAGACAGTGAAAAGTAAATTTGTTTTTCAATCGCTTGATGATGCGTGTTGCACTGTCATATGTGCGTGTCAAGTTATATTTAAAAAAAAACGATAACAACTATTAATGTATTTTGATTATTTCAAATAGTTAACTGCCACTTAATCTTGACTAGATTGAATAGAAAGATCAACGGATTTTGCTACAAATAGTTTATAAATGTCATATATTTTAGATACACAAATAAAAAAAAAAAAAAAAAACTTTATCATTCACCAAATAAACGGTAGCTTCTGTTCGTTCATTTTGTTTATTTATGTCTTCTTTAGACCAAAAGATATAAGTATACAGTCGTTTTTTCCTTATTGTCTGATAAATGTAATCAAGTAGTTATTGAGAGTCTTAACAAATATATCGAAATCGGAAGAAAAAAACAGGCAATTTATATTTGTTATGAAATCTTTGGTGCGACACTGGACTATTTATTATAGAAGAAACATTCGGTTTTTCATTCTATAAGTCGGTATTCGTGTAGGTATGTATAGATTATGATACTCCCCTTCGCCAACAACCCTCTGAACAAGGGCGAGGGCTCTGACGAAGAGGGATGCCAAAACTTTACGCTTGGACTGGCAAAAAAATGGTTGTTTTTCTGACTTTCCAAACTGCAGTATTTGTATCAGTATATTCAGCATATATATTTTAATAAAATATTCGAAATTACTCGGCTTCTCGCTTCTGTTTACCATGTCTAGAATGAGCGACAGTGATCGTGATCGGTGTTCGATGGCACAAAAAAAAATTAGCACCAGGTTTTGTTTGAAGTTTGATGATGGAAGAAATAAAGAATTGATACGAGAAAGAGATACTTCAGAGCAACATCATTCGAATAGAGGCTACATATCATGGAGGACCTGTTAAACCCACTAGAACCATGTGGATAAGCTTGGAAGGTCAATGAAGGAAATAATCCCTGTTCCTAATAATATAAGATCCTTTAAAACGCATTGCAGGATGAATAACGCTATTGCCGTCGGTGAAATGTACTACTATACCTACAATAACTTGGTGACAATAATATTAAACAGGTACCTAGGTTTCTTGTTATGTTCCTTTGAATACCGGAATTTAACCTAAATTTAAACAAAAACATGACACGGTCACGATAAGTACTTAGATAGTTTCCACGTTTTCAGTAAGTCTTTCCGTCCACTAATTTGCATATGAACATGTAGTGTGAAATGCTCTATTGTTTTGGCTCCAACTACATATCTATTGCTTTTACGGTACTAGATATGGCTACGAATGAAAAATAGACCAATCGTTGTGTAGTTACGATTTAACGCTTTTTTTTTGCTGACGGTAGGTAGGTTAGTATTCATATTTGACAGTGGGTTAAGTACGTATTGGTTACTGCTGGTAGAGCACATTGTAAGTCACACAGTCACCATAAGCAGGAATACATCGGTACTGATCAGAAGGATAGAGAAGAAGTGATTTAAATTCAATTTTGATTTTTAATATATTTATAACTAGAGGCATGGAATGGGATGTCTATACGGTACTTTAATGCTCTGAACGACGTTTACTGGAGTCTTGTCTATCGATCTACTTCTAAAAAGGCTCTGAAGGCCGTTGAAATCCTTTAAAACAGAAGAAAAATTACGTAAATTGAATATGAATATAGGTATATAGGTAGGTAGTACATACCGCTATGTATCTACAGAGCGTCCTATAACTTTTCGAAATAAAAAAACTCCATTAAAACTTCGCAAAATCACAGACTACTAAGAGATGATTATTCATACCAAAAGGTAAACCCTACAGCATATCATGATTTAGAAGTCTTCATTTATGCATGCATACACACGCAAACAAACACGTAATTAACACAACGAATCTATCAATGAGGCTGTTTTGGTGATTTTCATAAATCAATGGGGCCGACTCGATACCATATATCGAGTCTTATTATTAACATTTATCACTGGTGGTAGGACCTCTTGGGAGTCCGCACGGGTAGGCACCACCACCCTGCCTATTTCCGCCGTGAAGCAGTAATGCGTTTCGGTTCGAAGGGTGGGGTAGCCGTTGTAACTATATTTAGAACTTATATCTCGAGGTGGGTGGTGCATCTACGTTGTAGATGTCTATGGGCTCCAGTAACCACTTAACACCAGGTGGGCTGTGAGCTCGTTCATCCATCTAAGCAAATTTAAACTTATTCAATAAAGAGACATTTGGGTCCGGTTTCAATAAACCCTTTCATTTTAGCATCCGTTATAACAACTTGTAATTTTTAAACATCTGTTAGGTATGTGTTTGTTTCACCGGCTTACTCTCGGCTCTCTGGCTTCTAATAAAGCAGTAAGTAGCTTGACTGTTGTAACAAATATATTACAGAGAATAAAGTATATTGGAGTAAATTACATTTAAAATAATAATAAATAAATCTATAGCTTTATTACTAAATAGATGTATATAATTAAAAAACATTTATATTACAATCGTTGTTTACACATACACAGAAATATTTAAGTTAGAGATTTAAAATAGCTTTAAATCTTTTCACTAAATCTAACAAAAGAAACTCTACATCATTATATCCCCTGTTGATTTCGTAAATAATCTTTATTTTCATTAATCAAAAGAATTCATGAAAGTATTTACAATAATAATTAAAATGAATCGTACCTTATTCGACACAAAACAAACTCTCTCCTTAAATAATGTCACAGAAACATTTCCAAAAAAAACGTTACAGCTTACGAGCACTTCCATATGCAAATCGCTTGGTTCCCGCCAAAATACATGTAACATATCGTTGTGCACTCGTACGTGATTTCGAAGCCGTAACTCTCGCCGACGACAACATGGAAGGCGGGACCGAACTTCTTGTCCATGGACTCTTTGACCATTCTCGCGGCCAACTCATTGTTCTGTGCGAATTTCTCGCAAGCCGTCACGGAAAGTTCCACTGCCTCCGTCCGCATCTCTTCAGACATATCTGAATGCTGGGAACAAATGAAACGATGTTAATAAACATAATGTCTAGGGGCAAAAATACTAATTAAATTTTTAAAAACCTATAACGCATCTATCACTGGTGTGATAGACCACACGGTTAAAGTACCATTATCTTGCCCATTTCCGCAAGGTTGCTGGTAAAATTCATGTTGGGCTCCTGTAACCACTTGGCACTAGATGAGTCGTGAGTACCTGGACTGGTTTAGTGCAATCTAAAACGTGTCGCTTCGCAATAATGCACATATATATATATAGTAGATGATTACCGAGCCTTGCTCGGTTATTTTTTGATAACGCCATCTTGTTGTCTTTAAAGCGGTCAGTTGCCCTCAATTAAAAAAAATTGTATTATTATTTGCCAATAGATGTCGGGAAGAGTTGATTATTGAAAACACGAATAAAACAACATTTTTTTGAAAATAAATCGTAGCTAGATCGATTTATCGCTCCCGAAATCCCCTGTATACTAAATTTTATAAAAATCGTTGGAGCCGTTTCCGAGATTCAAATTATATATATTATTATAATAATATACAAGAATTGCTCGTTTAAAGGTATAAGATTAATACGTGAAGCTTTTTTTTGTATTTTTTTTTCCTACCTAATTTGGTAGCCTTGAGAGGCTATTCCAGCGTAACCTTAACTAGTAGGTGAGCTCCCGGGGCTCAAACCTGACAACGTTGCTAATACGAACCCTAGTAAGAGCCGTGCTTCGCAGAATCTACCACCGGATCGGAAACGCGACCCACTGAGAAGATCCGGCGAGAAACTCAGTGGACTGTGTCTGAGGGTTAATTTACTCGTCGAGCCCTTCGTCGCAAGCGACGGGTTCGACGAGAATGGTGACCGGTGCTTGAAGTAGTTAAAAGCACCGTTAGTGGATCGGGAGGATCCGAAATGACGTGTTTTGGGCGTGGTTTGAGTTGAAAACACAACTCAATAGTAACAATAGAAACAAGCTGATACTGTTGTTTTATATTTATTTTATAGTTTATAGGATTCAGCCATTAAAACTTTATAAAGTATGACTTAGGCACACATAAAAAATGTACTACCTATAATAATAAAAAACAGATAAATGAATTAATGAACACCTATTGTGAACAAATTTTGAATAAAAAAAAACCCTTTCGGGAAATGTACCGAAAGTACCAAATAAGATAACAAAACCAATCGAAACTTATATTTTTAGTAATTAACAATAATAAATGAATCTGTAATGAAATGGAAACGAGAGAATGCGTCCACCTGCCAAAGCAAACACTTTAAGTGCTCGCGATGACGGAACGGACTCTCCGAAGGTAATTTCATTTCTCTTTTTTTTTTAGGCGTTATTACGTAAGTCTATAAATTTCAATTATGTAAACAAAACGAAATGGTTCAAATTTCTGTTCATGTATAATATTATAATGGACGGCTCGGTCCAGAATTCGATACTTCCACTCGAAAAATCACTGAACATCAGCCATCAAGATACGGGTAACCGGAGTCTGGTGGTAGGACCTGTTGTGAGTCCGCACGGGTAGACACCACCACCCTGCCTATTTCTGCCGTGAAGCAGTAATGCGTTTCGGTTTGAAGGGTAGGGCAGCCGTTGTAACTATACTTGAGACCTTAGAACTTATATCTCAAACTAGGTGGTGCATTTACGTTGTAGATGTCTATGGGCTCCAGTAACCACTTAACACCAGGTGGGCTGTGAGCTCGTCCACCCGTCTAAGCAATAAATAATAAAAACTATGAACATAGACATCACCTATTAAAATTAAATAACACCCGTGCCAACCTTGAACTTTATAAATGTATCCAAGTCCAATGAGCGCTTGTACCAATTATGATTTTGGAACAGAAATACGAAGGAGCACGCGGCGACCTACAGATCCATAACGGCTTATGTATCACCACACTTTGGCCATTAATTTGTACAATTTCAAATCCTAAATACGTATCTGTCTTTTGTCGTACCTGCCGCCGCGCCGCCGCGCCGTGCGGAGAGATCTGTTTACATTGTGATATCCGGTGATTTGCGATATCTACGTTATTTGATATTCGTCTTTGTCTATTTAGAGAGAGCTTGACCGTCGTCTGAACCACCAGTTTTTCGTCGAAAAGCTCGACAGGTGACGGGTTTTATATTACAATACGCGAATTTCTGATTAGAAAAAAAAATTAGTTATATTTACAGCATATCGAATAGAAAAGGGGAACTTTTATCTTGAATAATTTGCACGAATTAAATACGTCAAAACATACATTCATAGGTTGAGGCCAGGTCATGAATTACACGAAAATATTTGATTAAATGGAATTCGTTGATCCATTGGTATCTTTGGCCTCCGATAGCCGGCTAAGACTCGTATCGGGGCTCATGTTAGTAAACAACGTGATGGTATTTGATCCTTATGGGCATTATCGCGTGGCCTTGACAAAAACAAGACTAAGACCACAGAACACTATTACTTCTAGCGAAGACTAAGACTGTGTTAATTCCTATTGAAACGCTGATGATTACTTCACAAATTTACTTCACTGACTCCGATATTTGGCCTTACGTATCCACCTGTACTTACTTGCCGCCAATATTTTTATAAATCAAAATTAAACTAAGTTACACCTACACACATACGTACCTACCTGCATTTGTACGAAATAAAAACTAAATTACTTCCGCTTGTTCGTGGCTAAAAATATCAATCTTTGATCCCATTAACGATTATGTATTTTTATTTTCTAATTTAATAAAACTTTTTGCAACAGATGTTCATTTGGATGTATGTATTTAAATTAAATATATATTTTTAACTAGTAATAAATATTTTGTAATTACAGCTCGTGACCACACAAACAGCTGTGGCATTTAATATAAATTAAAAAAGTAAATAACTATGGTATGTTTTTATTATATGTACGTATAAAATACAGAAATTACCCAAACTACCTCCCAATAACGTAGTTTAGAAGGGACTGTGTTATATCCGGACCAGTACGAAATTCCAAAAAAATAATTAATTTCGGAACTAAAATATTTTAAATTTTTTTTTAAAACATCCTATTTCTTTCTTTCTTTATAATTAAATGAATAACCTAGTCGTCAATATTTTTAAAAAATAATCTGGATAGTCGTTATGTTTCTATATGACATAAATAGGATCAGAAAGGATGATATTTTATGAAATAATATAAAAAATGATAATACAACATTAAAGCCAACCGAACTCTTGGTTTTTAGGTTTTTTCACATTTTCGTGTAGCCTCAATGAGTATCAAATATCAATATAAAAAGGACTCGGAGGTGTTATCAATGATCATACACGGCCCGGCCGGCCACACATCGCACGGCCATTGATTTAAATATATTTATTATTATTAAATATATTATATTTCAACTCTCTGCGCACGGCGCGGCGCTAATGGCGATGTGTAGTGAAAAACTGGGACTTAGAACTCATGTCTTACGGCGGGTTGGTGTTTACGTTATAGATGTCTATGGGCTTCGTGCGTCCGCCAACCTGAGCAATAAAAAAAAATGGTACATAACTATTTCAAAACTCAACTCTAAGAATGCATACAAAACAACGATTAATATTAATTAACGTATCACTATTGCAAAATTCGTAACTTTGTTTAATATGTTGCATATTTTTACACGGTAATAAGTTTTATTACAAAAAAAATCAAAACTAGAACGACTTAACTATGTTTTTATTTCAACATTAGATTATTCTGTAACCGACGCCCCTACTACAGACGTAAGGACGTCAAGGCCACTGCCTAACTTGTGATATTAGGTCGAATTCTGATACTCGCTTAAATACTCGATCCTGGAGACCGAATGGTAAACAGCCGATGTCGCACAAAACACTTCATTACGGATCCCTCCGATCCATTAACGGTGTTTTTAGGTACCACAAGCATCGGTCACCGTCCTCGGCGAACCCGTCGCTTGCGATGAAGGGCTCGACGAGCGAATTAAGCGACAGACATAGCCCACTGAGTTTCTCGCCGGATCTTCTCAGTGAGTCACGTTTTCGATCCGGTAGTGATTCTGCGAAGCAATGGCTGTTGCTAGGGTTCGTGTTAGCAACGTCGTCAGGTTTGAGCCCCGTGAGCTCACCTACTAGTTAAGGTTACGCTAAAATAGCCTCTCAAGGCTACCAGCTAAGGTAGGAAAATAAAATAAAAAATACTCGCTTGATAGTGGTAAACCGCTCTTTAGCTGTACCACCTAATTTCTTCGCGTCAGAAATAGGTAAAATAGTGATACCGACTTATACGGAGTTTGCAGCCCTTAAAGCACTAGGTGGGTTGAAGATTTTAATTCTCTACTGGTGTTATACGATTACCAGAAACCACATAGTCCGCCAGTCACCTTGACACAAGTCGCTTGCTCATTTCACGAGTTCAAAGTCTCAACCGATTGTATGTTTACTTCATAGCCGAATGCATGACTGTTATTCGCATAGAAAATAGGCAGGGCGATATTATCCAACCGTGCAGGCTAACAAAACGCCCTACCATCGTTCATTGCATAAATTCTAAAGGGTGAGAGATCAAAATAGATGTAGGTAACGTACCTATAATATATTTATTTGTCTAAGTTAGGACAACTTACAAAACCGCCAACTTTAATGTTGTAATAACTTTATTGTTGCTCAATAAAGGTAATGTAGATGGAACTGCAAAGCTCTTTATTTACAAGTCATACCTGCAGTAAGAACGCATTAAGAAAAAAAACAGATTTCAGGATATCCCTTAAATATTAAAAAAAAAACGAGTGTCATAGAAAAAACATTTTAAACTAGAGATCTTGCATCAATATGTAAACAAAAGTATTTTGATCGATGGCAATATTTTTATCACACACGATTTTATAAAACTACGTATTAAATAATGAACCCACTCACTCTTATCAACGGATACGTGTGAACCACCTTTTCGGCGCCTCCCTGCGTTGCGGCACCTTCTTCGGCCATAGCACAACACAATGCACAATAATATTTCGGTAAATCAAATACGAAAATGAGCTGCGCAACGTGCACTTCGGAGCACCGCGTCTCGACACTGTTTACGCGTAGCTATGACAACCGACGGGAAGGCGGGAATATTGCAATTGATTTTTCTCAGCGGCTGTAAGCTGCCAGTGCGTTTTGCTCTGTATCTGAAGGAAATATGACCTAATGGACAAACGCAATCTACTTAAATACAACTTTAAGTTCATAACTCCAACATGAGAAAAATTTACTCTGTTTTGGAACTACCTGGAGATTAAGTCAGTCTATTCGCGACGAGACTTCCTCTGGGCGCTCATGCAGCATCAGTGTATGGGCCCACTGAGCTTCTCGCCGGATCTTCTCAGTGGGTTGCGATTCCGATCCATTGGTAGATTCTGCGAAGCACTGCTCTTGCTAGGGCTGGTGTTAGCAAATTCTCTTAGGTTGAGCTCGTGAGCTCGCTTACACATCCGGTCAAGCTAGGATAACCCCTTGAAATTAACAGCATAGGTACGGAAATAACTATAAAGTTATTTATATCGCCGGCGCTTAAAATAATCTACTTTACAATATAAAAAAAACCGGAAATGTTATTCTATACTTCAGAAATCTGTTCCCGGATACTCATAATTTAATTGCTTTTATTACTTTACGTGGTTCATAACTTAAGCAGTAGCCCCTAGCTGGTCTTCAACTGTTAACTGCCAGAATTTAAATAAACAAAGAGGTCGGAATCAACAACACCTCGTTTTTTTGCGTAGTACCTACCTATTTCGTTGGTTGTATATTTCAGTCTATCATTGTGTCAAGGTCCTGCGTGGGAATCACCCAGAGTCTCAATGATGTAATTATTATAATCACTTGTATCCAGCTCGTTTTTTACTTGTTGATGTGGTAAAATATATTCTCAGATTAAATTACTTAGTAAGCTGTATAGATATTTTTTACACGAAGTACTTTAAAAGGTGTCCTATTTTCTAAATGTACGTGTTTTATTGAACGTGCTTAAGCTCAGTAGCTCTACGTTCCGAATATTGTGAAAGTTTTCGTTAGCGCATTTATTCTATTGGGTCGATGGGTTATTCCTTTCATGCCAGTAAGTTGTCCACCTCAGATTAGCATACGTACAAGGCCCAGTACTGATTGTAGTCTGCTGTGAATCATAACTACATTTTAATATTAAAAGTCAGTGCCGTGACCGTCGGTACAAATGACTTCGTCGTGAGCTTCGATTATCCAGAGCGATATGATGAAGCCGTAAGGGTCTGCGTCGGAGAACCACGAGACAAATCCATAAACCATCCACACAAACAGCAGCGGTTACACAGTATCTGCAGAAGAATTTCTTGCGACTCCTTACCATATCTGCAGACTGGATGAGTACGAAGACAGCTCTCTCTAGAACTTTCAGTCTATTACAACCCTTACCGAGTGATTCCTGAGTGTGACGGTCATTGAATCTGTACAGTAAGTATTAGCAGCTAATTTGGAGTCTCCGTGTATTCGGATTTCTTAAATTGGTTACCACTGGTGCCAGAAGTTCAAAAGCCACTTAAATATCAAAAACGATTTATAGATTGGCTATCAAACGCTGGACCCAGGTTTTAATATGCACAACCTAGTATAGTGTACATCTTAACATTAAGTAAATTACATCATACAAATACTTTGGTCGCTCGCAGGCTCCATTGTATGCTCACCGTCAGTCAATTACTTAGGTACCACTTTAGAAGATTTTCACAGAATATGGAAAAAATTACAATGTCTCTATTTAGGAAAAAATTAATTCATTTTACATATATTGTTATTAAATTAAATTATCTACGCTTGTGGCCAAGCAGCTTGGCTTATTAAAGTTCCATCAAGTCAAATCATCGGTTTTCGCGGGTCTTAGATAGGTATAATTAAAATTGTTTTTACGGTTTAATCTCGCGATTTTTATTTGTTTTTTTTTTTTAATATTTTACAGATTTTGTGGTCACGGACGAGTCAGTCGTATGAACACGAGACAACTACACAGACCCATTGTTTATTTCACTTTATTTTTCTCGGGTTCGATAAACGAATCCTTATAAAACACTGCTGTCTCTTTGGTAGTTAATGACAAAGCGAGGATGTTCCACCGAGCGAGTGAAATTGGTCAATAGACTGACGCGACGTTCCGAAAGTTGTTGTTCGGTACTTATATACTTATATATGGAAACTTATCTTGGAAATATTGTTAGCGAGATTTATGCATTTGTCAAATATCTTGTATTCTATGATGGCTACCGCTACATCACTCCCCCAGAGACCGGAGGTCGTGCGATTAATTTAGCATTTTCCGTGCTGAGATTAGCTTGCTAGTGCCAGTGTTACTCGAATTCTCCGGTGAGTCGAGACTGAGTTTTGAATGCCGCCATAATGCCGTTAATACAGAGCTGCCACGCCGGACATATGTGACCCCAAGTGTTGATGACCGGATCGTGGGCTGTGATGGGTTGTAGAGGCTTGATGAGGCAGTGAGGATGCATGCCGTAGGAACAGGAAGCGCGGCAAGTCGGCTACGATGGGCATATTGAGGCTGTCATGCTGGTCTGCTGCGGGACGTCTATTGATGACTTACGATTTTAACTTCGAGAGTGCGGAAAGAAGGTAAGAACGCGTCTCGGTTTTCTAAAAAAATATATGTTTGCACCAGTGAAGTAAGATTCACAAACTTATATAATTTAAAATTATGCATTAGCGTAATAAATATTATTAGGTAATAAATATTATTAGCGTAAGTAAATCAGCAACTCTCAAAGTGGTTAGTGATGTTTAGGCTTAACTATTTTTTGTAGTTAAATAACAGAAAAACTTGCATTCGTAATTTTCATGCAAATTAACAAAAAAAAATATTTTATTATTGCATCAATCGAATCATAATATTATTTTTAATATCCACTATACACAAAAGTGTTAAAACACTTTAATGTATATATTACTATTATAGTATTATATTACACAAAAGTGAACTTATCTAGCATGTGAATTTTAGAATATTCCTTAAATTTTAAACAATTTTAACCAAATGAATTAAAATAAAATACCGTTATGTTTAAGTTTATTTAAGTAACATTGCCTCATTTAGTTATATTTAAATTAAGTAATTGTGAAGTACCTATTTTAAATTAAGTATCATTTACCATTTTTCATATAGAAAAAAAACCACAAACATCATTTAATGTCATATGTCATTTTCAGCTGTGTTGATAAAATGTAACGTCATAACCTCGCACTTTATCAAATTAATCGTATATCACATTTATTATTTACTTCATACCAAGACGCCTGTTCAATAATAAAATGGCATCTCGATTTAGTGGTGCATTACAACTTACGGATCTTGACGATTTCATAACTCCTTCACAGGTATGTTTTTTTGTTTTCAATAAAATCCTGTGCTGGCGAAAAAAAAGAAACAATTCAAATATAACTTTTTTGTAACAATTCTTTTCATTTTAGTTGAATTCTTATAAAAAATTTGTACCAACTTTGATAATATAATTATTTATAATATACTATAATTTATACAAGCACTACTAACTATCGAATCAAAATTGAAACAAAAGGGACTTTAAAGTAAAAATTATTCTGAATTTAACAATCAGAGGTTTTATCGTATTAAGTTTTTTTTACTATTTCATACATTTACTCTATTTAAAACTAGTACTATAACAATAAATGAGTGAACAACTCATCGGGTATTAAGTGTTAACATCAAGCAAACTTATGAAAGTGAATCAATCAGTAAACTTATCATAAAGTTAAAATTTTTAGGAATGCGTAAAACCAATCAAAATCGAGAAATCAAAAACAAAGACAGGTGCCAAAATAAAGATTGGCGAAGGCGGGTACTTTGATGTGTCAAGCGGAACAGAGCAGAAGTTGAAGAAAGTTGAAATCACCTTAGCAGACTGTCTTGCATGCAGCGGATGTATCACATCTGCTGAAAGTGTGCTCATTACTAAACAAAGTCAAGAAGAGCTACTTAAGTAAGTCCTGTGAGTTTTCATTACCAAAGAGAGTTTCTAACATAATATCACGAAATACCTAACAAGTTAAAGAAGGAATAACTCTTAATGTATAAAAAATAAGGGGGGAGTTGACGGGGTTATTAATTCCTGGCCACCTGGTCCATAAAGATTATAGAAGCCCGTATACATCACTAAGTGAATGCCGGCACCCACTGTGAGACACTGGATCAAAGTATATTTCATAAGAGCTATGCCATTCTTCAAACCAAAAGTATGACTGCTTTTTGGCAAAAAAAAGGTGCGATAACGGTAGTCCTCCCTACAAGTAGCATTAGACACTTAAATGAATAGTAGTTCCTATTCATGAAACAAAAGTATAATTACCATTATGTATTGTTGTTAATGTTAATTATATTTTGCATAGTAAACATATTTTAATTTCAGGGTATTTTCAGACCGCAAATACACAGACAGTAAAGGAGTGGTGAAGGATGTTAGTTTAATAGTAATATCTCTGTCGCCGCAACCCATACTGTCACTAGCAGCTAGGTACAAGCTACCGCCTGAAGATGCCACAAATAAATTAGCAGGTCTATATTTATAATGATATTATAATGAAAACATTCCAGAAATACTCAGCAGAAACTAACTGTATTGTGTTTCGAAATACATTCACATTTCATCTCTTTGCTATGAATACAAAATAAATAAAAACAGCTTAGTTTGCAGTAGATACTAAATAAATTTTCTGAGGATTTTGTTTGACATATGTGATACATAAATGGCAAATGAATTCTATTCCTCTATTACAATGAAACTTCTTGTAACAAGGTGGTTACCAACAGTCACAATATGATGTCAATAAGCTCTGTAACCAAACACCAAGTGTCCTGTAGACAAATCTAAAGGTTATGTAGATTTAATTGTAATAACAAATTACAAGATGATTTGGTTAATTTGGAGGTCCTTACAATGTCTACAAGTTTGAATTTAAAATAAATTTATTTAACTATGAAGTTAACTTTTAATTCATTATCACAGGGTACTTTAAAAGTCTTGGAGCAGATCTAGTTCTTGACATGACGATAGCAGAAGACTTATCTCTGTTAGAAGCACAGCAAGAATTTGTACAAAGGTATCAGGATCAACAGGCTGATCCCAATGGAAAATATCTGCCGATGTTAGCCAGTTCGTGCCCTGGTAAGCATGCTTTAGTTTGAGAATATATATTATTGGTACTATATGCCTATTTCTGCTGCTATAAAATAATACCAATTTAAAAAAATTGAGCAGTAATTAATATCTTACTTTATATTTCAAGTTGACATTCGATGGTGGCTTTGTTCATAAAGATTTACATTTATACGAAAACTCTTATTAAAAACAATTAACCAACCAACTAATCAACAATTTTCAGGCTGGGTGTGCTATGCTGAAAAAACGCACGGTAACTTTATACTACCCTACATATCCACCACAAAATCCCCACAACAAATAATGGGCTCTCTGGTAAAGCAGTACCTGTCCCGTACCAAGGAGCTTACTCCCGGAGAGGTCTACCACGTGACCGTCATGCCGTGCTACGATAAGAAGCTAGAAGCATCTCGGGAGGAATTTTACAATGATTTGCTTAGCTGTCATGATGTAGACTGTGTCATAACTGCGAGTAAGTATACAATTGTTTATGAGAATTAATAATTCTTTCAATACTATTTTCTTTTATAATATTTAGACAGCTGTGCAATAAATTAATGAAGCTTCCTTATTTGCATTGTAATTTTTCTAGACACATGTACGGCTGATTTGTAATATCCTACGATATATTCTAGAAGCAAAATATATTAATAAATAAATCGTTAAACAAAAGTCAGGGCAGCCCTATAAATGTGAAAATTTTAGTCGAGCTAGAACAAATGTTGGACAACAGCAACATGTCACTAAACGATGCGGAGAGCTCTTCGTTGGACAGTCCGTGGGGCGAAGGGGCTCCCGCGGCAGTCCGACGGCACCGGGGCTCCGGCTCGGGGGGCGGCGCCGACCATGTCTTCCTCTACGGAGCCGAACAACTCTTTGGAGAGACCGATGCTCAACTCGTGTATAGGAATCTAAGGTGAGTCTGTTATGGCTACGTTAGAAGGACGAGGTAGTGGTGGCCAGCTGCGCGGTCGCCGACACCAGCTGCTCAAGTCCACGCGTTAGTGGCGCCTCATGTGGTGAGGTCTTTAAATGGTCAGTTCATAGTTTACGTGCAGTACATACACGTCACAAGCTAAAGGCTGCTTGAGACAAGAGGCTGTGGCTTCATTTCAATAACTTGAAAACTACCAGGTCCATTGTTAGTGTTCGTTGGTCCTTATCATCAAAACGGATAAAACAAAAATATATGTTTTCCTTTATAACATCTTCCAGGAATCCAGACTTCAAAGAGGTGACTTTAGAGAGAGACGGCAAAGAGGTGCTTCGTTTCGCGATCGCCAACGGCTTCAGAAACATTCAGAATCTCGTCCAGAAACTAAAGAGGGGGAAGTCTCCCTACCACTACGTCGAAGTCATGGCTTGTCCTTCAGGTAGGTAAATTAGGAATAAGGACGCAAATGCTTAATTATCTGATGTAGTCAAAGATAAGAAGTAAGAAACCAGATCGTGAGTGAGTTGGCTACTTTTTAACCGACTTTAAAAAGAAGGTTCTCGATTCAACAGTTTTATTTATTACTTCAGAACTTTTATCTCCGTGAATTAATTTTGAAGATTTTTTTATTTATTTATTTGAAAGCTGATGCTTCTCTTGTGATCCCATTTCAATTTTATCAAGATTTGACCTGTGGTTTTTCCCGGTCACCGTCCTCGTCGAACCTGTCGCTTGCGACGAAGGGCTCGACGAGCGAATTAACCCACAGACACAGCCCACTGAGTTTCTCGCCGGATCTTCTCAGTGGGTCGCGTTTCCGATCCGGTGGTAGATTCTGTGAAGCACTGCTCTTGCTAGGGTCAGTGTTAGCAACTCTCCGGTTGAGCCCCGTGAGCTCACCTACAAACGTTAGGGTGAAACTGAAATAACCACTCAAGGCTATCAGCATATGCATAAAAAAAAAAGTGGTTTTTCTTAATAATACTTTTTTAATTGACCCAATGTAGTATTGTTGATATTTTCATTTTATTACAGTTGAAGTCGATTTTCTTTGTTGTTAACTAATTTTGTTTTATGGGCAACTAGAGAATGTTATGAACAAAAAGAAATAGTCTGAGCAACGTTTACGAATTTTTAAATACTTCACCTTTTTTGTTATGCTAAAATTTGGACAGGTCAAATTAGCTAGCTCTGTAATATCTAAAACAGTATTATAATAAGGCCGCCCCCGCTCTCAGGTTGCCTCAACGGCGGCGCCCAGGTGCGGGCCGGGGGGGGCCAGGCGCGGGCCGCGGGGGGCGAGGCGGGGCGCGAGCTCGTGCTGCGACTAGAGACGCTGTACTCGCAGCTACCGCTGGCCACGCCCGCCGAGAACAAGTTCCTGAGGAAACTGTACACGGACTGGCTCGACGGGAAAGATTCAGATAAAGCCAAGGCCGTCCTGCACACCACGTACCGCGCCGTCGAGAAGTCCGATATCGTCCTTAATATTAAGTGGTAGCTGCTCGCGTTGACGGCCCGGGAGGGGGCGCCGCGGGGGGTTGGGGGGACCAACTTCTAATTCCACTATCATTGTAGGCCGAAGAACATACGGCCTACCTGACGGTAATTAGTCATCGTCGCTCATGGACATCAACAATGCCAGGGACACAGCCAAGCCGCTATATACCGTAAAATAACTCTGTGCATTACTTCAAAGTGCAATTTAATTCAGAGTGTTTTCGTCAAATGTCTTTATTTATACTAGAGTTATGTTTCACAAGTAGGAAAACTAATGTCAATATATAAAAAATTATGTCACCGTTATTTTTTTTAATGTGACATGTAATTGCTAGCACTTTCCCGAAATTATCGGGCTGCATGCTGCAAACGGCTCGGATAACCACTTAATATCAGATAGGCCATGAGATTGTCCAACCATCTTAGAAATTAATAAATGACTTCTTTCGTTTAGGCCTATCATACGTCATCTTTCTACTCACACCCCAACCCCCACTTAAATGCCCACACTTCACGTATTACCGACTGTGTCACTACACATTGTGCTCCGAATAAAATGAATCCGCTCATATTTGGGAGAAACGCCATGTGAGCTAACTAAGTACGTAGCGGATCTAACTAGTTAGTACAGTAAAAAAAAAAAAAACTTTAAGTAGCACGAGTAGGTATAGAATATATATAGGTATAGAGTATAGCCGAAGCGAAGGTACTTTACCCGTCCGCTTCGCTGACCATTTAAAATTAACATTTTTAACACTAAGATTCCGACCGGCGGGGCTTTTGTGAGTTCGGTGTTCCGGGCTGTTTGCGAAGAAGATATGGAAATGACACTGATTTGTATGAGGTTTTAATAGAAAAGCACACACAATAACTAAAATAAAAATAAAAAGTTAAGAGAAGCTAAGATGTACAATATTTTGCCGGTCGACATCGCGCGCGAGAACTCGGTCTCAGCGGGGGGCATGGCGGCGGCGGGGGCGGTATCGCACGTTCGGATACTTGGTTCCGTTATATCCTCCCCCCCCTCTGAGTCACTAGAACGCCTCGTTGATGGCTCGGCAGAAGCAACAAGACGCGGCCGTCCTCGCAGGCGTCGATGCTGTACTGAAGCCGAGACCTGACCGGTTTGATTACGATACGGCTTCAAATGAGAAGCATGAAATTTCCCTAAAATCTTCTAATTCAAATCAGTAACCTCATAGGTAGTAGGACTAATGATATTGCTAATCTGTTAGGGTCGTTCACGCTTAGGCATGAACTGCTTCGTTCTACCTTTGGCGGCGTTACTTAACAAGTGCGTAGAGAGAAAGAAGGACTAGATCACCTACTTGGTAACTGGAACCGGATAGCCGACTTTTGTCGGATTGCAACTTCCTATCATCCAGATGATGTTCAGCGTAAGGCATTGGTTCTCCCCCTGGTCTGAAGACATCCTCATTGCACTGCAGAAGAGTAGCTAGGCGGCCACGCTCGGGAGGGCTCAGCATAGTTCCCTCGTTTTCTCTTCAAAAATCAACAGCGGAACAAGGCGTGAGGTCACCGGAATACTCGAACTCCAATGGAAAAACTCGTTCAAAACCTTGGTAGCGCCATGTCGAAGTATCGAAGTCGATGGCTAAACCAGCTGCTACTAAAAAGTCTACACCCAATAATGTGTCATTATCCTGAGCGTCCAGGAATACCACGAATTCTATGGGAATCATCTTACCAAGTAATAACTTCACATCAAGTGTCCTTGACAGCATTTGTCTTGTTTGCATTGAACCATCCGCGAGCTTAACACGTATAGAACTAGGGAGAAAAGGCTGGTTATGCTGTTGCAGTAAGGCGTAGAGTGAAGAACCGGCAACAGTTCATTTGGCTGCGGTGTCGATTAAACCCCTACCTCGGATTCCTAAAATCTCTGTACCTAAAATAGGTCGTCGCGCGTTGCCATTTTGCGAAGAAGTTACAGACGAAAAGGTGACAGAACTATGACCATTAAAATTTGTGATCTTAACCGGTGCATAAATTTCCAATTTTTGTCCTGAAAAATGTTTTGTTCACCCTACTTTTATATTCCGGACGGCCACCGCTCAGGTTTCGGCCATCACGTGTGATTTTTAGACTTCTTACGTTGAAATGTGGCAGCTCGAGTATTGCCGCAGTGTCTGTCGCGGAACGGGTGCTGGGATTGCTTCAAGGAAAATAACGAGGCTCAGTATGGCGTTCACACGGTCCTCGTGGCTTGACCGGCGCAGGGCGGAGGAGCGAGTCTCTTCTTGGTTCTTCTTCCGGAGAGGAGTTGAATCGTCGGCTCGCTGTCTCGAACTGAATTTTGCAGGTCGTGGTGTCGTCGTACCTCTTTGCGGGGGCACGGAGCGGGCCTCGGGGAAACCCCTCTGCCCGGGCCTGTTTCTCCCTTCCTATCGAGGCAGGGGTGATGAACTGCAGGTTCGAGATGTCGGAGGTAATTAAGGAGTTCTTGGGTGAATCCATTTGTGTGGTCGTCGTGGCCTAACGGATAAGACGTCCGGTGCATTCGTGTTGAAGCGATGCACCGGTGTTCGAATCTCGCAGGCGGGTACCAATTTTTCTAATGAAATACGTACTTAACAAATGTTCACGATTGACTTCCACGGTGAAGGAATAACATCGTGTAATAAAAATGAAACCCGCAAAATTATAATTTGCGTAATTACTGGTGGTAGGACCTCTTGTGAGTCCGCACGGGTAGGTACCACCGCCCCGCCTATTTCTGCCGTGAAGCAGTAATGCGTTTCGGTTTGAAGGGTGGGGCAGCCGTTGTGACTATACTGAGACCTTAGAACTATATCTCAAGGTGTGTGGCGCATTTACGTTGTAGATGTCTATGGGCTCCAGTAACCACTTAACATCAGGTGGGCTGTGACATCGTCCACACAGCAAAGCAATAAATAAAAATAAAAAAACCCCTTTTACGAATACCTGAGAAGGACGGTCTACATGTGCTAACAGGTTCAATGTTTCCTAGACATTTTTTTAACAGAGCCTGCGCCATTTTAGTAGCGTATTTAAACGTAATAGGAGTAAAGGTTATAATAGATGGACTAGTATTCCTTTTAACAAATACTGCATTTACCTCTTTACGTTGAAACCACCTCCCAGCGTTACTAGTTATTTGCTCGCAGCTATCTAGATCAAGATATGCGCCAAAAATGGTGTGGAATACAACTTGAGCAGTTTTTACTTTGTCCCCTCCACTTTTAATTCTAAAGAACAGCTCACCCCTATGTACAAGATGGGTAAATTTTTTAATCATCTCTACCCCTGAAAAGCTCCATGGAACTTTATCTACACTTGGTATATTCCACACAGTATAATAGACCATCAGTGGAAAATAGAACTTCTGGGTGGATCTCGCAGTCGTTATTATTAGAATATCTCCCAATTCTTTCAAAATCTCGGCCACATTCCCCTGACTGCGGGCCTCCTTCAAGCAATTCATTATTTTTGAGGCCATTGGAAGCATCTGTAAACTGTTCATCAATGCTGATGTTAGTTTATTATAATATTTGTCTTCCATGACCAACACTAATGCTTGACTCATGGGGCCTAAACTTCTTATCACACCTGTACGTCTTTCCGGAGCGAAAGTAATACCCTGCAATAGTGGAACGTGCTGGCTATTGAGACCATATTGTGTAATGTTTTGAGTCATCTCACGGGTTTTATCAATTTTCCTATCTGATCCTACCCGATGAGTCTCTGTTAATGCTTTTTCTACCCACGCTTTCTCTTACTCTGAATCTAGTTACTTCGGTTCTTACTTCGTCGAAGCTAGCTTTAAATAAAGTCATTAGCTCAACCAAGGGTATTGCTATCAGAAAGTTTAGCTCTAATTTCGATTTCTTAACCTCATCTACTACGTTAGCTATGGAGACTTCTACATTCCCTACTTTGGCGCTGTATTCTCGAATTTTGCAGCGAGGTAGGCCCCTTATTTATGGCAACCCACGTGCGCTCGTCTAGTACTGTGATAAGTTCGAGGCGCGGTGGGTGTCTATTGTTTTCTGGGCCGCCTCGCTCGCTCTATTATTTGTCCATTGTTTTCTCGCTCTATTATGACTCGCTACCGCGCTCCTAAGCCAAATCAAAGACCACGAGAACCAATCTTTATTTACAGAATAAAATATTTACAATTTAACTTATTTCTACGTTTAGCCTATTTCTATTAACAACTTATTTGTATTTAGTTGGACTTTCTCTATTTCTATTTATTTGTCACGGACATCCTCTTATTTTACAATATTTTTAACATATCTTAACTATTCCTAATTATTATGTCCGTCGCGAACATCCTCCTGCCGTGCAGCGTCGTTGACGTCGCTGCATCCTCCTTGGTGAGCGGCGGGCATCGTGGGCAGCACGATGAGTTTCTTCGCCGGGCGTCGCAGGATACCGCCGGTGGTGCGCACGTCAACCGCTCGGGTGATGCCGTCGGACCCTGGGTAAACCTCTTCGATGATCCCGCGTGGCCAGGTGTTCCGTGGAAGCGTTCCGTCTGCTATAATTACGACGTCGCCTATCTTCAGGGCGGGCCCGCGGCTGTGGGGCTCCCGCCGGTTCTGCAGGTCGGGCAGGTACTCCCGGAGCCAGCGACTCCAAAAAACGTGTGCCAGACGTTGAGCTGCGCGCCAGTGTGCGCGCCCTATGAGGTCGGCGTCGTCGAACTTGCCCGGCAAGGGGACTCGCGCCGGGCCTCCTCGCAGGAAGTGGTTCGGTGTGAGCGGGTCGGGGTCGTTGGCGCTCACCGATACGTGGGTGAGAGGTCGGCTGCTTACTGTAAACTCTGCCTCTGTTAGCAGAGTGTGCAAGACTTCGGGCGTCGGGTGCCTCGGCTGTTCAGTGGTCGAGAGCGTGGCCTTTACCGCCCGCACCATTCGTTCCCATACGCCGCCCACGAACGGCGCGCCCGGTGTGATGAAGCGCCACTGTATAAATCTTGAGCTCGCCTCGTGCTCGGTTGCCTTGTCCAGGGCTTGGAGCAGCTCCTTGTCGGCACCCCGTAAGTTGGTGCCGTTGTCGTTCCATATCCGTTGGGGCTCCCCGGCGCGCAATCATGTGCCGGAGTGCCATCACCGCTGAATCAGTGCTGAGGGTCACTGCCGGTTCCAGGTGTACCGCACGCGTCGTGAGACACGTGAAGATGGCCACGTACTGCTTCTGCGTGCTTCTGCCGGTGGTAATGTGATAGGGCCCGAAGTAGTCGAAGCCTACATAGGTGAACGGTCGCCGATGGTGTGCCAGTCTGCTCGGTGGGTGGTCGGCCGTGGCTGGACGCGGTGGTATGTCCTTACGGATACGACACTCGAGACAGCTGTGTATCACGCTCCGTGTTACTGGGCGTAAGCGTAGGACCCAGTACGACTGTCGGCACTCGGCGATTGTAGCTTCGATTCCGGCGTGGTTCATCTTCCTATGGATGAAGTCTATTAGAAGCCTTGTTTTGTGGCGGGATCCGTCTAACAAGAGGGGCGAGGTGATGACGTCCGCTCCTTCGATGTTGCCAATGCGTCCGTTTATCCTGAGCATTCCGTCCGTGTATGTTACGGACAAGCTTCGCAATCGGCTTGTTGGGGGTACTTGCTTCCCTCGTTGGAGCGCCAAAATCTCTTCTTCGAAAGCTGCCCGCTGACTCTGACGCCAAATGAGCATCTCGGCGCGTCGTAGTGTATCGGCGTACAAAGTCTTTTACGGCTACGTCATCGGGAACATTGGCGGCGTCTCTGTACGATTCTATTGCGTCGATAAAACCTTCTACTGACTCGTCTGCGCGTCCGCTGAATACAGATTTGCAGCGGCTGAAGTTGTTGGCGGGCCGATGGTCGAATGTAGGAATCGCCGACTGCCTGACGCTATCGAGCAGCTCCCTGAACGCGTCTAGCTGCGTTTGTTAAAGGGTGTTGATCAGCATGGTGATGTCTTCCGGATGGAAGCAAACACTGGCGGTTGGCGCGTCACTCGAAGGCGCGGGCGGCGGCGACGCGGCTCTCGCGTTTTTTTACACTATTGCGAAATTTCTAGTTAGTATAGATATAGATTCAGAGCTTGGCTGCCGGGAAGCAAACAAGTTCAAAATGTCACATTGACATATGACACTCCCTGATCAATGCATTGAACAAAATGAGCAATATTTAATGGAACGTAAAATAACATTTCCACAATTGAGAGGCTATTTCAGTTTCACCCTAACGTGTGGGTGTGCTCACGGGGCTTAAACCGGGAGTGTTGCTAACACGGGCCCTAGCAAGAGCCGTGCTTCGCAGAATCTACCACCGGATCGGAAACGCGACCCACTGAGAAGATCCGGCGAGAAACTCAGTGGGCTGTGTCTATGGGTTAATTTACTCGTCCAGCACTTCGTCGCAAGCGAGGACGGTGACGGTGCTTAAGGTACCTAGAAGCACCGTTAATGGATCGATACAATATCAAGAGATAACAATTCAGTGCCTTTTTCATGTCAACACCAAAGTACATAACATGTATTATATAAGATGAACGTAAATCTAGAGGTGTCAGCTACCATATATTATGGTCTGATCCGATAGAATTCGTACAATTGTGTTTGTAAAAGCTTCCCTTCGAATATCAAGAACACTAATAATAATTATTCTTGATGTTCTGTTATTTCTATTTATTATGTATTCTATTATATTTAGTTTATTTTAATTATTATAAGAGGATTAGTGATAAGAAAGACGATAGTTGTGATTTTCGTGTAACTAAGTTATTGAATAAATACGTTTGGTAATATTAAATCTGTTGTTTTTATCCATTACCTACGCATTCGATTGCCGTAAGAACGGCTGCTTTCTAAATACCTATTTAATTGTTTTCTATTGTTTTCATAAGCCAATCGGGACAATGTATAATGTCAATCTTTTTTTAATTGCTTTAATGGATTACGAAGCTCACGGCTCACTTGGTGTTAAGTAGTCACTAGAGCTCACCAACATTAACCACGTCAATACCGCCACCCACCTTGAGACGTGAGTTCTATGGTCTCAATTTTATAGTACAACGATTACTCCACCCTTCAAACTGGAACGCATTATTGCTTCACGGCAGGAAAAAGCAAGTTGATGGTACCCCACCGTGCGGGCTCACATAATACGCTATCACCAGTAATTCGCCCGGCCTTCGTTCTCGTCGAACACGTCGCTTGCGACAAAGGGCTCTGCGAGTAAATTAATCCACAGACACAGCCCAAGCACTGAGTTTCTCGCCGGATCTTCTCAGTGGGTCGCGTTTCCAATCCGGTGGTAGATTCTGCGAAGCACGGCTTTTGCTAGGGTTATTGTTAGCAACGTCGTCAGGTTTGAGCCCCGTGACCTCACCTATGTGTAGGGTTACGCTGAAATGGACTCATAAATTAGGTGAAAAAAAGTAATTCGCGTTTAATTTAAAAGTAGCTCTGTCAGGACCTAGTCGATTTAAAATGTAATGTTAATTAATTAATTAAAATGCCTATGGTAAATTTACCATAGGCATTTTTCACATTATTAATTACGTTCTGACAATTTAAAAACGTCGGTCCCGCCTTCTAAGCTCTACATACTGTACTCTAATTATCTGATAACATGGTATATTTTTGGTATTTCCCTTGATTACACTGTAGAGGGTTAGTAGTTCAATGTCCACCTGATATTAAACAAGATGGCAGTACCTACCCTCTTCGGCTTGATAGTCACCCACTGGATTATGCAATATTTTACTAGTTTTCTTTTCATTATCCGTTCATCCGTTTCTATAAGCAAACTTATAATTTCTGGCTTTTCGAATGCTCTAGAAATACTTCCGGTATCTGTTATTCCATAGTCAATGCTTGTAGCAGCATCTATCGGAAATTTGGTGAAACGATATGGAGCAAGAATTTCAAGAAAATTCTTTTTTTTTTTTTTATTGCTTAGATGGGTGGACGAGCTCACAGCCCACCTGGTGTTAAGTGATTACTGGAGCCCATAGACATCTACAACGTAAATGCGCCACCCACCTTGAGATATAAGTTGTAGGGTCCAAGGGCGGATCCAGCTTTGGCGCCAGGAGGGGGTCACATAGTCAAATTTAGATGCGTTCGTTCCCAGACGATTGCCATTATACAAAGTTAATTAATTAAATATTGAAGGTATGTAGTTACATAAAATCTGTATGGTTACAAAATATATAAATAAAATCATTATATTCAATTAGTGGTCCACCTAAGTCCTGGAACCAGCTCAGGGGGTGGTCATGATCCCCATGACCCCCCCCCCTGGATCCGCCATTGCTAGGGTCTCAAGTATAGTTACAATCAAACAAGATTTCGATGATTGATGGAATCAATTAAAACACACGCATGTGCACGCTTTAAAGGTTTCCGAACGGTGTGAGGTGACAATATTTCAAAAGTTTACCCACTGAGTTACTCGTCCGATCTTCTCAGTGGGTCGAGATTCCGAACCGGTGGTAGATTCTGCGAAGTACTGCTCTTGCTAGGGTTGATGTTAGCAAATTCTATCGGGTTGAGCCCGTGAGCTCACCTACCCGTCGGCGCGTGGCTGGAATAGCCCCTTAAGCTACCAGCTAATAGGTAGGGAAAAAAATAAAATCAACCATCATTTCAGCGGTTCTTAGAATCAGCGACGCTAGGTAGTCACGTTAGGTATCATTCGCATAGGGTCGTATAGAGGGCAGGCGCGCCGTGGGTAGAACACCAGCCAGATGGTCAGATCTAGTAAGAGAAGCACTTGGTGGTAGTCTGTACCATGCGGTCCACGGCACCCATGATCGAACACAGTAGAAGAACGTCACATGTGGTCACGATCCTCAGCAGTGAGGGAACAATATAGAAGATAGAAGAAGTAGGTATCATTATGCCACTGGCCCGGCGGTATCCTTAACTATTACGATGATAATTGAATTCGTCAAAATATATATATATGAATTGAACATTACACAAATTTCAGTTAGCAACCGATTACTGAACGTAAGAAAGTTTGAAAAAATTTGATTACGAAATATAACTAATAGTAATGTTTAATTTAAATAACTGTAATGACCTTCCGTGCCCGTCGCGGAACATATTAACCGAACGAGGGCTAATGAATAATCAATTCGGCATCGGCAGTGTACAGTGTACAGTGCGAGCCGTATTGCGCCTCCAACAAATAATGTTTACATAACAACGCTGCAGCCGCACAGTCTGCGAGTATCGTTGCCGTGAGATGAGTGGTCGCGAGCTGATCGCAGCGTATAAGATATGGCTCTTATTTGGAGCCCTAGCCGAAGTCGTGACGGGCACGGGTTTTGGGAGATGCCCGGCCTACCCGTCTCTACCGAATTTTGACGCACAGAGGGTGAGTAGCCAAATTTTAACGAATGTTTATGAGTTTAAAAGTGTTTTTTTTTGCGTCGACAATCCTCAATGCTGAGGGTCGTGGCCTCATGAGGCTTTCTTGGGAAAATACACGTGGTGGGGTCCTGCGTCTTTTCACGGCAGTGCTTTTGGAAGAGATTTAGATTTAGAAGCCTTATTTCGGTCCGGCTAACTAGCCACCGCCAGATATTCGGCGTTGACTGTTTTAGTGTGGAAAGGTCGAACTCCAACTCAACCTTCCTCTTTTCTCGTTCGGGCTTGGGACCGGCATTGGCAGAGTTTGTTTTGGTATTACATCGTTTATTGTTATTGAAATTTTTGATAACACTATTGGCATACCTAATGTTTCATCATTATCAATATTAAAAGTTGAAACAATACATAAAAAGTATACGATTTTTAATAAAATACCTGATCGATAATAGATAAAAAAGTTAAAATTATGTACCTATAACTATTAACATGAAATTCGCTTTGAGGTGTTCGTTGAAAATCAATTTTCGGAACTAACGAAAGTGATACAGTGATTTCATTGCTTTTAGAATTTACCAAACTTAAATTCTGTTTAACAAAATCACTGTATATTTTCTATTAAACTATTATCGTATTGTACATATATGGGTATGTGTCGCGCGTATGCTGAAAACACGTGCATACGATTAACCTCCGATGCGTATTTAACTGTAAGTAAACTTTGTAATTGACTAAACAACTTCAACTGGTCGTAGTGTGAGCCCGCACGGTTACTGTCGTCTTGAATATTCTCAAGCATCATACACGTATAGTACGAAAGGCGGGAAAATCCTTATGCAAAACAATTAGGACAGACTCTAGAAAGATCAGTATAGATACGAATTTTATAAAAATTTCCAAAGGTTTCAATAACACAGAATAAAAAGAATCTACGTCCCAAAACTTAACAGGCTTCAAA